>NC_041052.1:35327882-35927882 GCF_900634775.1 Gouania willdenowi
CTCCCTGGGCACCTCCATCCTGCACGTGGACCTTCTTCAGATGGCTCAACTCCTCAATGTGCTCCTGCAAAGACCCCCACAAGGAAACCAGTTACTATAAACCAGCAGCGTATGGGGCGCCAATTGTAAAGTTGCAAATTAATTTTTTATGTAACTTTTGACCATATTTACAGCAATATTTGTGAAATTTGTGACACTTACTTTTCTATTAAAAATATAATGTCAACGTTAAATCTAAATGCTAATTCTAAATGTTAAATATTAAATCTAAATCTAAATGTTAAAATCTAAATGTGACATTTAAATATAAAAGTTAAATCTAAATGCTAAATGTTACATCTAAATGAGCTTTTATTTTGGTACTTCAGGTGAATTTGCATAATGGCTAAATATTTAGTTTCACACGTGACATTTAGATTTAACATTGACATTGTATTTTACGAGAAAAAAAATATCACAAATATTGCTGTAAATCTGGTCAAATTTTAGTAACTTTAAACTTGGTTCGTTGCTAAATGTTGCTGTTTATTTTGGAATGTGTAACTTAAAAATTGGCGCTTCATAGCAGCGATGATGTCATTTTTTCTGTTCATACTTGAATGAGACGCTCTTTGATAAAATCCACAGCTTCATCTCTCTCCGTCCTTAACTGTTGCTTTTGAATTTGCAGCTCTCGCTCCTAAAAAAAACAAAAAAAACATGATCTTGCAGGGTTATATTTATGTGTGTAGTGATGAGAACCAGGGTTGGGGTCAATTATAGTTGTAATTGATAATTAATTACAATTGTGACATAATTGTAATTATAACTGGAAAAATCTGTTGCTGAATTCCAATAATTGACTTTGTAATTGTAATTTGCATGGAAATCCTATAAAAATTGTCATTTACAATATAATTAAATGCAAAACTGGGGAACCGAGTTACAGTTTTATGTCTTACACATACGTCACAATTATTAAAATATGTTTAATATCACGTTTACCAATTAAAAAAAAATTAAATCTAGGGGTATCTGACAAAATAAGGCTTAGATGCCCACACCAAAAATATTAATATCAATATTTTAATTGATTAGAAAGCTTAATAAGGTAACCAAGAGATGAGAAACAAATCAGATGATAAATGATATTAATTAGTGTATTTTACAGCTGATTTAAGACATGGGTCAAAACTGACCCGTTATCATAAGAGATGCTAACGTAAAGCTCAAGAGGAAGGTTAGGTTTTATGGACTTATTTAGGCTTTTTTAGGCTCAGTAATTGTGATTAGTTATAATTGATCTTTAGTATTTGTATTTTACTTTAAAAGGAAAAATAATTTTAGTTGTAATTGAACATTGATAATTTAAGATGTGATAGTAATTTAAAAATGTAATTGACCACAACCCTGATGTGAGGCATAAGAAGCAGATGCTGCACCTTGTTTTTCTCTAAATGCTCACTGATCTGTCTCTGTGATTCCAGCTGTTGGTAAAGTCGTCTGATAAACAGCTTAAACTTCCCTCTGAGAGTTTTCAGGTGCGTAAGAACGTCTTCTGCTGATAAACTGCACACAGACAGAAGCATCATCAGTTACACCACAACTCCCATCATTTCTCAAGTCTGTGATGAAGAATAATTGATTACCTGTGAGGTTCCTCAACACTTGGTTCGTGTCCACTGTGCTGCAGCAGGATCTGGAGATGTTGGCACTCTGCTTCCACCTGCTGGGCCCAGTCTCTGTGATTCTGCTCCAGTTCAGCCATGCTGTGGTTGTGATTGCTCTGCTTCTCCTGCAGAGATGATCGGAGGCTGTCGCTCTCCTTCTTCAACAGCTCAACTTCCTGTTTGAGACGCAGCTCCGTTTCCTGCTGTTGCTGTGACCACAGGCAGATGAGAAAGTATTGGATTACAAGTACTCACGTCACTCTAATTGAGTTGCTTTTATGGGTAAATTATTAATTTTCGTGATTATTTTTTTCATTTTCATTTCATTTTTGAACATATTCAATATGTTCTTAGTCGTGCCATTTCTGATCAAAGTCCAGCCACATGCTTAGCTTCACGTTGGGCTTTCTACTTATTATACCTACTATGCAAAGGCCAATTTTTTTTATTTTTTTTAGGGGGGTCAAAGGTTCTCATTAAAGTTTCCCCAAATTCATTCAAAAAAATAAAATTCTTAATATAATGTACATAATATACAAATATTTTAAGTGCCATAAAACACAGTGATTGTACAAAATATGTATGAATTCATTTGTTCTTTTAAAAATACAAGGTGTGTAGTATAAGTTTTCTGTGAAATGATCCCAAACTTTTGAGACTTTAGGTTGGTTCTTCTTTTGTTGCGCAATTCTTCTTCACAATGTAAATGATGAAGCGACACTGCCCCCAGCAGTTCATGTTATAGTACTGCAGCAAAAATGAAGCAGAAAGCAGCCGCCGCCCTGATTTGATCATGAATTTACAACATTAAACGACGCGTCGACGCAAAGTTTTGTCGTCACCATTATCAATTATATTACTAATCATTTTTGCTTTATTGTATATGTGACACACATTGTGGTTGGTGCGGATCTCAAGATGATCTATATATTTAGTTCTATTTTTTCTTTTGCCCCTCCTGGCAAGAATCTCAAACTCCGCCTATGCTATTATGTTGTTAACTTAGAGGTAATAAATGTAGCTATACTTAGAGCCTGAGAATTTATTTATTTTAATTTCATTCATTGGTGTTATTTTATGTATGACTTACTTGTACCTGAATACAATTTCAATCAAGTAACAGAAGACCATTGTCATTTCAACACCTCATGCCTGTATGAGTATTGGTCAGTTCAGTGAATCTCAACTGGTGGGTTGGACCCAAAAGTGGGTCGCGGACCTGTACTGGGTGGGTCGCAGAAAGCTGGCCAAAAAATATAATAAATAAATACTTAATGTTGGACTTGTCTTTTATTTTGAAAAATTTTTTTGACAGGCATGCTGTGAAATGCATGTTGCACAGGAAAATATATCGATTTATGTTTTAAAAAAAGCCTTGGTTTAGTTTGTTTTTCATCACCTCCTCCATGTGTCTCAGAGATCTCTGGTGCTGCTCTCTCAGTGAAGTGTAAATAATGGCCCACTCAGACTTCTGCTTTATCTGCTGAGCACTGTGTTGACTTTCCAAATCCTCAATTTTCTATCAAATAAAAAAAAAAAGTCATGTAACTACTACAGTAGGAGCTCCAAAGTGAGATTGCGTTGAGATTGTACAGTTCTGCTACTTACTGCAGTTAGTTCTGCTACTTTTCGCTGAAAATCCCATGCTTTGCTCTTCTCCTGCTGTATTTCACACTTCAGACGTTCCGTGAGCTTTTCATGGCGTTCCTCCAGCTTCCCACAATGCATCCGTACTGCCTCCACTTTCTCACTCTCCCATTTGATCCTCTCTTCTTCTACTGCTTTGTAAACCTGAGACACCAAGCATGTCAGGCAGTTTATTTTAATTTTGTTTAATCTAATCTTGATCACAAAATCTGCACAAAACCACCTTCCAAACACTAAACACACAAGAAAAAAGTAAGAATGTAGGATATTATGAGCACACATATGTACAGTTTTAGACACCTTCAAATTTGGGGTTCTAGTAGAATTTAAGACTTCACAGACAACGTATAAAATATGCAAAAACTTACAGAACTTTAGAGAAAAACTAAACTTGAAAACGTTATGCTCCGACAAATTTATCCTGTTTAAAAGTATGTGTATTTCCAATCTTGAACAATCTAGATGAAACAAATAAACAAAGTATGAATATAATGCAGTTTAAAGTTTTGTTTTCTTTGTAAATCTCATTGATGTTACTGGCACCTGTTCATTTTGTTATTTTTTTGTTTTGTTATTATTTTGTTTGTTTTGTTCAGTTTTTCTTAATAGCTCAATAGGTGTATGTGTTTGTACTGTCAATTTAGTTAATTTTATTGCATTTTGCATTTCGCTGGCTGTATTTTATTTTATTGAGGTTCTTTTTTTTTGCCCCATTTGTTTATTTATTTTCATCTATTTCTAATCTTTGAAATAAAAATCATTTGTACGTATGAATGGAATGTCTAAGGTTAGATGGCTGCTGGATTGTGTTTTGAAGTTGTTTCGTTTTAGTGAGAAAAGAGAAGTTTCTTAAGCAGTGTTTTATAGATGAATAACATGAAGTGAGTATTTGTTCTGGGCTGTATGGAGGACCAACCAGATTTTTGATACAGCAGCAAATTGTCATCAGTGACAAAAAAAAACTATTCACTGATGGACAAGGTTTAGTTGTTGCAGAGTTGATGGGATGACATGACAGGATGTCAGATTTCGGTCAATTATAATTGTAACCGCATAATTGATAAATAGTGACGTATTTATAATTACAATTGGAAAAAATCTGTTGCTGTTGTAATTGTAATTGAATTGTAAATGAGTTCAGATAATGGACTTTGTAATTGTAATTGGCATGGAAATGATATAAAAACTGTCATTTACAATTAAATTAAACACAACTTTGCCCACTACCTGTCTGTTTTCTTGAGGATCATTTTACCATTTAAAAAACTATTTAAATCTAAGGGTATACTGCAGATGCTCACACCAAAAACATGAATACTAATAAGTTCATCGATTAGGAAGCCTAACAAGGTAACCACGAGATTAGAAAACAAATTAGATGATAGATAATGTTTTTAATGTATTTTACAGCTGATTTAGGACATGGGTCAAAACTGATCTGTTATCAAAAGACATGCTAACAAAAAGCTAGAGGAAGGTTAAGTTTTTTGGAGTTGTTTAATTCATTGTGATTAATTGTAATTGAAATTTGATCATTAAAGCTGCAGTTTAAGTTGAATACACACGTACCTTGTCTAAAGCCTCTACTTTCAGCTCCTCTTCTCGTTCCTTTGCCTTTTCTTTGTCCTGCTGCAGAGAATTCTTCAGTTTGAATATTTCTTGATCTTTCAGCTGTAAAGATGGAATTAAAAAAAACATTCCTGGAGTTTGTTTTTGTTGTTTTAATTTTGGTAAAGTTGTGTTTTACATGTTCACACCTGAAGTGAACTTTGCACCGATTCAATGTGTTGAGCGAGGGAAAGAGTTTCCTCCTTTAAAGTCGTCACTTTCTCCTCCTCAGCCTGCTTTAAAACCTGAGCAGTGATGAGAGAACGTGGGTTTATAGTCTGTCACCTCCAGTATGCACGTGAACAGTTGAACAGTGGATTAAGGAGAACGTGCTGCACCGTCATGCAGTGGACTTCCTGCTCAGCTTTCCTCAGCTCTACCAGGTGCTGAGTCATCAGGTTCTGCAGCTCCTGGTTCTGTTCGTCTCTCTCTGTCTGAGCAGCTCCACATCGCTGCTGTAAATCCACAAGCTGCAGTTCTTTAGTGGACAAGATTTGTTCCAGAGTAGCCACTCTCATCTTAGATTCCACCAGTTCATCCTGCAGCTCACCAACTTTAACTCCCACGACCTGAAAGAGAGAAACAGAAAATATGACAAAAAGCCAAATAATCAAAATAAAAACATTAGAATTTTGAAAAATACCATGATATACATTTTTGGTCATACCGGCCAGCCCTAGTATTACTAATTTAGAAGGTATAGTTTTAAATCATTAACATAAATACATTGATAAATTGTTAATTAACAGCTTGTAAGTTATCTATTGGCTATCTATAAGGCACGGTTATAAATTCTTAATCAACTGGTAGCAAATATTCAAGTTATTTATACCTATTTTGCAATATTTTTTAAATAACAATGCATCAATTATTAAATGTAACAATGAATAAACAACAACTAAGTGAAATCATGTTTAACTATAAATTTAAAGGATTACAATTTCATTTTGCAGACACATTTATCTATAAAGCCAGGAATCTCTGTCTGTCTGTCTGTGGCTCAGAGACAGACAGAGCTGAGACTTTCAACATGGCTGCCTTTTGGTTCAAAGGTGTGCAACGTTGGATTTGTTTGGACTGCAATAATACAGTTGATGAATTATTTCATAAAATGTAAACTCAAATGTAACTAAGTCCATATTTCTAGTGCGATATAATGTTTTACCTTATTGGACAGTTTAGAGAGGATTTAACTTTTATTCTGAATTAAAGAGGAGTTAAAGCTCCTTTCACAGTTTATTCATTTTAATATATAAAAACACAATTGTTATCACTCTACACATTTCACAACAAACCTAAATGCCCCTGACGTCCCACCTTCAAACACAACCTTATTTAACATCCATGAAAAAGCTTCTGAACCTACAACTTTTCTATAGAAATACATACTTCCTACAAGCACTGCACTAGTTTATTCAAAGCGATGTACAACCCATGGTGTGATAAGGGACTTGCTTAACGTCCCATAGTAACAGCGAAGGTAGGATTTTAAACATTAAAAGAAAACAGGATATATTTCCAAAACTTTTCCAAAACAGTTAAATTATTCCATGACTTTTCAAGACTTGGAAAATCATTTTTTCAAATTCCATAACTTTAGGAATTTCATGACTGTGGGGCCCCTGTTATAGAGACTGAATCCAGCACATTTTCTCCCAGTCCATAAATCCATCTCATTAGATAAGATAAACAAATGATCACTAACACATGCTCAGAGACTGGAAATGTAGCAGCAGGTTTGTTCTTACGTGCTGCAGGTCCAGGAGTCGCTCTTTCATCTGTATCCAATCAGATCTCCTCTCAGTCCTGAAGATTCTGCTCCAGTCATAAATGCCATGCTCATCAGCATCATCATCATCTTCATCACTCAAAGAAGACACAAGTCTGTGTACAACGGTACAAAAGAAATAGATGGGAAATGTTCAGAGGCAACGAGTCATATTAGTGCAAAAAACAATTGTCTTCAAGCAGTAGAGCAGGAATGTCAAACTCATGTTCAGGGGCCAAATACGGAGCAGTTTGAGCTCAAGTGGGCCACACAATTATTAGTTTACACTTCTACGTATACATAAAATATAAAATATCTAAGAAACCAACTATATCCAAGCAATAAGTGGCAGATATCTTTACATTTCCTAGATTTTGTGACCAATTTGTATTTAATTAAGGAAAATGTTTCAATGTTTAATCTCATTCTGTAATTTCTCTGTTTTTTTCTTTAGTTTTTCTTTTGTATTATTCTGTTATATAATGTATTGCACTGTTTTTATTATTCTGTTTTTTTTATTGTAAAGTGCCCTTGGGTGACCTGAAAGGCACTTTTAAATAAAATTCATTATTATTTAATATCAAATATTATGTCACAATTTGAGAAAAAAAATTTAATGATTATGTAAGAAATAATGTAATTAATGAAATAAACTGTTTTTTCAAAATTCAAAAAGACAGAAATCAATTGGGCCGCAGATTTTATGCGAGGAAACCAGTAATTTCAACATTATTGGGTCATAGTTTGCACTTCTACGTCTATATAAAATATAAAATATGTAAGAATTTCCTAGATTTTGTGACCAATTTCTATTTAATTAAGGAAAATGTTTCAATGTTTCAGCTCATTCCGTAATTACTCCGACAATGTTCTTTTTTTCTTTTGTATTATTCTGTTTTATAATGTATTGCACTCTTTTTATTATTCAGTTTTTTTTTATTGTAAAGTGCCCTTGGGTGACCTGAAAGGCGCCTTTAAATAAAATGAATTATCATAAAATATTAAATATTATGTCACAATTTGAAGAAAATTGTAGAGTTTCATTTACACAATGATTCATGTTTTCTCTGTTATTTTTACTTTCTCCTGGGGACCAAATTGGATGCTTCAAAGGGCCGGTTTTGGCCCCCGGACCTTGAGTTTGACATGTATGCAGTAGAGCTTTCACCTCATTGTTTCTCTTCCGTTTGGTTGAGATTTATGAAGAGAAAACCTTCTGCTACGTCTGGAAGAATATCTGTGGACTATTGGAAGAAAAGACGAGAAGAGATTTATCAATAAAAACCACATCATTAGTTTGTGTTTTACCTGCTCCAGATTGAACTTCATCCTCTGCACATGTAGGTGTGTCACGCTCACTGTGATCCTTCATGTCTGTGACAGATGGAAGGAAAGAGCGCCATCCTTTGGGAGAATAGGTATCACGCATAACATATCAAAAATCAGATTATCATAACAAATATAAGAAAACAAGTGTGAATAGATTTAGAGTAATTTTAAAACAGCAGTCATGGCCAGAAAGTCGCACCACATGATATTTAGACACTTTGAATAACTGAATACATTACATAAGTATGTAGTAAGTAAAACAATTATGTGAGCGCATATATACTAAGTTACTACATATATTATCTTTTTAAGCATTAAAAACTTTTTTTAACCAAAAGAAATGCAGTTAGACAGAATGTTTGGGTGTCACATTATTCACCTATTAACCCATATGTGTCAAACTCAAGGCCCGGGGCAAAATTCAGCCCTTTGGGGCATCCAATTCGGCCCGTAAGAGAAAATAAAAATGACAGAGGAAACATGAATCATTGTGTGAATGAAATTCAACTATAGTTGCAGGGGCTCACAGTTTTCCCTGTGCTTATATTGCATGATTGCAGTCACTTTTAATGTTAAAGATTTGAAAAAAAACTCAAATTATGACATATTTCCCTTTTATTAAAATAAAAAGTCACAAAATTTAGGAAATGTAAAGTGAAGATCCTGTAGCGACTGAAATCTATCACTTATTGCATGGATATGGTCGGTTTCTTACATATTTTGCATTTAATGTAATGTAAGTGCAAACTATGGAACAATAATGTTGAAATTACTTGTTTTCCCACAAAAAATATCTGTGGCCCACTTGAGCTCAAATGGCTCCGTATTTGGCCCCTGAACTAAAATGAGTTTCACACCCCTGCATCAACCAGTAATGAAAAGTGAACAAGCTCGTTTCCATGACAACTCTCCCTCACCTGCTCTCTGGTCAGTGTGTTGCCTCAGTTGTTCTGTGCACACCGTATCAACATCACTGTCAATGGACACCGTGTCAAAAAAACTCATCACAGGAACTCCTAATGAGCAAAACAACAAGTGTGCACACAGCGTGTCGAGTGAATATTCCCACGAGTGTTTGTTAGTAAGTGTTTGTGTGCTATACCTGCCAAACATCTGGCCTTTGAAGAGCAGCTGTTGTTGTTGTTGTTGTATTGAAATGTTGGGTTCTCTTTAATAACCTCAGAGAGCCTGTGAGAGACTGAGGAGAGCAACAGAAGGGAATCAAAGGTCGTCTGTGCTTTGATGGGATCAAAGCCGCTCATCACAGCTCACACTACAGTACCAACAAACAAACATGGCCCTCTCATTAAAATCCCCAGATAAAACTGTAAACACTGTTTCATATCAGCCGTGAGAACATGGTCAAGAAAATAGGATCAAACTTGATAAAGATAAAACCAATGTAACGCTCTCTCTGTGAACACACCTTTTCTCTGCTGTACCTTACAGCTAGGGCTGGGCAAAATGGACCAAAACTCATATCACAACATTTTTTCTCAAAATAGCAATATACGATATAAATCTCGATAATTTTATTTCAAATAAAGTCTGACCAGAAAGACAATTCTGGGTTAAATTTCAAATTAAAATACCATTTTTTTTTTTTATAAATCTTTCCGAGTATCCCTTGACAAGTGCTTCTGTACCCCAAGGGGTACACGTACCCCTGCTTGGGAACCACTGCTCTAAGGGACAGCCAGTGTCTCGCAACCCTGACCTCAGTATAATCAGTAGACTTGATTTACATAGTACTTTTATGCCTACACTAAAGTAGTCCCAAAGCGCTTTACAATATCAACTCATTCACACGTCGCAGTGATCAACCACTGGGAGCAACTTAGGGTTCAGTGGTCGCCCAAGGTTCAGAACCCCAGCTCGAGAGGACAGCATGTGTGAGTGTGTCTTGTTTAGGGGAAGGTCTGAGTTAGAACACGCTCAGTAATCCATCAAACTGAACTTTTCATGCTGTTCTGAGAAGTAGTGAAATCAGCAACTCCTAAAAAAAGTAGTTTTATAACAAAATAAGCAAAAAAAACAAACAAAAATAAATATATATATATATATAATCAGCCCCAGAAGTTAAAAGGACTTCATTCACCCTCACCCGGGGCCACTGACGAGCAGTTTGCCTTGTTACGTTGTTACTTCATAAGTGCTAAGATAGTTTTTGATTGCTAGAATGTTTTGTGTCACACTTGCCTTTGATGTGTGTTTTTTGTCTTAACACTTTTATATAGTCCTTTGTACCTTGTGATTTTCTTAGTTGTCACTTTTGTTTGAATCACAAGGTGTTGTTCTTAGTTGAGTTTTTGCCAAAGTGTTTTATGACCGTTTGCACTTGTGTATTAGATTTTAATTGCTCTATTTGTGAAATTATAAATAAATTGTTCATATTTTTTACACTTTTCCAACTAGTTGTGTTACACTCCGTTGCTCCTAGACCTAAGGTGCAATATTGTAATTTTTTATATCCCCAAAATAGAAAACTTGATATATCTTGAATCTGGATATATCACCCAGCTCTACATACCAGGTGTGTTCAACTGGGACCAGTCAGTAGCTGCAGTGTCAGCACTATTTGGATTTGAAGGTCTTTTCTCAACACTTGGTGCTTTTACTGTTCCTTCTGACTCCTCCCCTCTGCGCTGTGATTGGACGTCGTCGTCTGCCACGGTGGGTTCCAACATCTCCTCTGCGAATCGTCTGACATAGTCCTCGGTTAGGATGCTGTCTGATGGACGGAGTGTTTCTGCAGCCATTTGTCTTTCTTTACAGACGTCTCCAAGCAGCCTCTCCAGCCTCCACATCACCTGCTCTCTGTGGTTCTCACACTCGTCCTCGTCTCTCCACCGTCTGACCTGATTCTTCTCAGTCTCCATGTGAAGATCTGGGAAAGAGAACACCTGGATAAGATTTTACACTGTAAAAAGAACTGACACTGGTGTGTGAAGTGGCTTTAATGGTCAGACGAAGGGCTTTACTGGATTGGAAATGACTGAAAGGAGAAGTCATTGTTTTGCTATTATGACAGCAAATCAGGTCAATGATATTTTTCTTGTAGGTTGTTATCGAGGTTCCCTTTGTTGAAAATGGGACTACGGTTTATGCCAGGGGTGGTGAACTCATTTTAGTTCAGGGGCCAAATACGGACCAGTTTGACCTTAAGTGGGCCACAGATTTTAGGTAGGAAAAAGAGCTAAATCAACATTAATGTGCCATGGTTTACACTTCCACATAAATATAATATGTGAGTACATTATGCTAAACTGACTTTTCTGTGCTTTAAACATGATAAAAGTGCTATTAGGGCTTCATACACATGCCCAAAGTGTTGTTTTCATTGATTCCCTCAATCGTTCGTTAGAGGGTGATTTGCTCCTTTCTTACTGCAGGGTGAGCCCAAACACGTTTGCTGAGGCAGGAGAACGAGACGAGGTTTAGTGAAGCCTTCTATGGATGTTTGAGATAAGTGGGTGGGGACGGCTTTCTGAAGACCATGAATACGATCACAGAATCACTGATGAAAGTATGGATCACGGACGAGCAGCCAAAGAAATGCTGCTTTTGCAGCAGGATGAAGAAATTAAAGAAAAAAGGAACAGCATTTATCTATTAATAATCTTTCTTTCCTAAACGCAGCTGTCAGATCTGCACCAACCAGGATCCTCTAACAATGGGCAGCTCGTTTTCTAAGAGAACTGATTGGTCAGGAGGCGGGGCTTTATCACTCGCTAAAATCCTAGCCAGAACAAAACCTGGTCCCGACCAGGCTAGTCGTTCAGCCTAAGTTACCATAATGATTTAGCCTCGTAAGACATTAGCAAGCTTCGTAGGACAGCACATACTGATTAAATCCCGGAAGTTAGCGCGATAGGAAGTAATCTAGCTTCGTAGCATATCCCCAAAGTGTACGTTTGTTGTCATTTTCTGTATTTTCCTTTTGTGTGCCATTTTTGTTGTTTTCTGCTTTTGTCGTAGTTTTTTGCGTATTTTTGGAGTCTTTTTTTGTTCTTTTGCGTTTTGCAGCCATTTTTGTGTGCATCGTGTTGTGTATTTGTCATTTGTTGTACATTTTGTTATTATTGTTGTTCACAATATGTGTGTGTTTTTTTAATGATTTTTTTTATATGTTTGTTGTTGTTTTCTTGTGTATTTGGAGTCACTTTGTATTTGCTATATTTCTGTTCTCTTTTTGAATATTGTGTTTTTCCCATTATTTTTGTTTATTTTAGTTATCTTGTATCTTTTCAGAGTATTTTTTTATATTTTAATTGTCTTTTCTTCATTTTTCTTGTCATTTTATGTATTATTATTTTGGGGGGCCGTTCAATTTAGTTCGAGGGCCACATGTGGCCCCTAGCCGCCACTTTCCCATGTCTGCTTAAAGTCTAACAACTGCAGAAAACAGATCAGGGAGTTTGAAATGTAAAAGATGTGGCTGAAATGTTGTTAAAATGAAGAAAGTTCAGGCATTGTTTTGTTACTGTTTCATTCACAGAAAGTTTCTATGAAGAGATGGGTTTTACTAACAATACTTAGTTGTATGTAGTGTGTGTTTCAGGTGAATCCTACCTGAGATCTGCTCCATTGGTGGAGTCTGTAACAGCTCAAAACAAGACATTGGAGTATCATTGGTGAGACGTGTACTCCCTAACCCAGTGTCTTTGCTTGGAGACAGGCTCCACCTGTGAGGAGCTATAAATAAAAAAAATTGCTTAAAAATTGATTAAAAAAGAATCAAAATCAAATTCTAAAAGGAGCATTAGCTTTGTTTTATCAACATACTGTCACCTCACCTGCATCGTTACAACAATCAGCTCTAAAACTCAGCTCACACTTCTTAGATGGCACCTGCAAAAAACAAAACAAAAACAAAAACAACTTACATACAACAATTTTTTTAACAATCATATAATCTTCAAATATTACTAACACATTCAGCCTTGGGGTCAATCTGACCATTTGCCTCCAGGAAATGATTTTCAGAAAATTGTTGAGCAAGTGTTTGTGTCAGACACTTTGTTCATTTGTTGAATACATAATTAAACCTTGACCTGTTCTCTAGCGCCACCATCAGGACAATCTTTTAAATTAGAATTAATTTATCATGAATGGTTTTCATCCAAATCTTCTCAAATTTACTGACAACATTAATAACCACTAGAGTATGTGGTGATGAAATGACCTTTCCTACAGCACCACCATCAGGTCAAACTTTCAGTTTTAAAGTTCTGGGTGCACATTAATGACCCTCACACAATGAACCATATTGATTGACATATGTATTTACTTGTTTTTTATCTCCTCCTTTGTAACATATTTGGGGGTTATTCACTATAAATCCTCTATACTCACTTTCACTGTGAAAGAGCTGTTCCAAAACCTCATTGACAGTAACCCGGGGTTTCCACTGGATACGTCTCCGCTGCGCCACGGCACCGATCCGGTTTTTCCCCGCTGTCTGGCATCCGGTAATCCACACCGGTTGCGTTTTGAGTGCGCCGCGGTGCACTCCGGTTGAACGACTGTGACGTCACGAGACAGAGCAGTTCTCACGATATTTATATAATCGCGCGAGAACGCAGTTAAATGTATGTGTTATAAACGCAACAATAAACAAATAAATAGGTCAGTGTTCCTAACAAAGGAGAACAAGAAGGTTAGACTGGTTTTGTCATAGCCACAGTTTTTATCAACAGCCAACAGAGAAGAGATAAAACTGTACCAGTAAAACATGAACCAGTGGAAATTAATACATAGACTAAAGTGGAAACCTATCAGCTCCGGTGACGCGGCGGTGACGTAACGCAGTGGAGCCGCATCCAGTGGAAATTGGGGTTCCTTTCCCCCATGTCATGTATCTACTCAAAAGTATCAACTGTTCACCTGCAGGTGTAGGGATGTAAAGGTCACACATGGGTCACACACAGACAGACACGTTTTTACACAGTTAAAACAGCTGAGCGTCAAACTGACCTCAGAGGAACACCAATGCGTGCAATATACGTTCAGCACGTTGCATTTTTTTCATAATGATACAGGAATCTCACCAGGAAAGTTTCACAACTTAGGGGGATGGCGAGGAGTGTGAGCGTGTGCCACCGCCGCGGAATTTTTTTAAACGTATGAGGGCCAAATTTAGTGAAGTAAAGCTAAAATTGTTTCGTTTTTTCACATATGTGCGTACGCATGTAGAATGATCCGTTGTAAGTTATAAACATGACGAGCAGGTTCATGTGCCGCTACACGCTACGTCTGGTTGAAGCGCACTGTTTATATTGGACGGTGATTATGGTTAGCAAGAAAAAGATTCACACAGGCAACATCGGGGGCAGCTAAGTGGCTGTAGGCGTCCTTGGGGTCCTCGGGTGAAGACGGGAGCATCCGAGCAAATTGTCTGTATGTGTTTCTCGGTTATTCAGACTAAAAAATAAGCTAAAAACAACCTACGCACACCTGGAAGTCCCTTTTGTGCCCAAGTGTGCAACAATTATTAGGACGGTACCGATTAAAAAAGGAAAAAACGGGGCAGTGTTTAGCTCAGTGGGTAGAGCGCCCGCCCCATGTACAGAGGCCATAGCTCCTCACCTGCAGCGGGTCCAGGTTCGATTCCCAGCCTGGGACCCTTTCCTGCGTGTCATTCCCTGCTCTCTCTGACCCCCTTTCCTGTCAAGCAACTGTCATATAAAGGCCACTAGAGCCAAAAAAATCCTTTAAAAAAAAAAAAAAAAAAAAAAAAAAAAAAGGAAAAAACAACAGAAAATCCCCCTACGCTGCTGAAAACACACCATAGGGGGCGACATAGCTTCATAGGGGATCAAAGTTACAAATTCGGGGGTCCCTATGCTCAACAGTGCTGGTGACAACCCTGATGATAATTTTATGCTTTATCAATTTCAGCAAATTGGCAAAAGTCATGAAATATAAAGCAAAAAAAAAAAAAATGTTTTATTGATAAACAATGAATGGGGTCAAATTGACCCCAATGATAGTAGGAGGGTTAAACCATTCATGGGGAGAAACACAGACCTGCAACTGATCAAGCTGAGCATCCATAGCGTCCAGGAGGAGGTCACAATGGTCTGGTTTAAGGGGCGAGGGGTGCGATCCACAGCTCCTCTCTGTGAGGATTTGAAGGAGCGACTGTAAGATAACAGAAACATTGATGGATGTACAACAGAGAAGAGAAAAGCTGCCTGTGGAACTACAAACCAGAGCACTGCAGACAATCCACGTCTTCAGTCATGTTGTTTAACTGCAGAGAAAAGCAGTGGGTCAGTGTCGCTGCAAGGGCACTATAAGTGTGTATGTGTGTGTGTGTGTGTGTGTGTTTGTGTTGTCAGGGAAACCACAACCCTGTTACACACACACACAGACTGACTGGTTTTCACAAAGAACACCATAAATTCCTGTGGTTTGCATGTCTGTCCCACTGCTCTGGGAAAAAAAACTATAGAATATATTATATTATATTAATCGCAGCGAGGCCACAAACGATATTCATTTCAGCATTTAGAATAATGACTAATCTGAGCATTAATAGAGAAAATAACAAAGGCTTTGTGGCGTTTTTGTCTTTTTGTGTGTTTTTGGAGTCATTTTTTGTGTATTTTTGTTGTCCTTTTAAGTATTTATTAGTCATTTCTTGTGTATTCTGTGGCTTTTCTGCA
Source organism: Gouania willdenowi (assembly GCF_900634775.1). Classification (NCBI taxonomy): domain Eukaryota; kingdom Metazoa; phylum Chordata; class Actinopteri; order Blenniiformes; family Gobiesocidae; genus Gouania; species Gouania willdenowi. Next base: position 35,343,554 of record NC_041052.1, read on the forward strand.
ATTTAGAGTGTTATGGAGTCATTTTTGTGTCCTTTTAAGTATTTTTATGTCATTTCTTGTGTATTTTGTTGTTTTTCTGTATATTTTTGTTATTTTGAATGAACGTTTTCTCTCATATTGTGAGTTTTTTTGAGTCATTTTGTGTATGTTTGTTGTCATTTTCTGTATTTTCCTTACATTTTGTGTTTTTGGAATCATGTTTTTGCATGCTTCTGTTATCTTTTTAAGTATTTGGGAGTCATTGCTTGCGTATTTTATAGTTTTTTTGTGTATTTTTGTTACTTTGAATGAAAGTTTTTGCTCATTTTTTGTTTGTTATCATATTAGGTGTTTTTTGAGTCATTTTGTGTATGTTTGTCATTTTTATTTTTTTATTTTTATTTTGTGAGTTATTTTTATAGGCTTGTGTTTTCCCGTTGTTTTTTTTTTTTTTTTTTTTTGCCATTTTGAGTATTTTGGAGTCATTGTGTGTGCTTCTGATGTCATTTTCTGTATTTTCCTTTCATTTAATGTGTTATTGTTTTGTTTGTATTTTTCTGCCATTTTGAATATTTTTTGAGTCATTTTTGTTATTTTGTGTTCTGCATTCATTTTTGTGTGCAGCGTGTTGTCCTGTTAAGTATTTTTCATTCATTTCTTGTGTATTTTGTTGTTTTTCTGTGTATTTTTGTTATTTTGAATGAACATTTTCTCTCATATTGTGTGTTTTGAGTCATTTTGTGTATGTTTGTTGTCATTTTCTGTATTTTTGTATGATTTTTGTTGTTTAACCTATTTTTCTGCCATTTTGAGTATTTTAGAGTCATTTTTGTTGTTTTGTGTTCTGCAGTCATTTTTGTGTGCATCGTGTTGTTGGTGTTTTTTGTGTATATTTGTTATTCCCAATATAGATTTCTGTCATTTTTTGTGTTTTCCTAAATACATTGTATGCTTTTACAGTCATATTAGTGTAGTTTTATTGTCCTTTTGTAGATTTTACTTTTACTTTGGGGGCAGAACTTAATTAGACCCAGGGCAACATGAGAAGAAAAGAAAGAGTGAAATGCAGCAGCAGGCTAAACGTACACAGTTTAAAGTGACCAACAGTTAGCATAGGTTAGCTTAGAACACACAACATTGTTTATTAAAGCAGAAAAGTCTAATGAACTTACCGTTCACTGCAGACTGAAACACGTGATTGACAGCTGCTTGTGGTTGCCGTGGAAACGGTCACAACAGCCGTCACACGACCACGTGACTACTGGAACCAGTCGCGTGAGCTGCACCTGTGTTACCGCGAGAATAGACGAGAAGCCAGTGCGCGAGGCGGGTTTTGTTCTTAAATATCAACGAGATTAAACGTAATAACTATAAATACCTGTTTATAATATACAAGATAAATACTTTAAACAAATAAGCCAATATTTTAAACCAATAATTATATAAAACCTTCCAACTTCTTGCGTATGCTAGTGTATATACTATATACTGTAAACCCATATATGGGAGTTAAATTATTATGGGTTCAGATTGTAAAGTTGTGCATGCTAAAATAAACAGCAACTTTTTGCAACATTTAGCAACAAACTATGTTTGAAAAAGGTATGTTTTTTTTTTTAATCTTACTTTTAACCAGATTTACAGCAATATTTGAAATTTATTATGTTTTTTGTCTCGTAAAAATATGTCAATATTAAATCAAAATCATAATGTTAAATCAAAATGTTATATTTAAATCAAAATGTTAATCTAAATGTAAATCCTAAATGTAAATATAAATATTAACTCTAAATCTAAATTTTAAATCTAAGTTTAAATTTAAATCGAAAAGTTAAATTTAAATCTTAAATCAAAATCAAAATGTTAAATATTAGATCTAAATCAAAATCGAAATGTGATATTTACATCTAAATGTTACATCGAAATGTTAAATGTCACGGGTGAAACTTAGTATTTAGCTAATATCCAAATTCGTCGTAAGTACCAAAATAAAAGCTCATGTTCATGTTTTTCCATATGGTGCAATGCAAAGGCTACATGTGAAATATCTCCTTCCAGGTTCATCTGAGCGTTATTCCAAGACGAGGGGACTACTGTGTATATAAATGCCTTCTTTTCTCGCTCTATATGACTCTCATTTAACTGGGTTTGGTTTAAAGACGCTAGCGATTAATTCTAAAAAAACATATTCTTTGAAAAGAAGTGCAATCATGCAAAGGTCCAGTGTCCATTACAACTTTATTTTCTTTTTCATTAAAGTGTCTTAGTTGTTTTGAGACAAACAATTATAAATTAAAGGTGTGGGAACAGAAGATATTTAAAAGAAAAAAAAAAAAAAACAGAACTGAACCTTCGTTTACTCAGGTGTATTTGAGTAAGAGTTGTAGTCAAAGTGAGGGACTCACTTTCCCTCCTACTCTCACATTTACAGTATGTGATGAGTCTGATGCCATCATTGATCAGTCAACAGTTCATTAGTTCAGACAAGGCAGGATGAAGCTGTTTCTACATTCCTTAAAGCTACTGGAGACCATCATTTATTTAGTTTATATCAGATTAAGCCACAGTGCAGGCCTCATAAAGAAATACATAAAACATCATTTAAATAAAATGAAAAAAAGAAAAATGTAAAAGTAAAAGGTGAAATTGCTGCTCAGAAAACTGTTTTCATTTCCACTGAAAACAAATTATTTTATTGATATTGTTGAAAAAGTTTCTTGCATTGCATTGTGGGATGTGGAGTTTTTTTTCATTCTTACTGTGATTTTTTTGTGTTTCTTCACCACACATAGACACAGAAACGTTTCCAACAATATCAATAAAAGAGTTTTTACAGTGGAGATTAACGCAAACTTCTGAGCAAAAATTACAACCTTTTACATCTTTTTTGTTTTCAAAACAAATGATCTTTGATTTATTAATCTATGAGTCCTACAATATGTATTTTCCAGAGGTGAAAGTAGTGGATTACAAGTACTCACGTTACTGTAATTGAGCTGCTTTTATGGGTACTTGTACGTTTTTGAGTATATTTCTAAATCAGTAGTTTTACTTGTACTTAAGTACATTTTAAAAGAAGTAAAGTAATTCTTTACATTTCTACACCCAGCCATTACTGTGTAAATTGTGATTTTTTTTGTTTTAAAATTGATCAATAGACATTATGAAACTACAAAAAATGAAATATCCAGACAACAATCAAATGCATCACATGATCATAGCCGACCAATCAGATTAAACGTAATGCATGGCACCAAAATAACATTAAATGCTTAAGAGTAGGTTTTCTCAATTTCTCAATTTCATAAATGTAGCTATACTTAGAGCCTGAGAATGACTTTTTTTATTTTCAACTGAATTCATTGGTGTTGTTTTATTTAAAAAAAATAATTCTACATTTTGACAATTATTTTATACAGATGCCTTTATGGAAAATAACTTAAGTTGCAAATGTGCAAGATTTGTTCTCTTCCGTTTAAGTTTATACATATGTATATAAGGGAACCGTGGCAAAATTCATTATCAAAAATAAAGATGGGGGGGTTAAAGTAACTAGTAAGTTTGAGCTACTTTTTACTTGTATTTGAGTACAATGTCAATCAAGTAACAGTACTTCTACTTCAGTAGGATATATCAGTGCTCTGCACCTCTGGTCTTTATCTGATCATATAAAATCATTTTCTGCAGCATCTTTAACTACAATCTCTAAACTGGGTAGCAATGAATAAGAAGGAAATGTGTGTTATTATCATTAAACACAGACAGTATTAAAACAGTCATGGCACCCACAGATACAAAAATGATAAGCATTCAAATGAAAACGCAGAGTGAGTCAGAGTTAGGAGAGAAAAAAAAAAGATTGGGTTTCATTTGATGGAACCTCTGAGATCAGAAAGACAGGCGAGTATTCCTTACTCAGCCTTGAACTTTCCACGTGCACTTTGGTTGGTTTCTCCCCCGTTAGAGCGCGAGGAAACAACTGCAGTAGGCAACGCAATAACATCAATGAAGCAACAAATCATTGTGTGATTGCTACAGCAGTATTGATACTGTACCAGAGCCGTCAACAGGCCAAGTACTGAGGTCACATTATTTAGAAATAATCTGAATAAAACACACAATGACTTCTCTGTAATCATTGAAAATAGAATATGTATTCTAAAATATAAAACCATCTCAAACACAATATCTCAGTCAATCATTCACAAGCCTTTAAATCAATCACTATATCTTCACCTGCGACTCAACAATCAAAGCAGAAAGGATATTTAAGAAATACTACTTTACACGTTTAGGCTAATAGACTAACCTGATTCTCAAAAAGGTGAATGTTAGGAGAATTTGGGGGTGAAAGTGGAGGATCATGCTTGTTTGGGTATATATGCTTACTCAGAATATCAATGTTCCCAAGCTGATAACTTGAGCCATTCACCTATAGGTGAAGTTAGAGATTCTTGCGCAAAATAAAAATTTGAATTTCATATATAGCCGGTCTTTTGATTCGCGCCAACCACAATGTGCGTAACATATACAATAAAGCAACAATGATTAGTAACTTAATTGATAATGTTGACTACAAAAATGTCCGTCAACGCATCGTTTAATGTTGTAAATTTATGATAAAATCAGGTCAGTGGCCACTTTCTGCTTCATTTTTGCTGCAGTACCATACATGAACTGCTGGGGCAGTGTCGCTTCACTGGGCGACGGTGGCTCAGGTGGTCGAGGGGTGTCTTCTGATTGAGAGGTTGGGGTTTCAATCCCAGTCTGTGTCAAAGTGTCCTTGGGCAAGACACTGAACCCTAAGTTTCTCCCAGTGGTTGACCAGCTCAGTCTCATTAGTGTGTGAATGGGTGAATGAGTTGATATTGTAAAGCGCTTTGGGACTACTTCACTGTAGCGTTATATAAATCAAGTCCATTTACTATTTACATTGGGCTCTATTCTCACATGCGCGTAAGTCAAAAAAGCCGTGCAGTGGCTGTTTTTGGCAGCGTGCTATTCTCCCCCTGTACTTAAGTCAGTCACTGTGCGCATCCATCCTAGTTACGCACTCTGGGTGGAGCAGCCATGAAATGTGGGCGTTCCCATTCAAATCTGGCCTTACGCGCATTCTCCCGTCTGCTTAAGTTTTTTTCCTCTTACGCGCTTCTGACCCTGAAATAAGTGCAGCGCCCCGAGAAGGTGAAACATTATATTACACTAGAAGTTTGGACTCAGTTACAACTGAAGCCACACACACTCATATTATTGCAGAAAAGCCTACAGGAAAGAATCTATCCAAAGTGACACGCTGTCATGGGGGTGGGAGGAGTCACACAAGTACAGCAAAGGATTGACAATCAGAATTTCTAATATGTTCACATCTACCAGTTCTAGACGGGAAAAACAGTGTTACATTTCACTGTATTTTATCAATAACGCCAACTCCTTGTCCTGGAAGGGTGTGAGGGTTGCGTTGCGGAGCTGATCAGCTGTGTGTGTACTGCGGTGCGCGCGTCAGCTGCTGCTCAGTAAATGAAACTCTGAAAGCTCTTCTCAGAGCTTACATACTTGGGCACACCACCGCATAGTAGTTTCCATTAAAATCCTACATGTCCCATGATTCTTAGCGCTTCTCTGAAGTCCTTGTGCTCCTGGAACGTGTTTTAAAGGTGTCGCGACTATCGTAGCACGTCTGCCAGTCTCTCCTCTAAGCTTGTGTCGTCAGACTGATGAAACTATTTTAACAGTGTATAACGTAAAGCCACAGTTTGATCCACGACAAGAGTAACTAACAAGTGAAACGTTGATGACTGATGACGATGCGCTGATCATTTCTGAATACAGGAATGTAAGAAGTTAATAAAATCAGGCTTTCCACACAAACAAATGTTAATCTGGCGTTAATATGAGGGGAAAAGAGATTTTAACTGTGGCTCGGATAGAAAAATGAGTCTGATCCTCACACTGCAGTAATCTGATCAAATCAACCTGTTACATTGTTTATCAACAAAGGTGTTTCAAAATAAAAGTGCGCTTCATCATTTTGACGGATTTCAGTGACATTTACAAGCGTTGGGAAAACTCCATGTTCCGTGAGTTTTAGACAGCCCCAAAATAATGACATCATGGCCAAGTCCACCTCTTTTGCTTCAGACCACCTTCATTCAAAGGAGAATAGGCGCAGAGGAGAGGTGCGTAACTGCAGGTGCGTAAAAAAGTGCTTAAGTCCAGATGGGAGAATAGGGCCCATTGCGAAGAAGAATTGCGCAACAGAAGAACCAACCTAAAGTCTCAGAATTTTGGGAACATTTCACTGAAAACCTATACTACACACCTGAGGTAGAACTAACATCTGTGACACGAAACTAACATTGATACATACTGTTTTATGGCACTTAAAATATTTGTAAATTATGTACATTATATTTTGAATGAATTTGGGAAAACTAATGAAAACATTTGACCACTAGAGAAAAGGGGGGAGGGTAAGTTGCACTGATAAGCAGTTTGAAACTGTGAATTTGAGCATGAAAGACTTGGAATTCAGTTTGGTAACATGAATATTCAGAATCAGCGTATCAAAATTGTCTAAAACCAACACGTTCCCTGCTTTTACCCCAATTTGCCGCTAACCGCTAGCTACAGCAATCTTTTTGAGAATCAGGCCTAGTTTATAAAGAAATGTCTCCACTCTCAGGTAGGAGTCTTTAACTATAGCTACAACAAGCAGCTCCAGAGCTTAGCAAGACATTCATCTGGAAAGAAGACGATTATGTTAATCTTTACGGGGAAATAATTAACACTTCATCTTAAATGTAGCTTGACATTTCAGTGTATTGCAACAGTTTTTGTTTGAAAACCCTTAAGGGGAAAAACCTTGTTTTATAACGGTGATTAAAAAGGTTGTGTCAAACACGAGTGTTTTGCTACGTTTTGACTGACTTCTGTTAATAAAGTCGTGTTACAGATTACACTAGACACCATAATTATATCACAATTTATCAAGACTTTTTTAAAAAATTTAAAATACAATAATTTGCTTTGTAATATTCAGGAAAATGGTTTAATGTGCAAATATATTCTGGTTGTCATCAGTTCTCCGATGACAAATGTGCCAGATTTCTGCTTTCCATGCTTTTTTTTTTATCAACATGACCAGATAACCAGCCTATAAGAAGATATCACAGAACCCAAGTCACCAACATGCCAGGAACACTTTACTTTGTGTGTTTGCTTTCTGTACGCTAACGTTCAACCTTCAGTCTGAATGTAAAGATAAACTCTATTCTGTGCTGTACAGATGAGTTAAATCTCACATTAGTGGAATTACTCCTTCATTTACTTACAAAGAGTTCACACATTTAGACGTGATGGTAGAAACCATACATCAAGTCACATTTTACATTCCTAACAATAATTACTAAAAAATACTCATTGGTTTTCAAAACTTGTGGCGCACAGCTGATGGGACTCGTTCCCTTACAGTCAGTTAAAGGCAAAAGACCTAAAAACCTCAAAGGAACCTTTGGCAGCTGATCCAGATCATCATGTGTGAGCCTGGAGCAGCAGCTCAGGTGTTCCTCAGGTGTTCCTCATGGGCTACAGACGGCTGTACAGTGGAGAGCAGAGAGGAACCAGCCCCGTCTGACCTCCTCACAGGGTGCTGCAGTGTCAAAAACAGAGTCCCAGAGGAAACATCTGAGCTAGAAACCAAAGAGTGATGGAGCAGTGGAGGTGTTGGGACGACCACAGGCAGATAATGGGAGTACTGGGGGGTGGTTACTGAAGCTCGCAGAGATAAAGTGGAGTGTTTCTAAACATCAAGCACAGTGAAAAAGTTTAGAACAGAGGTGTCAAACTCATTTTAGTTCAGAGGCCAAATATGGACCAGTTTGATCTCAAATGGGCCACAGATTATAGGAATGGGGGAAAAATAACAATTTTAACATCAATTGTGCACTAGTTTATAATATGAGTCCTTGCAGGATCTTCACTTCAATAATTCTTGATTTTGTAATTTAGAAGAATTTTGTGAAATCGATAGGTGAGAAATTGCAAGATTTGTGGATTTTTTTTTGAGGGCTGATTAATTATTTCAGAAAAAAATAACACACTGAAAAAATTGTAATTGGAAAAATGCTGGTCACCGTAATCATAATTGAGTTGTAATTTAACATGGATAATTGAACACGTAATTGCAATTGAAAAATTGAATTGACCCCAACCCTGATCTAGAGACTCCAATCAACCCAACGGTCGTGTTTTTGAATGGTGGGAGGGAACACCCAACCAAGCACAGAGAGAACATGCAAACTTCACACAGAAAGGACCCAAGTGTTCATGTCGGGGCTTGAACCAAAGACCTTCTCGCTGTGAGGTGGATATGTTAACCACAACACCACCATTCTTCCTTAGTTGCACTCATTTTATTTTTTATTACGTATCCGCTAGCTAAGCTTCTTCATAGAACCATTAAGCATTTTTAAAGCTGTGGTACAAGGATGGGTGAAACATTGGAGAAGAAAGAACAAATGGATTTTCATTGATCATTGGAGGGTAACACAAATCTTTAAGACCCTCAGGGGAAAACATAAATATGTACCCATCATGTTTCGTTATTGAGGTATTCCAATGATCCAAAAGATCCTTTGTCTCACAGTAACCTCCCTCGTAGACTAAGGTTTGACGAAGTCCGTCCTCTGGTGAGACCAAACCTTCTGGTGACCATTCATCTTCTGCTTGTGTCATGGAACCCATTTCATTTCCTTACCATTCTGTGATAGAATTATAAAAAAAAAAGAAAGAGCAGGCCTGAGCAGCTCCATCCGTCTGATGAGGTCAGCTGTGATCCAGGAGATGTTAATTAAAAGATGTCTGGACACATGCTCCAGTCCTGCCGTTCCTTGGTCTCCCAGTAACCTCCCTTGTAGACAAAGTTTGTCTCCCCGGTGAGCGAGTCCCTCCTCTGGTGAAACCACACGGGCTGGTAGCCTTCATAGTCTTTACCTGAGAAAAAAAACACACTTATTAAATTCCATAATGCCACTTTTAAACGTTGAGTGGAGACGCCACATTTGTGTAATACATTTAACTCCACACAGATGCAAAATAAATAAAATAAAGGGAAGCATTCAATCATTTGGTAAATTTCCAAATGTGAACAGAAAACAAGTGGAACTGAAGTACATCAATAAAAGTCAAATGAGCCTTTATCAACAATGAAGTGAATATTTAGGAGAAACAATGCAATGGAATCAGGGTGGAAATGTCACAATCTAAACTTAGAGAGCAGCTCCTTTATTGGTTTCTTTATACATACTTAAGAAAAAGAAGAAAAAGAAGAATTAGAATTAGAAGAAGAAGAATTAGAATTAGAATTAGAAGAAGAAGAAGAATTAGAATTAGAATTAGAAGAAGAAGAAGAATTAGAATTAGAATTAGAAGAAGAAGAAGAATTAGAATTAGAATTAGAAGAAGAAGAAGAATTAGAATTAGAAGAAGAAGAAGAATTAGAATTAGAATTAGAAGAAGAAGAAGAATTAGAAGAAGAAGAAGAAGAATTAGAAGAAGAAGAAGAAGAATTAGAAGAAGAAGAAGAAGAATTAGAAGAAGAAGAAGAAGAATTAGAAGAAGAAGAAGAAGAATTAGAAGAAGAAGAAGAAGAATTAGAAGAAGAAGAAGAAGAAGAAGAAGAATTAGAAGAAGAAGAAGAAGAAGAAGAAGAAGAAGAAGAAGAAGAAGAAGAAGAATTAGAAGAATTAGAAGAAGAAGAAGAAGAAGAAGAAGAAGAAGAAGAAGAAGAAGATCTAGAAATTAGCCATTAATCTAATCTAATTGATAATCTTGCACATTTATATATTGAGTTGTTTTTTTATGTGAACTGTCCCTTTAAAAATAAAAGGTAAGGCCTTTTGTTGTAGGACTCTACAGTCTGTAGTGCCACCAGAGGCAAAACAGACTGAAGCAGTGAGAGGTTTAGAACAGAGGTCAGGTGAAAAATGGAAAGAAAATCTGAACCTAAAAACTTGAAAATCCCAGTTTGGATGAAAATAATAAAAGCAAAGTGTGGACAGGAAAGCACTCAAAAGTTGAAATTAATACAATGTGAATGTGGCTTCATTATGACACAGAACCATTTTAGCTGAAGGTAAAAAGTTAAAAACAAGGATGAGAATGAATGAATGTCACACGTGTTCACTGCAGGAAAAAACTTTTTTCTTTTTCTGGATTGTTATTTAGAAAGTCTTACATGACAGAAAGATTTCATGCAGCTCCTACACAGAAAAACACAGGGTACGGTGTGTGTGTGTGTGTGTGTGTGTGTGTGTGTGTGTGTGTGTGTGTGTGTGTGTGTGTGTGTGTGTGTGTGTGTGTGTGTGTGTGTGTGTGTGTGTGTGTGTGTGTGTGTGTGTGTCACAGCAGAGGGGTAACAGGGTCAGCCCCCACTCACCAGAGTCATAATCACACTCTGACCATCAATCGAGGGAGGAAAAAAACAGACAAATCAAGAATAGAGAAAATACAATCTAGCCTACGGAAAAACACAGTACAAGCAGAAAGACATTCAACTCTGGTCATTTGTAAATATATTCAAAAATGTATTTTCATCAATTACTAGACATTATCGGCAACCTCATTTAAACTCTAGGCATGGGGTCCAGAACCCAAGGTTGAAAAACACTGTCATAGAGGGTAACATCATCACATTGCTGAATTGCACTTTTAGATGCGGAGGTGATCGAAATAAATAAATAAATTTAAAAAAACGCACAATGAACAGAATCATAAACACAAACTGCCCATAAATTATTGAATTGTGAATGTGGTTTCAAAACTATTGTGAAAGTGATGAGTCGTGTTTTTGCTTCGTTTCATCTACATGATGACCGGGAAAATGACGTGAGGACAAACTCGTTACCGATTAGATGTAGCGACGACACAGTGTCACTCGAAGTTGCTTGAAAAGCTAAAAATGTTTAACTTTGAGTGACTTCACATTGTGCGATTAAGTCGCTCGAATTGCATGAGTCGCAGCACTTGAAGGGAAATCTCTTGACGTTGCGTCATTTACATTGATTTTAAATGTAATCTCGTCACGATCGGTGTGAACGCACCTTTACACTGATAAACCTCTTTTAAAGCAGAATGATCCAAAGTAAACTAACAGTATGTAGTGATGTAGCGCCCAAGACCACTTTTGGTCTTGAAGATTGGTCGGACTCAGGATTTTATCTGCTGTTGTTTAACTTAGATAATGTGATGATAAAGAGAAGCACTTGGAACTGTTCTTGATTAAATTATGTTGTAGTTTGACTTCAAACATTTCTAGTTACCTCACTGATTAGACATCTTTTCCCGTAACTTACAGTACGTGTCAAACATCTGACTTCTAGTCACAAATACTCTACACTACTACTCAACACTTTATAAAAAAAATTCTTGACTTAGCAGTGGCTTTTGAATAGATTTATTTTTGCAAGAACTTAGTTGGTTAGATCATTGCATGTTACCCCCACTTTTCATTGGATGCATAACTGCTGCGTAACAGCAACGGAGCTGATACGTTTCCATAAAAACGAATGTGTTAATTTCCACCACATGCGTATACAGTCCGTAAGAGCTGCGTAACTTTCCGTCATGCCATAACCCTCCCCAACAAATACATACTGTAGACCTTCTGTTTTTGACCCGACTCTGGAGCAACCACGTATAAATTCCACAAAGATAAGCTCGTGTGGGACAGGAAGTAGTGCACAAACACAGAATAAACATCCACTTTATGTTCAAAATAAAATACTCCGTGTTCAAGGCGGATCATAATTCCATCCATTTTCCGACCTAGTTGCTCATTTTTAGCTTTTTCAGCTTTCTTCATGTGCTAGGCGGGGCTACACCATAGACAGGGCAGCAGTGGATCGTATTTCACATAAAAATATTGACCTTATCCATGGTTGAATCACAATAATCTCCACAAAGGCTGAAGATCTACAGGACTGTGTGGTTCTCTTTGTTTTGACTACAACTCGCTATATGGCGCGACTACGCGTGAACTAGTGAGATCTCCTGAGTCCTTACTGTAACAGATACCCATTACAGATGGAGGCGGTGGGGATTGATAGACTGCCAATTACTCAGCAGAGACGTTAAGGAGTAGTTACGCATCCAGTGAAAATCCTGCTGTTATGCTTTGTTGTGTGAAATGCAGTCTTGAGTGTGGCGATTTGATCCTGATTTTTGCACTTGTGCTTTGAGAAAGTTGCAGATTTCTTATTTTTTTCTGTCAAAAGAATTTAAAAGAAAACTAATATTAAAGAGAGAATGCTTTATTTTCTCTGTTCAGCCATGTCATAGTTTTTTAGAATGGATTTAAATCTTCTTGGTCTTGTCTTGGTCTGAGCTCCCAAAAATCTCTGTCTTGTCTCGGTCCTGAATAGTGTTTTCTTGAGTACAACACGGCCATAACCATTGGAAATGATAAGAATCCATACTAATAAACAGTTGAATGACACCTGAACCTGAAGTTGAGATCAAAACATAATACTATGTGTATGTTTTGCTTTATTAAGATCTCTCTGGCTGTCACTATTTAAACATGTTTCATTTTACTAAATCATTTAAACTCTTCTACTGTTTGTAAATGTGTGTACTTCTCAGGGTTAGGGTCAATTATAAATGTGTCATTGATAATTGATTACAATTAAGGCATAATTATGATATTGACTGTAATTGAACAAATCTGTTGCTGTTGTAATCATAATTGAATTGAGTTCAGATTATTGACTTTGTAATTGTAATTGGCATAGACATATTTTATAAAAACTACAAAACTGTGGCTTCTGTGGCTTATACATGTATTTAACAATCAATAAAATATGTTTCATATCAAGTTCACCCACTACCTGTCAGTTCTCGTCAGGATCATTTTATCATTGAAAAATAATTTACAGACAGAAAGAAGGCTCAGACGCACACACCAAAAATATTAATACCAATATTTTCATGGATTAGGAAACCTAACAAGGTAACCAAGAGATGAAAAACAAATTAGATGAGAGATAATATTTTTCAGTGTATTTTACAACTAATTTAAGACATGGGTCAAAACTGACCCGTTATCATAAGAGATGCTAACAGAAAGCTAACACAAGATTACGTTATTTATTAAAGGCTCAGTAATTGTTATTATTTAAATTTGAACTAGTAATTGAGAACGTAATTGTAATTGACTTTCAAGGGGAGATAATAATTGTAATTGTAATTGGGAAAAACACCAGTCACCGTACTGGTAATTGAGTTGTAATTGAAGATGGATAATTGAAGATGTAATTGTAATTGACCCAAACCCTGGTACTTCTCCTGTACTGTAGTTTCATTGTCTCCTACTTTCAGCCCCACCTTTAAATCTCTTACCTTCATCCAGAGCATCAGAGGCCTCTGCGTCCCTCCTCCTCCTCACAGCTCTTTGCTTCTCTTCTAGCCTCTGCTTTTCTGAGTTGGCTTCGTCCCACCTCCCCTCCTCCATCAGCCTCTGGTCTGGTCTCAGACGGCTGTCCGTCAGTCCCACTCCATCCTCCAACTCATTCAGGGTCAGCGCCAGAGCGGAGAAGTAGTACATGTTCTCAGCATTATCCCTGACAAAATGAGAGGAAGTTAGAAGACGTCACACAGCAACGATCTCCGATCAATGACATTGATTTCCCCCACAGCGACACACTGTGTGTTTGCTTAATGACACAGATTAGTCAGACTCACGGTAGAGGGTATTTCTTCCACAGCACTTTGGGGGACAGAGTTTGATAGACAGTTTTTTGTTTTCCTTCAGATCCACCTCGACTGCTCTGCACTATCTTTGCACTTTCCATTTTATCGTCCCACGTACCAGAGAGGATGTAGTGAGCCTGGCCATTGCTGTCTGCCACTACCCCCGTCACCTTGAAAACAATAGCAAGACAATAGGACTCAGGCACACCTACACTATATCAGAATCTGAATCTTAAAAAAAGGCATATTTAATAAGAAAAAAAAGACATGAATAATCAGATAGAGTATAAACCAGAGTTGGGGTCAATTATAATTGTAATCACGTACTGTAATTGGTCATTAATTACAATTATGGCATAATATTATTATAACTGTAATGGAAAAAATATGCTGCTGTGGTAATTGTAATTGAATTTTAATTAAGTTCAGATAATTGACTTTGTAATTGTAATTGGCATTAAAATTCTATATAAAAACTGTCATTTACAATGTAATTAAACAGAAAACTTGGGAACCATGTTACAGTTCTATGACATACGTATATATAGCCCTAATTTGGTAACAATCATTAAAATATGTTTCATATCAAGTTTATTTATTAGTTCTTTTGAGAATTATTTAACCATTTAAAAAAAAAAAAAATTAAATCGAGAGCTATACTGACACAGAAAAGGCTCAGACGCCCACACCAAAAATATTAATACCTATATTTTCATGGTTAAGGAAGCTTAACAAGATAACCAAGAAATGAAAAACAAATTCGTTGACAGATAATATTTTGTATTGTAATTGACCCCAACCCTGGTTTACACCATTCAATACTGATCATAATCAGAATCTTTTTTTAATTGTCATTATGCATATGCTTTCATACACACAATAAAATTGTCGGACATCTCGACTTCCAGCAAAGAGAGAGAAAAAAGGCATTTATAGTCAGATAGAAAATCTAGACACAAAGAATGTGTGTGCAGATGCAGAGGAGTGTGTGTGTGTGTGTGTACGTGTGTCAGCAGAGGTGATATAGCTTTCACTACTCTAGGATAAAAACTATAATACTACTGTAAAACAAATCATATTAATTCAGTATAATTTGACTTGTTATATTTTTCAGCCATTACACCAAATCAATGATGCTATGACTGCACAGCAGGGGGCAGCATCACACCTGATGAGCGTAGTGAGAAATCTTCAAAAAGACTGTTTAAGGAGCCACAACTTAAAAAGACCCTAACATAAACAATCCTTTAATAATTCCAATAAATCTATAATTTAAAATTTATGTATTGAAGCGATTATATCTGGGAGTTTAGATGCAGGCCGATTTAATTCAATACTCTTTGCTGATATTGAACCAATGTCTGATATTAATATAGATGAGGACACCCATAAAACTCCTATTATCCTTGAGGTCAATTTGACCCCATTTAATGTTTATCATTTAAAAAAAAGAATAGTTAACTTTTTTTGCTTCATACTTCATGACTTTTGCTAATTTGATGGGTTCACATGATTAAGCATAAAATTATGATGATATTTTTTCAATGTGCCGAAGACATATTGGTGTTCCTCTGGGGTCAATTTGACCCTAAGCTGTTTTAGCTGTGTAGACACTTGTCTGTCTGAGTAATGAAATCTCTCTCTCTCTCTCTCTCTTGAAAATGTTCTCAAGGAAAAGGTTTACTATTAATGAGGTTTTGGAACAGCTCTTTCACAGTAAAAGTGACGTAGAGTAGAGTGAATAACCCCAAATACGTTGCAAAAAAGAAGATAAAAATAAGTAAATTGATATGTTTATCAGAGGAAGGGGGGGTCACCAACATCAATTAATATGGTTAATTCTGTGAGAGTCGTCATTGATGGTGGCACTCAAGAATAGTTAAGGGTTTCATTATCAAGGGGTTATTTATGTATTCAACAAATAAACAAAGTGCCTGACTCAAAAACTTGGTAAACCATTTTCTAAAAGTCTTTTTCTGGAGGCAAATATCCCTGGGGTCAGATTGACCCCAAAGACACAAATTGAGTATGCACCAGTAAAAAAGTAGCCACACTAAACTGAAAGATAAAGCACAGCAATTTGGCCTCAGTAATAACAAAAAACAATTAATGACACCCACTACTGTGTATGGCTGGGCGATATGGATCAAAACTCATATCTTGATAATCTTTCTCAAAATCTCGCTATACGATATAAATATTGATATTTTTAACTCAATAAAGTCTTACCAGAAAGACAGGTCTGACTTAAATTTGCTGATGTATAATGACAAACAGGCACATTTATTAACAAACAGCTGCACAATTTGTGCCACTTTTGGCTTTTTCTCCTCTGTAGTGTGTTTTTCATGTTCTGAGGAGTAGTGAAAGCAGCGACTCCTAAAGCAAGTATTTAGATACAAGCTTAAAAAAATATGTTTATCGATATAGGCGATATATTTTGAATGTCGATATATATCGCCCAGCCCTACTACGGTGTCATTAATGTGTGTTTGGGTTCTTTTGCTTAAATACACCCCAATGCCAGCAGACTTAGTGAGTGTAGAGGGAGAATTGTTTCAAAGAGCATTTGATGATTTCATAATTGTTTTTTTAATGAATGTAATAAAAAATAAATGCACACAGTTTGAAAAAGAGGAAGTATTTACCTTCCGTGGAACGTCCCTGGAGAAATAACTGTAGGGAGAGAACTTGAGCTGGCAGGTTTCCTTCGTCCTGTGGTTGGCGATCTCAATGTCTCCTGACTGCACACAGGAAGAAATGCAGCGGTAACATCACAGAGACCATTTTTAACATGTTACAAAATGATATATGTTTGCTATCCTGCTGCCAGCTTTAATAACTACATGGCTAAAGGAGCTAATTAAAACTATGGCTTTATTCTGTTATTAAGAATTTCTAATATCTCTTTGGATTTAAGGTTGTTTTTTTACCTACAAACAGATGTAGCCAAACATGCACATCATGGCATTTCTCATGATTCTTTACTGAAATAGGTTTCTGTTGAAAGTGTGGGGATTAAAAAGTATAATAGACGATAAAGGTTTGTATGTATATATGTATGTTGCCTGTGAGTGCGCTGGGCAGAAGATGAGGCCTCAGCAGTGTTTAAGTTCTCAAAGTTAAGCCTCATTTGGCTGCGTTTGTTTTGCTCCAGGGAGCAGCAGAGTGAAAACACAAAGCATAACGGTGCAAAGCAAAGCAGCTGGAACAGATTATAAAGGAAAACAGGGAAGTGTGTCGTCCTCTCTGTGCATGATTATTTTATATATCAAAACAACATAGTTAACTAGATCTTTGTTGGTCTTATTTTTAACCATAAACATATTCTGTCTCTATTGTTCGATTCCATTGGATGTACATACAACACAGTCTATATTATTTAGCACTTTCTTGTCCTACAAAGACAATTTTCCACAAGTACCTTGTTAGAGCCCGATATGTAACAACGACACAAAATGTAATGTGCCGTTCTCATTCATTTTTGAGGTCTTGCGGCCCATGTGCGATCAACACAAAATGCATCAGCGTTCTTTAGATTTAGATTTAGACAACTTTATTTATCCCAAAGAGCAATTCAGTTTTTACAGTCCACCTGACCAGTAGATCAGCCGCTAGATTGTGCACCCCTGACCTACAGGAAGGTGAAGAAACAGATAATACCAATTTTCTTTTTTTTTACATTCTTCTGTACTGTATGCTATAATTGAAGGCTGTGATTTAAAACTTGTTTTTTGCGATCAAAGCCAAAGATAAACCCTTCAATTTGGGAGCTGTTAACGCTTTGCTCTGAATCCTTTCTCTGCAGCATAAGCACAGACATCCAGCACATGGAATGAAACCTGCTGCTGAACGACTGTGACTGAAGACGCTGCTGTTTACACCAACGCGAGGCTTTGGATCGCTACAAAGAAAATGTGTGAGAATAACAAACCTGGTCGATCCACAGCTTGCCCACTATGATGTTGTGTACTGTGGATGTGACCTTTCTCCACACATAGTGGTTCCCGCTGGAGTGGAACTGCAGGTGGATGGCACCTGGAGACAAACGGTGACAAAAGGATTGCTGAAGTGAAAACACAATCTCGTGCTGCTTTTCTGAATGTAAATGACTGTGTGGACACAGGGATTTTTATCATGCTGCAGCTGAAAAATCTGTCAGAGAATGCATTCACTCTGTGTGAACAAGCAATATAACTGACCTTAAACCAGAGGATTGAGAGGATGGATTTTACCATAAACGACTCAGTGAAATGAATCAGATGAATAGCCCTGCATTGTTGGCGTGGGCCTTCACATTTCAAACCCCTCCATCTGAGCATTCGACTGATTCTTGTACATTTCTCCTTTACACTCATATTTATGTATGTGTCAAAAGGCTTATGAAACCAGACAGATTTATCCACTCATTCTTTCCTCCAGCTTTGGATTATGTTGTGGGCTGCACAGTGGGCTATAAAACTCTCAAGTGGTTCTACAATTGGCCCAACAGAGCCTTTATTTACACTATCAGTTTGTTTATTCTTCGGCTGAATGGTGGACGTCTTACCCAAAGGCATTATGGAGAGGTATTTGCCACGAAACTTGCTGGCAATTGTGATTTCCTGCCACAAGGTCCAGCCTCTTTGGGAAATCACATGATGTGCTGCTGCAGGGGGGTGATGGCTCACCTGAGTGGATGGAAGGACAAAAAAGGTTTAATGCACACGAATGCAAGCTCCTTAGCCCCGCCCCTCTAAAAGATAAAGCTGGCCGAGCCTGTAGGCTAACACAAGGGTGCGGTCCTGAAACATGGCAAGAGAAACGCAGCAAAAACGTTTAGTAAACAAGCAAGACAAGTCAAATTCTCTGATATGGGAACAGTTTGGGTTTGATGATGAAGACCTTGAGCAAAGACACATCACATGCAACAACTATTTTGTTTTGTGCAAAAGTGAACATACTTTATTATAGTGTTTGAAAGATTTTATTTATGTTTAAAAAATATATTTTACATTGTTTAGTACAAAAAATAAATAACTATGTTAACAAATAATCAACTGAATAATCGAGATTTCAATTATGACTTATTTTTCTATAATTGAACAGCCCTATTTTTAAAAGTCTACTCATGTTGGTTTCATTCTAAATCTATATAATTGCACTAAAGCACAACCTTCCTCAGCCCTAAGTTCTTACCTGCTCACATAGCGAGCGGTAACCGTACTCCTCCAGGCAATCCAGTTCGTAGGTCTCACCCAGCAGGGGGTTGAATGGTTTGGCTGTTCGGTGGACTGTGGTGGAGTAGGAGGAGACGGAAAAGGCAGCGACCAGGCACATCTGCTCCAGCGACGACTCACAGCGCGCCGCCTTGTCCAGGAGCTCGTGGTACTCCAGGTCCTCGGTGAGACGCTGCAGCATGGATAGAGGCTCGTTGAAGTTCACCTGGATGGAAAGTAGTGAAAGAGACACGCTGATAAAACTGTTTGTATTCACCTTTCAATCAGAACAAAGGCTCACTCCATGTGCTCTTACAGGCATGGGGATTTTAGAAAGTTCCTTGCCAATGCAGTTTTTCATAATGCTCCATAAATTGAGGGAGTAGTTGGGCTTGTCTGGGATGTGAGTCCGCCTCTGTCTGCGGGCTTGCAGCTCCTTCCTTGACACATCATTACAGCCTGGAGACATCTGGGATTCCACACACAGGTGGAAGAATAAAAAAGGGGGGAAAAGGTTATATTAACTTCATCAGCACATTTTCACTGCACATCAGCAGGTCCAAAGAGAGAAAAAGGTAAATATGGGGAAGGTATATATTTTTACTTTTTTCTTTGTCCTCACCTGGTTGCCTTTATGAAAAACATTGCATTGTTAAAGTAATGTACTGTATTTGTGGCTGAAATATGTTCAGATCTGCTATTGTTAAAATCTGATTGTTGCTATCTGTCAATCACAACACAATATGGATACAGCTATAACAATAAAAAAAATTAAATGTAATGACTTAGAAAATTGGGTAACACTTTACGTGAAGTTTTATACATAAGGCTGACATTATCTGTCATTAGCGAACAACACTTAATGACACCTTATTCATGCTAAACTATGACACCTTTTACTTTGGCATTTTTTCGGTTAGATGGTGGGTTCTATTGAGGTTAGGGGTTTGGGTAACAAAGAGTTAGGGTAATGAAAGACACTTTTGACAACCTTAATGACACCTTTTTCATGCTAATGACAAGTGTCATGTCATAATAATGGCAGCGTAATGTCAGCTCTTATGTATAAAACTTCAAGTAAAGTGTTACCGAAAATTGTGCTTGAAAATGTACCAGTTGTCTACTTCAAAATGAAAAATAAGTTCTAAAAATTAAAAAAAAAAAAAAAAAAAGGACAAAAGAGGTTTCATCAATGCTACGTGATAGGTCAGACACTCACTCTGTCGTATTGGTTCCAGTCACTAAACTGGCCTCCACTCGCTCCACTTAAGTTGCTCTGAGATCGTCTGAAACAAAGGAAAACACGGGATAACTAAGATTATATAGTAGAACACCAACAATAAGTCAAACACAATCCACCATCTACACATAGCTCTAATAGGCTGGAATGGGATGATGTCCAGTCAGACATAATTGTACTGGGTTGTAGACAACCCCCCACTTCTGAACCTCGTTGCACAACCCATCATACTGCTCACACTGCTTCACACCATTTACACTGATGTCCACCCCATATATCATTACATGTGACCAGTACAACACGAAACCTTGTCTACAAGACATTTAATGTTAACCTAACCACTAGGAACGAGTGTATCATAGTGGATCATGTTTTTCCTGCAGTCTGTGCCTTCTCCTCACCCTCTGCTCTCTTTTCAGATTCAGGTGTCTTGATGCTGGAGCTGGCGGTTCCTGATCAATGGCTCAAGGCTCAACTATCCTATTCTGTTTGTCCTTCTGTTCACTAACTCCAACCAGTCGAAGCGAATGACTGCCACCTCTGAACCTGGTTTTACTGGAGATTTCTTCCTATAAAAAAGGGAGTTGTTTCTTCCCACTGTCGCTAAATGCTTGTTCATGTGGATCTTGTTGGGTTCTTTCTTTCTTACTATGAACTCTATATTTTGTTAAGCGCTATATAAATAAAGTTGAACTGAATTGATAAATCACACACAGAGGTCAAATTAAGGTGCCATCCCTACTGACTAGGGCTGGGTGATGTGGACATAAAATAAAAGAAGACAAAAAGAATCTTACTGGAATTAATACACGTAAATCAAGGAAACTTCAGAGCAATCAGCAGACACCTCTGAAGAAGACTGGCAGTTGTCATTCAAAATATGTCAAGAGATCAAAGTGGATTTCCTAAGGAACAGTTGTCTGAATAAATGAAACCTTAACATATTATTAAAAAAGAAGACAAATATAATCTTGTTGAAATTATGGACCAAAACTCACAACTCCAGATTTTCTTCTCATTACCAGAAAGAGGATTCTGGTTCAAATTCACTGGTGCAAAATGCCACACAGGATTTATTTTTGTTTTTCATTTTTTATTTCATTATTACAAAGAACTTTATACATAAGAGTCAAAAACTGTCTTGCAAGCCCACAACTGACTTAATGGGATGCTGAAATGATGGCGGGTTGGAGTGAAATAAGTGTAGTAATAAGGATTCTCTAAATCTGAAGATTTTTTTTTTCAACATAGATCACTTCTGACCGTACTGTGTGTGAGCTCATATAATCTAAATGCAACACGCACGGACGAACGCATGCCGCCTTGTTAATATAGCCTGATACTGTATGTAACAACGAACGAAATGTAAAAACTGGTCAATAATGTAATAAAAGTGCTGAGCCCGAAATTGTTTTTTTATAAAACCCAAAATGTTCATTTGTGTATGATACTACTCTCTACATTAAAGCAATAAGCCCTTTAATTCATAAATCATTGACTCACTCTATGATGTAATAAAATGTGAAAAATGTTTTTGCCTGCTCCATAATGTAAGAAACAAAAGATTTTTACATCTTGGGCTTAGCATCTTGTTACATTATTGACCAGTTATTACATTTCAGGTTTTATTACATTTATTTTTATAACAATTCCGGTCTCATTACATTTCAGTTGATTGTTATATATCAGGCTCTAACAGGCCTGAAAAAGGAGCTCCTACAATATATATATATCTATACATATAATATAAAATGTCAGCCATGTTTGAGATATTTTCATGTGCTGCCGCTGAACTCAGTTGAACTCAGAGATTGAAATTCTCAACTGGGAAATGCAAAATTCCGAGTTGCCAAAAATGCAGCATTAAATGTTTCTCGTCATCTCGCTTCCTGATTGGCTGCATTTCGTTCCACGTCATAAAACACGATGTCATGAGTCGGGAGTTGTCGATCTAAGACTAACCTATGCTGTATGTTGTCACTGGTTGTTACTGTGATGAATGCTGGGGAATCCTCCATGGCATCAAAATACTCTGTATCCTCATCTTCATCACTGGCTTCTTCTTTGCGTGATCTTTCACTCCCTGCAGAGGAGAAAAACAAATCATTGAGTGCAAACGTGAAATACAAACTGAAAAACATCCAACATTAGTGGGTTCCTACACACGTTATTGGATTCCTACGATCCTGAGTTAGGAAGCGAGGAGCACATAATCAGGTAGCCATGGATGTTGATCAAGGAATGATAATGTTAGTAAATTGCCAATGTTCCTGTGAGTTAACTAGAGTGATGAAGAATCCAAAGGGTTTCCTTTACATGTTTAACTTCAAGCATTAGCAGAAGGTTTAGTGGTTCCTTGAACAACTAACAATTACATTAAAAACACACAGCCCTCTAACATCTGATATTAGTGCTTTTAAATATGCTTTTGCCACAGACAGACATTCTGATTTTACTGTAAATATGGATCAAAGTAATGGGCGTCATTTAATATTTTACAGATGTCAGAATTGCATGACTCATTTATTTCTGAGTAATAATTTGTTAGGATGTGAAAAGGGATCAAACCTTTCTCTGAGCTCCTATTTCTTTGTATAAATCACAATGAAACAAATGAAATGAATTACAGTTTAAAGATGTCAATGATGGAGAAATGGCATTTGCTCCACCAAGACTCCACTGTTGAAAGCTGCTGGCAAACATAATGTAAAGATAAAGACATAGTGTGGGCCCAATAGATCAATAAAATAAGGATCATTTGCTCGAATACAAGATGTTAAAAGATTGAATTGCCCCTCGAAAATTTGTCTTGAGCTCCACTGTAAACACTCATGGTACCATGATCATTTACACTTTAAAGGCTTGTAAGAAATGTATAACCCTATTAATAACCATACAGTAGGTCTAAATAAATATACAGTCACCTCCAAATGTATTGCAACAGCAATGTCAATTCCTTTGTTTTTGTTGTTGTATACTGAAGACATTTAGGTTTCAGTACAAAACATGACTATGAGACAAAAGTTCAGAATTCCAGCTTTTATTTCATGGTATTTACTGTACATCTAGATGTGTTAAACAACTCAGGACAGAGCACCTTTTGTTTTCTAAAAGATCAATATCTTCTGATGAACATATACAGCAACTTGATTTTTCATCTCTATGTTTAATTTTGATATTAACTGGGTAGAATATCGCAATATACCGTGATATCGTGCGATAATATATCGTGACTCACGTATCGCGATACGTATCGCATTGCAGCATCCTTGCCAATACTCACCCCTAGCCTACGTGACACACAAATATAAAACACACTTATGTGCCCCGAGTACGCGGACAAGTTGGTCCGTTTCCAGACAAGCGCGCACTGACCTCGGTGTTTGCTCGCGTCTTTACAACATCCTGTTTCGGTCGGTAAGGTAATCACAGAAAAACACACAAAAGATAACAAAAATATGATTACAAAATAATTAGAAAATGCTAAATGACAACAGAAATACATCAAATGCCTCCAAAAAACATTACAAAATTACAGAAAAATATCTTAAATGACAACTAAAACACATAAAATCAGACAAAAATGCACAAAATGACTCCAAAAACACACACAAGAGAAAAATACATATAAAGACAACCAAAATAAACCAAAATTAACAAAATTACAGAAAAATATACAAAATGATTCCAAAAACACACAAAACCCCTTGTTCTTTCCTGTATTAATACTCAGATTGGTCATTATTCTAAATGCTGACGTGAATTTTGATCACGTGGAACTCGGAGCAGACAATCACATTTTTGTGGCCCCAGCTGTGTTTAAAGTTTCTGATATACTGTACATGCACAGACGGACTGTTGTTAAACGTGAGTTGTTTGAAGCATCATTTGACCTCCACGTGTGACGGTAAATTTCCACTTTACATTGAACACAATTCAATCTAAACCTACTGACAGTTTCCGTACAGATTTAGCCTTAAACACAGAGAGTAAAGCTCACCCTTGTTGGTTGTCGGAGCACTGGGTGAGCTGGAAACCAGTGTGGGTGCTTCTCTCCACGCACGCTCCAGGCTGTTATGCTGCTTGGCCAGTTGCTCAATGGTTTCCTCTAAGTGGGTGCGCTGCTCTCGCTCATACTGCAGCACTCGCTGCCATCGCTTACTGTGAGTCTCAGCTAAGTCCAAAAAGTCTCGACACGCCTTGAAAAAACACACACAAACAAGAGAGTCAAGCCGTGATAGCAAAAGAAAAAAGTGATATACAATTGGTCTTTGAAACCGAGAGGAAGGAACAAACTACGGTAACTTCCACAATATTTGCATAAAACATTTCAGTGAGATCATCTCAGTCAACTACTGTCATAAGTTTCTACAAATAAAAATGCATTTTGATGTGCTAAGGTCCTAGAAATGAACAGACTTAGAGAATGAAGACAATGCAAGTAACCGTAATCAAGGTTAGGCCTCAGCAGTGATTAAATATGGTAATAACGTAGTTTCTTGAGTATTTTCTGGGTCATCTTACTTTGGAAAAATACCCTTGATGCACACTGAGCTGCAGTTCAAATCTCTAATGGCGAAGCAGATCATACTTGGGTCAAAAGATGGCATCATTGCTGCTTGCTTTGCGTTTAAAACCCACACAAAGAGATTACTCAAGCACTTCCTGGAGCTGAATCATGTGTCCAATAACTTTGCCTCATAGTAGCCTCACGGGTCAATGAACCCAAGTAGCTTCCATGATGGAAATGGCACGTGATGATCACAGAGAGTGAACAAGGCCTTTCTTTTTAGCTATAGATCTGCTCTGTACATAATTCCCAAAAAACCAAAGCCTCTGATTTCCAAGTGAGGATGATCTGCTGTGACTTGATTATGTTGTTAACGCATAATATTTTTAATTCTAACATCATGAAGCAACGTTGTTGTGCAGTTGAAATGACAGAAAACAGTATCTCAGTCAACAATAGGGCTGGGCAATATACCGAGATTTAAGATACAGTATATTGAGGTTTCTATTTAGGCGATATAGAAAATTACATTATTGCCCATATATTTATAGCTCATTTTGTATTAAAATACTCATGTTAGGAGTCGCTGCTTTCATTAATTCTCAGAACAGTATGAAAATTACAGTTAGATGGATTTCTGAGTGCGTTCTAACCAAGACCTTCCCCTAAACAAGCCACACTACAAAACTCACTCACACGTGCTGTCCCTTAGAGGAAAAAAAGCCAATAGTGGCATATATTGTGCAGCTGTTTCTTAATAAATGTGCCAGCGTGGCAATTTTCATCAGCAAATTTTACCTAGAATTGTCTCTCTAGGAACACTTTAAGTTAAAATATCAAGATTTATATCGTATATCGCAATTTTAAGAAGAAAAAATATCAAGTTATGAATTTTCATCCATATCGCCCAGCCCTATAACACAATATATTCAATTCTAACATCATGAAGCAATGTTGTTGTGCAGTTGGAATGACAGAAAACAGTATCTCCGTCAACAATCTACTATATACCCATGACATCAATATAATGACATGATAACCAAACATTGGTTAACTTCCACATAAGCATTTTTTTATTACTCAAGCACACAAGCAATTAAAGGATTCTGCCATAGTTCCCCTGGATACGCATTAACAACAGAATTCATAAGCACAAAAAAACTGGTGATTAAAATGCAACGCTTTGAAAGCTTCCATCAAGTTTAAAGTATCAAAAAGTATGTCCCTAATTTTAACCTTAGTGTCCTGCTTTACTATGCAATCATTTTTAATTAACCAGTCAAAGTCAAACACCAAATCTCCTCAGATATCGTCAGTTATCTGGATCAGTAATCAGTGATCATGGTACCATGATGATCATTCACACTAGCACATATGTCAAAGTCGAGACCCGTGGGCCAAGTTTGGCCCACCAGAGCATCTAGTCTGGCCCACTTTTGTTTAAAGGAGACATATGATGCTTTTAAATCCTTCCTTTTTACATATAAATCATACAGTTGTGGTCTATATAAAGCGGAACTGCAATGCTTGGGTCTGAATTCCTCATTATTATAGCTCCACAGGCCTCTTTTCTGATGTGCTTCTGACAGCAACTCGTTTTGGTGCGGTCTCTTTAAATGCAAATGAGACACTTCATACCCCGCCCCCTCTCCAGGTTGCAGAGGTGACCAAAACAGAATATAAAGATATCAACGGAGCACCTGAAGAGACTAATTTGAACTTTTCTGTACTTCTAAACACTCTAAATATACAACAAAATGCATTTAAGGGCTAGAAAAGTAGATTTAGCATGACATATCCCCTTTAAAGTAAAAAATACAGCAAAAATAGGACTTTTTGTATAATGTAAGTTGTAGATAAAATACAATGGAGGTTGCAGTACTACATTATTTACAGTTAATGTTAAATCGCAATTATTTTCCATAACCTGGAAAATTCTCACAAATTATCCAACAGAATTCTGGCAAATTATGTTGCAAATTTCCAGAAAGTTAGTTGCAAAGTCAAGGAATTTTGACCAATTGCTTAAAATTCAAGATTTTGTTTTAATTTTTCCTTTTTCCTTCACAAAAACATAATTGTTTTTGGCCTTGCCCACTTCATTTCAAACAAAACATTTCAAACAAAAGATTAATAACCATACAGTAGGTCCAAATGAATGGACACTCCCATTTTTAAAAAAAAAAACTTGATGTAATGCACAATTCGAATCTGATCCGGATGAAATCACCAACCAAGACATTAATTTTTGAAATTTCACCAATAATGAGAGATTGGGATTTTACATTTTTTAAACTGACCCATTGTGTAAGGTCTAAAATTAACCACCTAATAATGTTGTACATGCACGTTTCACTATTATAAGCAGATTATTTAACCTTTTACCAAAAAAAAACACAAGAGAACAAAGCTTTGTAGGGCCTTGTTATATAAGAAAGGCTATTGATACTGTACTTTATAACTGATGTACTGCAAAGTTATTTTGGAAAATATGTAATCTGCAGCACATTCTTATCATTTTCCCTCCACAATACAGATGTCATCATTACAGTAAATAGTTTAACCATAAATTGACAAACACAGCACCACTTAGAGGTGAAGCTTTACTCTGGTTTATGGATCTAGTAGGGTTCTCGCAGCATAGGGGGATCGCGTGGCGCAGAAAATGTTGAAACACACACATTAGAGCTTTAATTGAGCCAAAAAAGAAGACGCAGCCCAAACCCTGTAGGACCAGAATGAAGCCAATGTCTCTTTAAGCCTGAACACGTTTCAACTCGACAGTGTTCACATCCGTGCGCGTGCATGTACAATGATCAGTTGCAAGTTTTAGAAACATGACGAGCAGCCTCATGTGCGCTACGTCTGGTTGAAGCCCTGTTTATATTGGACGGTGCACACAGGCAGCATTGGGGGCAGCTATAGAGCTGCAGAGGTCCTCAGGCAAAGACGAGAGCATCCGAGCAAATTGCCTGCATTAAATAGAGGGTGCGGCTGATATATGCGTTTCTCGGTTATTCAGATTAAAAAGAGAGTTTAAACAACCCGTACACGCCTGGAAGTCTCTCATGTGTCCAAGTGTGCAACAATTATTATGACGGTGCCGATTAAAAAAAAGAAGAAAACAACAGAAAATCCCCCCTACGCTGCAGAAAACTGAACATAAGGGGCGCTGTCGAGAGCAAAATTACAAAATCGGGGGCCCCAACACTCAACAGCGCTGGTGAGAACACCGTCTAGTCAGATTCAGGTGTTTTTCCGTTTTTCTAGAGTGCATGGGTTTCATTTTCTGAGTGTTAGCACAATAACTGGAATCTGTTGAGGATGTATCTATGTACCTTTTTGTACACCCTAAACTGAAAGCCCAATCAGGTTTTGTGTAAAAAAATTCTACGCTGAATAAGTGAAGCAGCATGACTTCATATTTAAAGATAGTACACTAAATATTTTTACAATGAGAAGAAATTAAACTCTGCTAAAACCATCTCCAATCAATCTCTTACCTTATCCAGTCCTGCACAAAGTCTCTAAACATCAGAGGCTGAGCTCAGGCTTAAATATCACTGGAGCATGTGACGTTGTGGTCCACTTCCATGGATACAGTCATTATTATGAAACTCGTGCGCCCACTCACAAACGTAGGACACTTCCACTTTTTAAAATGCTGACCCTTCAGTACAAGTGCAGACTGCATGTCACATGTGATTTCCGGTGTTGAAAGGATGGGGCTGATGAAGGCTTAAAAATACGGCGACCAGAAAAGAAAAGCTGGTATTTCTTGATGTTACTTTTGAATAGAAATCAATTGGTTGTGTTGGTTTAGCGGGTTGAGTCCTGGTAAAGCTACCGAGTGAAGCCTCAGGTTAAATGTGTACATGTGATCAAAAGCAATGTGCTGCTGGTGTCAAAAGCACATTTGAGAAAGGTTATCGGTGAATGAACTGGAGTGAGACCCTCTCCCCAAGCTGGGCTAAGGTCACCTAGAGCAGTGTTTATCAAATGGGGGTTCGTGTACCCCTAGGGGTATGCGATGGCACTACACGGGGTACTCGAGAGAGAGAGTGAGTGAGAGAGTGTGTGAAAGCATTCAAAATATGGGGTTTTATGTTTATTTTTAGTTAAAAATGATAATCACACTGATTAACAGCAATGAGAACAAAAACTCACAAAATAACATAAAGCTATACTGAATAATAAAAAGCACAGACAAACAACAAAACACACAAAATGACACCAAAAACATACACACTAAGAGAGAAACGTTTGAAAAAAAAAAAACATGTACTATTACCATCAACACACAAAACAACAAAAACACAAAATGAATGAAAGGAAAAATATACAAGATCACTACAAAATACACAAAAATAACAGAGAAACAGCCAAAACGACACCAAAAACACACACACAGAGAGAATAATTTCAATAATACCTACAAGACACAAAAACACACAAAATAAGAGAAAAATATACTGAATAATAAAAAGAAGAGACAAACAACAACAAAATACATAAAATGAGGATGGAAATAATCTTGATTAGAACATGAACTGTAAACACAAGGCTTAGTCTTGGTCCCACATCAGGAAGGAGATGACTGTAAATGATAAAAACTATAGAAATAATTATATTCACTAAATACCATTTCATTCCACTTATTTACAAAATAAGATTCTTTAAAATGTGTGTTATCACTCATTTATTCCATCATTATGCACTTAGTGGTTTTTCCACCAAATTCTGAGCACAATGTGCTAGTTGGAAAAAGGGGGTACTTAAGCCAAAAAAGTTTGAGGACCACTGACCTGAAGCAAGAACTTTAATCTTTTCATTATGACCTCATAAATAGCCCCGTTTCTCTGCTACATGTTTAAGCACTGGCAAAGCATGAATCCACCTCAACCTAAAGTTCACTGATTTGCAACCAGAACATTTTGAAACTACTGGATAGAAAATCTGAGAATATGAACTAATGTGTTCTGTCTCTAGGGCTGGGCGATATGAACCAAACTTCATATCTTGATATTTTTTTCTAAAAAATGGGGATATACAATATAAACCTTGATATTTTTAACTCAAAACAGCAGTGTTTTTCAACCTTGTTGCCTGGAATTCAAATGGGGTTGCATGAAAATGAAGTTATTATTTTTTTTCAAAATTAAAACACCACACACAATCTCAAACAACTGTATTCTATACTTCCACCAGAAGTGTAAAGAGTACTGATATATCCTACTCAAGTAGAAGTACTGTTACTTGATTGAAATTGTACTTGAGTACAAGTACAAGTAAGTCATACATAAAATACTCAAGTACAAGTAAAAAGTAGCTCAATTTAAAAATAAATAATCAGGCTCTAAGTATAGCAACATTTATGAACTCTAAAACTGAGAAAATAACCTCTATTCATTGCTGTTCATTTACGTTTAATCTGATTGGTCGATTACGATGTGATGCATTTGATTGTTGTCTGGTCATTTCATTTTAATAATATTCATTGATCATTTTAAAACAAAAATTAACTTACTTAGTAATGGTTGGGTGTAGAAATATAACAAATTACTTTACTTCTTTTAAAACGTACATAAGAACAAGTAAAATTACTGATTTGGAAATGTACAAGTACACATAAAAGCTTCTCAATTACAGTACCATGAGAACTTGTAATTAGACGTTCAGCTTCTCAAATATAAATCGAGTTCAAATCAAATACAGTATAAAAATATCTCAGCTAGCACACCTTGTCACTTTGAGCACTAATCCAGGCACTCGTAACACAATCTCATAAACTTGACCAAAAACTAATTCTACAAGAAAAAAAATGTCTCACAAGGTTGGGAACCACTGCAATAAAGTATTCTGGGTTAAATGTACGGATGCAAAATGCCACACAGGCACATTTATTAAAAAACAGCTGCAAAATATGGGCCACTTCAGTCTCATCTCCTCTATGGGACAGCACGTGTGAGTGAGTTCTGTAGTGTGGCTTGTTTACGGAAAGGTCTGGGTTAGGATGCACTCAGAAAACCATCTAACTGTGCTTTTCATGCTGTGCTCGTCTAAAATGAGTATTTTTCAATAAAAAAAGCTGTAAAATAAAAATAAATCGATGTAGATGATATTGGAATTTTCTATACCACCAAAACATAAATCACAATATATATTGACTCTCTGTATATTGCCCAGGTCTAACCATCACTGTGCAGAGTTTCAAAGTCTTGTTTGTCCTCACACATGACTGTAAACTGTTAAATGAACATTACTAATTCTTTATAATTAAAAGCAAAACCCTGAAGATCAAATACCATTTTAAAACACGTGAGGTCAATAACTATCACTTATTCTATAATATCAGTGGGAGGAACTTTTTTCATGGATGACACATCTAGCTACAAAGTTCCTTCTGCTTGCATTTAATTCTTTAAAAATCTTCAAATCTAAAAGCTAATTAAATCTGTAGATACTTGACATGCAATAAAGCCAAAATAAACAGGCACTGACCCATGATCAAAGCTGCTGAGGTAGCAGGACCAAAGACAAATGTGGTATATTTGTCTGGCTTCAGTCAGGGCAGGTCTGTCTATTTGTCTGTCTGTCTCAGAGTATTCCAGAAAGATCTGACATTCCCTACCAGCAGGGAAAAGTCGAGGTTCCATGGGAGGGAAAGGGGGGAGCGGGGCTATTCCTGTCGCGTCCCCACCCACTATCATATCAAGTATCAATCAGTCAAGCGCTCAGGACTCCCTGAACTCTCATCCTTAACGTACTGCAGAGAACATGAAACTTACCATCTGCATTAATGCTTAATATTAGGAAGAAGACTAATGGTTAAAGGGTATACAACACCAGTTTTCATGTTGATGCTACGTGCAGAAACACACGCTAAATAGTGCATTTACAGAGTATTTTATATTATCGTGTCCATCTTAATGTTAGATTTTGCATTTTTATGTAGTTTTTCGAAGAATGTCCTTAGAGCCTGGGACCAGGCTCAGCCATTGGCTCACTTTATAATCAAGCAGCAAAAATTAGGGATAAAAATTAATCCACTACCATCACTGCATTGTTCTGGAGAAGCACAAGTGGCTAAGCTTTAAAAGCTTTAGCAACTTGTGCTTCCTCAAACTAACATTTGAATGCACCAATAACCGAGCACCTGAACCAGTCAGTTCCATTATCCAAAGACAAAACAGCAATAACAAACTCACCAGAGGTTCCATCAATCACAACTGGATTGCAGGACTTCATTTGGTCAGTCTACCTTCATCTACTAAAGTGATAAGTTGTGGAATCCACTACCAACTGAACTCAAAACCAAATCAGATTTTAAAACATTAACCTGTGCAACAATGTTTTATAATCTTTGTATTGTGGGTGGGTAAGTTTTATAGTTTTGACAATGTATTCCACGTTAGTGTAGAAAGGCACTGGATGCCTAACTACTCGTAACGTCTCCGCGGTGGAGCTACGTGCTTCACTGCCCATAAATCTCCATCGTCTTCGTCTGTAACGTGTACTGTTTTTGGCGAGGCCTCAGGAGATCTTCACGCATAATAGGCAGATATAGCGACTTGTAGTCTCTACAAATAGTTCATTGTGTCCTTCGAGAAGACCAGAAGGATAATCCACTAGTTCCTGCCCTGTAGATCTTCTGCATTTATGGAGATTATTGTGATTCAACCATGGATAAGGTCAATATTTATATGTGAAATACAATCCTCTGCCGACCTGTCCAGAATGTAGCCCCACCTACCGCCTGAAGAAAGCTGGAGATAAGCCTCGGCAGAACCCCGCGACCCAGAAAATGAGCAAGCGCGTCAGAAAATAGATATAGAAATACGATCCACCTTGAACACATACACAAGTACTTTATTTTTAAATAAACCAGATGTTTTCTTCTGTGTGTGTGCACTACTTCCTGTTCCACAGGAGCTTTTTTTGCTGACTTTATGCATCGTTGCACCAGCATCTGTCAAATTTAGAAGGTCTGCGTATCTGTTGCGGAGGGCTCTGGACTCACAGAGTCGTTACGCAGAGGTGATGCACTGCATACGCTGGCAGTGGAAATTGACACATTGACTAGAATGGAAACGTATCAGCTCTGTTGCCGTTACGCAAAAGATACGCTGCAGTTACGCTGCCAACTCTGTGGAAAAAAGGTGTTTTGTCTTTCCTAGGTAATGACTGCTTCCAATTAAGCATAATCAAACAAGACTGAACGAGACTGAATAAAATGAGTTACCTAGCTTGGAGAAGAAGAGCCATAACTACTGTTGGAGGAACAGACCATAATGTTTTAGTGGCGTTAACAGGACCTAGTGAAGGGTAAAACTGTCTGTCTAAATCTGGGATGTCCGTGCTTGCAGCACAGTGACTCTTGTTTAACGTACACTTTGCCATCAAGTGATGCCATTCACACATTGGCTGTGTTTGAAATCGTATACTTGCATACTAGTACTACTCATACTAAATCTGTCAAAATGAGTATGTATGTAGTGCGTCCACATTAGATCTTATGGAAAGATTGAGTATGCGAGAAATACCCAGATGTATACTATATGGAGACATTTCTGAGGTATGCACGGTGGGCACGCTAGTCATGCTCTACAGCCCCATGACGCATTATGACTACGAACGGAACATAAAATGGTCCTGGGACCAGCTTAAAGCTAAAAATCAAACATCATCTTTTCAAAATGAAAGCATCTCTTCTTATCATTCATTAGTTTTTTAATACCGGAAGTTTAGTCAGAAGCACAATGGAAGGAGGGTCTCCAAAAATCTCCGAAGTGTGGGAATGAAATGTGTTTCCGTGAGTTTTATGGATCAAATGAGCACATGTTGATATTCTACTTGGTCACTCTCTCACTTAAAATATTTTCAGAACTTTCAAAGGTGGAGAATCCACAGAGATTTTTAGCCTCAGTGTGATTCAGGTTTTTGTCGTTGTATGTTCCAAATGCATCTTAGGAAACTTGGAAGTATACTTCAGTTGGATTGGTCACCATCCTAATCCTCCGAACTATACTTATAGTACATAGTAGACAACATGTACAGTACTCCTTGAGTTTGTAGTGCATAGCAGAGTATAGCATTTCGACCACAGCCAACAACTCACTCTTAGAGGACTTGATTTTTCCTTATACGACTGAAAGCTGAACCATAAGGAACAGGTTACTGTCTACTGTCTTTTTTGTTGCCCGACACATCTTGACTACTGTCAGTGATAGAATCTTTAAAATAAATGACTTTGAAATACATGTATACCTCCTGTACTTACATTGATCATAGCATTGGACGTGATGCGAAAGAGTGTGGCTCGCTCATTAACTGCCTTGATCTTTTCTCCTCCGTCCACGGCAACTTTCAGGCCTTCAAGTTCACTCAGTGACCGCTGCAAGGCTGCACCATGCTTGGCGATCAGGTCGTTGCATGTGCTGAGGTCATCCAGCTTGCTTACAAGAATCTTCAGAGTTCCCTGGATCTCGCTGCGGTCCGATTGGGATGTGGGCTCCTCGTCCCCTGAGTCATCTGCAGGAGGAAGAAAGATGAGTTGGTAAATCAGTTAATGTATTTAAAGGCACTACCACTGCTACCACTGGGAGCAGAGAACCTTCTAGAGCTGGGGGTCAACTATAATTGTAATCAAGTAATTGATAATTAATTACAATTATGGTGTAATTATAATTGTAATTCAAAAAATCTGTTGCTGTTGTAATCGTAATTAAATTGTAATTGAGTTTGTAATTGTAACTGCCATGAAAATTCTTTAAAAAATTGTCAATTATAATTTAACGCAAAACTAGGGAATCATGTTGCAGTTCTATGTACAGTTCTACACATATGTAGTAAACAATTATTGCATACCAAACTTTTACACATTTTAACATTTGAAAAAAATTGAAATCTAGGGATATAATGACACAATAAAGGCTCAGATGCCCACATCAAAAATATCAAAACCTATATTATCATTGATTAGGAAGTTTAATAGGGAAACCAATAGATAGGAAACCGTTGGACGTTTAGGAACCGTTATCATAAGAGATGCTAACAGAAAGCTACACAAGAGGAAACTTAACTTTTATTTGGTTATTTATTTCAGGCTCAGTAATTGTGATTAATTGTAATTGAGAACATAATTGTAATTGAGAACATAATTGTAATTGACTTTCTGAGAATAAAAAATAATTGTAATTTAATTGTATTGGGGAAAAAGTGCAGGCCTCTGTATTCGTAATTGAAACTGAAAAATGTAATTGACCCCAACCCTGAGGACTTCTGTGTCTTGCTCAAGGACACTTCAACAAAAAAGACTGACACCATCAGAGGGCTTGAACTCTTGACCTTTTTACTTTGAGGCTGTAAGGTTGTCTGTCGAGTCAATTTAGATTTTTATTTTCCCAGTAGAGAATTAAACAGTGTTTAAACTAATGATGTTCCTCCACTGTCCACACCTATAGACGTAAGACATTCAACAATGCACGAACACCAAAAACTGAAATCAATGACCTCATTCAAACCAAGTTGTAGTGGGTTTTGTTCCTAAAAAGTATTGATTCTCTTCATAGGGGTTACTCAAGGTTACACAAAACATAAGAGGGCAGTGTTGCAGTGTCAGCTTTGTTACACTTCTCTAATCACAGGCAAGCAGAGGTGCACGCCATGCATGTATGTCACGCACTGACACACACACATACACACACACACAGGACTGAAATAAAAAAGGGGTGCGGCCAAGGTCCAAAAAGAGATGAGTAACAGTTACAGTAACAAGCTGCAACCCAATCCAATGAATTGAAATATATTTACACACAAGCTTTCAGTTAATTTCATATAAAATTATTTAAATTAAATTGGGCTTTTTTGCCTTTATTGTCATGTATATGTTGTTACACATACATTGAAATTTGTCCTCTGCATTTTAACCCATCCTTGGGGAGCAGTCGGCAGCCATTTTGCAGCGCCTAAAAGCATACACACTGTATATATATATATATATATATATATATATATATATATATATATATAGTAAGAAGAAAACCATTTATAACATCAGTTTAATGTTTAGGCCACAGTGTTAGGCGGCAGCGCACACTGAAACAGGCACATGTATTGGTGATGACTCAACAAGCTGCTTTTAGAAACACCTTCCATGTTCTTGGCTCCTGCCTGAAAACTAAAACAACCAACAAGTCAAGAGGAGCACACATATACAGTGTATGAAATTACTATGACTGCCAAAGAAACAAAAGACAAAGAGCCAAGGAGGCCTGAAGAAAATCATTACAGAACACCAGGGATGTTGGCGTGTAAACATTTAAACTCTCGAGTCAACTGCCTGTTTTTAAGTGACGTAATAATGTATCAGCAGTACGTTTTTATATAAGTGTGTGTGACAAAAATAAATCTATGAAAAACACACCCACAACAAGAATATTTTTAAATGATCAATGTTCGAGTGAGAAACCTCACATGCACACGCCTGCATGGAGCACTGTGTCGTCTGGAAATACTTTACGCTAAAAAGTGACAAAGTTTAATACAAACTTTTCAACAAATAACCTTCAGGCTATAATTCAACCAGGTCAAAGCAGAGCCTCATTTAACAGCAGCTGGACGTTAGCACACACAGGCTGATCACTGTTAGCAAAGACGGAATAGCTTAGCAAGCTAACGTTAGCATCTCATCTTTATTTGGTACCGATGTAATGATGTCAAGGCAGAGAATATTTATCTATGGAGGTGTTAGAGCAGCCATGGTATCATTAGCAGATACCATCATGTTACATTTACTATTTGTATAATTAAAGCCGCAGTTTGTAATTTTTTTTTGGCATTGTTTGGTCAAAAATTTTTAATCATCTCTGAGCATATTGTAATCCAAAGTGTTCTGAATGGTTGTCACACTCCTGGAATCTGGATGTCAGCCAATCAGAGATCTTTCTACAAACACGTGTGCTTCATGAGCTGTTTTGATCGTTTCTTTTGGCTGATCGACTGAAGTCAGGCATGTCCAGGGACCATTGGTAGTAAACGTGCATTGGCGAACGTTCCAGCAGAAGTCCCCATAACAGTGTTAGCCACAACAGTTACAAGGCAAATCAAGCAGAAAAGGGCAGGCTGAGGGTGAGAAGCAACAGAATAAAGTGAGGAGGAACAAATTGTTTTCGCTTTGCGTCCTCGCAGACCTCCGTGACTGCGCAGGGTCCGCACACACACACACTGGCTTCAGAGGGAGAGCAAGAACAGATGGGATAAATCCCGTGTAAACCTAAGAGAAGTTTATTCATTTTTTATTCATTAATTTTATAATCTGGATGCGGAGTGATGGTTGTCAGTTTGCTCAGAGCTTCTGTAAGCTCTCTGGCGGCTCAGAGCAGTAACTACAGTGATATGTGCATTCATGTCAGAGTCTCTAAAACACCAGAAACATATCCACTGACACAAAATAATATCCCTACATTTGTCAGTAGTCTCTATTTAGATAAAAAAAAAAAAAAAGTCGCTAAGAACGTTCACAAAAGACACCGGTATGAGATGTTGAGTCTCGGTTTCAAAACAGCGTGGAGAGAGGATTCTACAAACTGCAGCTTTAAGTACTCAAAGCTTTACTTTGTATTCAGTAACAGGAAGCTATCAACACTTCTCTCATTCTCCACTTCTATGTTAAATTAAAATGTAATTATTGAGAGCTCAACTGTAACTGATTTATTATTTGTTTAGTTTGTTGCTTTTTGTATAGTTACCATAGTTCAATGTGAATGTTGATCACATTGATTATTGATCAATAATTTTGCCTATTGGTCTGTTTTTTGTCCAAAAATTGGAAAGATTCCAGTGCTCATTGGTTTGTTTTCAGTGTGATTTGCTTCCTTTGATTCATCACTGAGGAGATACTTTGATGTTCAACAGAGTTCAGCTTCTCTTCTGTCTCACAGTGTGCACAACTCACTAGTATTTAAACTAGTTATACAGAGGATGTTTTCAGATAAATATCAAATTCACACAACTTTTAAAGACAGTGTTTTGACCTTGTAGATTTTTTTTTTGCCTAATGTGAACCGTTTTAGAACAAGTTCTGATTAACGGCCGGGCAAGTGGAACGTCTCCGCGCCGAATAGCACGTTCTCGAAAATTCAGTCAACTGACTCAGTTCCAGCGAGTAAAACAAATTAAATTGTGCAACGTAAAATCGGAATCTACATTGAATTGCCTTTGAAACAATATTTCACACGACAATGTTCAGATAAAATTAGAAATTACTGGAAAAGGGGGTGGGTTCCCGGGCCCCCAGTAGTCACTTGAAAAATGAGGCCCCCTGGCGCCCCCGTGGCTTATACGGAGTAATAGGTCCCATTCATATATTGGTATGTGTCAATGATTCGGTACCACCAACTGCCGCAATATCTGACTCACAAACAAATGAGAAAATTATTTTAATGGAAATTGACAAAAAAGGCCCCTAATCAAATTGTGCGAGGCATAATCATAATCTGCGTTGAATTACCTTTGAAACGATATATCACACGACTATGTGCCCATAAATTTGGAAATTACCAGAAATGGGGGGTGGGCCCCTGGGTCCCATTTCAAAAAAGGGCTCAGATCGTTTCTTCATATTCATTAAGAGACTTTTCATACCAAACTGCATTTCGATCTAACAAAAACTAACGGAGAACTAATTTGAAAAATGGGGCCCCTTGGTGCCCCCTTGACACGTACGAGGTAATGGGCCCCATTATATTGGTATGTGCCAATGATTCAGTTCCACTAACCGTCGTAATATTTGACTTACAAATAAATTAGAAAATTACTTTAATGGAAATTGCCAAAAAAGGGGGGTGTACACAAGAAGAAGAAGTAGAAGAAGAAGAAAGTGAGTGGCGTTTTGAGTCCAGTAGCCCAGCCTAAAAAAAAAAACTAGTGTAATAGACTCGTTGAGTAGTCGATAAGAAAACATCAGTGTGGTCGGCAAGGAAAAAAGTCCGTTAGCTACCTCTCTAGAACAAACATATTCTACTGGCAGATTTCCTTAGATATTCTTTTATTGTAATAAAAAATCAATATATATAGTATATTAAATATACTGTAAGCCTGGCTATGTACTGCCTTTCTGAGCCACTAAAGTGGGTAAAGTGTCAAATGTCCAAGTATCTTTCTCTGCAATGTGTTATTCCTTATGCACCAGATCATTTTTACTGGTATCAAAAACTGTGATTGGCTGCACTATACCCACATATCACTGGATTTCCTGCCTGAGTAACAGGTCCAATAACACCAAACAATAAGCTTTGCCTATTCTAGTCTGCTCATTTTATAATAAATAAGTAAACAACAACCTTAATAGCCCATTTTAGGGCTGCTTTAGCTTCACAGGCACAGGAGAGCACAAAGGAAGCAAGGTTTCACACCAGAACCTACCTTATCACCAGTCCGCTTTTGCAAATTAGGAACTAATTTTTCCAGAAACAAAAAAAGCCAGATAGAAAGTCAGACACCGGTCTGAGGAGAGTGAAGCAAAGACAGCCAGAGTTTAAGTGTTCAGATCAGGCTGAAGAGGGTAATGAAATTAGCCTTTGATTGATAATGCATGACTACAAAATAATTACCTTCAGAGAGTTGGAACTTAGGCAGCAAAGTAGATACAGTATATCTATATTCTGTTAATGTTGTTTTGTTTTTTGAAATGAATTTACACATTTTAATAGAATTAAAACAACTGAACGTCAATTCAATTTTGATTACATTTATAATATCGGTGTTGCTCTGTTTTTTTCCTTAAACAGGAGTTGGTTTTAAGAGCATTAGAGAGACATGATAGCATTGATTCATTGACAATCAATCAGAATCTACACAGGAAAATGCAAACCAACATAGATTCCCCATTTACATCAAATAATATCACAGTCCAAATGAAACCTTTTCATGATTGAAAAGGAGCAGTAAGAAGAATTAATTTCTTATATTTCTGCCACTTAACTTAATCAATACATAATTGATGACCACACCAAGCTTCCCCATCAGTCCACACAATTTCCACTATTCTCTAATAATCTAAAAATGACAAATCAAAATCTTTGCTCTTCCAGGAAGGATTTTATGGGATGTTGAATATGCTGGGTTTTGATCTGGTTTTGTAAAATGACGCAAAAAAGTCCGACATTCAAAAGGCCACATAGAGAGCAGATTAAAATTAAAACAGTAACAATACAGATAGTTTTCTTTCAGTTTAAAAACTACTCACCAAGCAGAGGAATCCTTTGGAAGAGGTTCTTTTCTAGGTCAGGGGCCTCTCTTGCTTTAGGAAAACAAGTGCTTGTCTGCTAAATCTTGTTTATTTTTTAAGATAGTATGCGTCAACTTTACTGAAATTAGACACATTCTAATAATTTAGTCTGTTCTGGTGTAAAACCTAAATCTCAGCAGAGAATCTGACAGTATATTCTCAGTCCCTCCATGAAATTCTTGTTTTTGAGCTGTCAATTGCAATTGAAGCAAAACAGCTCTATGGCTTACACGTATGTAGTTAATTATTATTAATTAATTATTATTATTACTGTTAATAAAATGTGTTTAATATTAAGATTTCCTACTATACATATATACTGTATATATATGTCTTTGTGACTATGTTTTTATCTTTTCTTAGTTAAACCTGAAGCTAGTTATGTTGTTGTTTTTCAATTTCTTGCACAAAAAGCCAGAAGGTGCTGTTACTGTTATTTAATGAAACTTGAAGCTGCTTGTATTTTTTATTACTTCTACAAAAAGCCAACAGGTGCTGTTAATTGAATTGGAAGAGTTCAATAAAAAATATTGAAAATGTGATGGTGCTTTGTGTCAGTTCACTACGAGAGCTACTGTACCAGGAATGTCCGGCCCACATACCATATCCTTCCGACAATATAGCCCACGGCAAAGTGTAGTTGAACAGCCCTGTCCTATAGGCTCTCCTAAAAGCCCTGACAATATCAAACAGCTGATA
Source organism: Gouania willdenowi (assembly GCF_900634775.1). Taxonomy (NCBI): domain Eukaryota; kingdom Metazoa; phylum Chordata; class Actinopteri; order Blenniiformes; family Gobiesocidae; genus Gouania; species Gouania willdenowi. Next base: position 35,384,215 of record NC_041052.1, read on the forward strand.
TTAGATATATCACACCTGAACATATTCACTTTCTCTTTATGGTTAGCTGAAAAGTCAATTTCCCTTCCCCACTGTAAGGTTTACTAGCATTTGATTATTACCCATGTGCTGAGGCAGACAAAAGTGGGTTTCTTTGGTGATAGCATCTTTGCTATCCGAGAAAACTATCTGTTTACTGCTGATATTAAAGTACCCAAACATTAAAACACAAATGGTTTAAATCCTAAGGAATGAAAACATCTGTGCAGTGTGCACTATTATCCTGACAGAGCCAATATCTTAAATGCTTTGCCTTACAGCAGCAGATTAAGATGGATGGCTTCTTGTTTAGAAGTCAATGTTGTAAGACAAGGCTAGAAACCAAACCCATTACTACGCAAGTCATGCCTCAAGGGCAAACTGCACTCCCCCGTCCCCCCTTAATGCCTACAACCTCAAAGAACACATTGGACCAACAACACTAATGAGTGTGTGTCTTTACTTATAACATACAGCAACATCATCAATACATTCATTCATTCATTGTACCATATAAATGCGTGATATGGTCCCAACACGTGTGAGTGTTTGATCCATGTCGTAGAGCTATTTACATTTAGCTTTCAGGAAAACAGACGCCAACAGACAAATGCAGCCATGTGATTATGTAGCATGAGATTTAACGAGCGAATTTGAACGAGACAATCAATTACCTGTTTTCTGGGGAAAATACAATAAATGTGTAATATTTAGGGGTGGGAACCTCTGGGTTCCTCACGATGTGATACGCAATACAAAGCTCACGATAACGATTATCTCACGATATGATGATACTGCGATTATCGATATATTGGTCAGAAATCAATCTACGATAATTTATGACATAAGAAAAATACAATTTTTATTTTATATCACTGAAAGACAATAAATTGAAAAAGTGTCCTATGAACAGTGACACTATTTTTGTGCAACATCTGTAAATAAGAATCAACATACCAATGTAAACAAAAAAGTATCTCCAATAGTGATTTCTGTAAACAAAAAATAGGGTCTTTCTTACCAGTGACACCATTATAGTGCAATATTCCAGTAAACAATATATTGGTTCCTTCAACAAACAGTGACAAAATTTCTGTGAAGACGTACCTGCAAATTTTAGTGAAAAAGCAGAAAAGGTTTTGAAAAAAAAAATATATATATATATTTTATTTTTTAAATCGATAACCGATCGTGCGGAAAAATATCGCACTTCTAGTAATATTGTCCCAAAATAAGCATGTAAAGTATTACCACAACAAGAACTACTATTATTTGTTTTAAAACTTTTTGCTTTTAAAAACACAAATAGGAAAAACCTACATGTTAGCTTGTATTAGGCTTGGATAAAGAGTTCTATATTCAGTCAGTGACAGTCCAAATGCATTTTTCACCCAATTGCAATCAAAAGACAAAACAAAACAAAATTAATATAAAGGTAAATAATAATAAAAGACAAATGTGATTAACCATATTTAAAGAATATATAAAAGAACTATCTAGTAGCACATAATGGAAAATATAGGACTGACACTTTTTGAAAGAGCATACAACATTGGAAAAGCAAATGAGAAACATATCAGTATCAGCAGATACTAGAGGAGAGACAGGATGACTCGATCCCATGGGATGGGACAGTAATTCTGCCCAGTAATTGCTAACTGGCTCCAGCTTACCCATGAGATGCATCAGGGGAAGACAAACCGAGGAGGCAGCAGGTTAAAACCAGTGACACGGCTCTCAACTCCCCCACAAGCAAATGAGAAACTGCAGAGCAACTCATCACTGTCCCTGAGCTGTGCAGCACACACTGATTGTGTGCATCCCATAGGACTCCTTAGGAACAACAAATGCAATAAACAAAACTGAACTGCACAGAATCTAAATTTGTAATTGTTTAGGAGGAAAAAAACACAATATACTGCGGTATATATAAACTGCAGTCCTCTTGGTTCAATAAACTCATAAGCATACCTACATAATGCATACTTTTGTTATTGTTTATTGGATCCCCATTAGCTTCCACCATAGTAGTAGCTAGTCTTCCTGGGGTTCCTAATCAAAAGCAGCAAAATATGTACAATAAAATTACAATAGAAAAAAAACAGAATAAAATACAATTACAAATACAATAATAAAAACGACAATAGAACAATACATGTCTCAATCTCACATGTACAACAGGGTTTTTAGTGTTTTTTTTTTATATACGTGCAAATCTGTTGAGTTCTTCAATTTATTAGGCATTTTTTTCCACAGTTAAGATGATCTAAATAAGACAGACTATTGTATCAAATCATGACCAGAAGAATGTCAGCGCTTGATTTACATATCTAATATTTTCAGACAAGCTGGTTTATCTGTCAGGATTATTTTCTTTAAAAAAAATAGTAGATTCATTTTATTGTAATTTGTCTTGTTATCATGTGCCAATGACTAGATCAGAAAAAATCATAGCCCTGGTGAGCTACTGGAATCTTATACAGTTATAAAGACAGTTGCAGTGAGTTACACAAAGAACAACAAACGAAAACCAAAATTCACATTTAACATGACAAACTCTCCAAACATGATCTGAAAGGTTGTTTATAAGTGCTCCTTTACCCAAAAAAATGCATCCAACCAGAGCAAAAGCAACCGTAAACAAGCCCTACGCAAATTATTACTTAAGTCAGACATTGGCAACGAAAATGTGCATTTTTAAATTCATGTTAGCATTTAGAAAAAGGACTAATTTCAGGAATAATACAGGAAAGAACAAATGTTTTTCACATCATTGTTTTTTGTTGTTTTGTGTATTTTTTTGTTGTTTAATGTGTTTTTGTTGATGATTTGTTTGTTTGTGGAATCATTTAGTGTATTTCTTCTGACGGTTTGTTTGTTTGTGGAGTCATTCAGTGTGCTTTTATTGATGGTTTGTTTTTGGAGTCAGCTTTTGTCATTTTTGCTGTCTTTTTTCTGTGTTTCTGGATTCAGTCTCTGTGTTTTGTTGTTATGTATGGTTTGGTTATTTTCTTTATTTTCCAGTCATTTTGTGTGTTTTTGGAGTCATTTTGTGCAGATGCCACCCTTAAAATCAGACCGGATGTGGCCCTCATCCCACCAGTTGCCCATCTCTGCCTGGTGTTCTAAATGTGCAGCTAGTTTAAAAGTTTACTGCTGACGCTCTGCACTTTGGAGAACCGACCCTTATATTGAGGAAGAAATGCTGAGCTTTGCAATGGAATGTAAACTATTGTGAAACTTCTCACAGCAGATGTTGTCCTACCTCTGTCAAAGTCATTTTTAGTGAACACAGTGAAAAGCCTGAGAGCTGCAAGGCTTAAGAGCACAGCTGTTCAAACGCCATGCCATCCTAATGTGCTGCAGGTGAGAATATGACAGATAAAGGGAGAGAAGCAGAAAAATCTGAGGAAGAAATAATAATAGCTACAATATACATTATCGACTAAAAGCACAGCATACAAGACCGGGACTACTTTTAAATCTACTAAAATACATGGTCAAGACGGTGCACATAGTTTGTGGTCACATAGGCTATTCACTGATAATGTGCATATCACCCTCGACAAAACCACATTCTACCATAAATGGTCAATGCAAAGGAGAATGAATGGTTTTTGCATCTAAACAAGCTGTTGACCAATGGGATTTCACAATTGTTCGTGGCAGAAGTGACAAAGAAAAGGAATTTCAGAATTGCTAATCAGAATGAACTATTTTGCACGTTTCAGTTTCCACTTCTCTAGAATGCTCTGTACTAAATGCTGTTTTTTCCTTTTATTACACAAAAATTATTTTGTTTTAGAAAGTTCACAAAAAAATCTGGAAAAGCATAACTATAGCTTACTTAAATTCAGGTTTGTGCTTTGTGAACAATGCAATCATAATATTTTTATTCATAGTGCACATCATGTTAGTACAGAGTGATGAAAATAATAATCTACATAATTCTTTTGTTTAGGCTCATTTATTGTGTCCATTGATTCTGTCATATACTAAACTCGTGTCAAATATTGTTAGGAGTTTAATTTAGATTAATCAAGATTAATTATTTACAAAGTCTGTAATTAATTACAGTAATGTTTTTAATTGAGTCTCACCTCTAACAGAAACATAGACCAGACAGTAAGAAGATGGCCATGACTAGCTCATCCACGTGTAAATGGGAAGTTGAAGCAAGAGAGAAAAAGACTACATGTAGGGAAGAGATTGAGCGAGGTGCTAAATTGCTCTTTTTACAATCTAATGAATCAGGGCTGGGCGATATGGTCTTAATAAATATATATATATAGTGACGTGCCGTCAGGGTAGGCAAGGTAGGCAGTGCCTACCAAGGGTGAATTGATATTTTGATTATTTGTTTTAATTATAATTTTTTTTTCTTTTTTTTTTAATTATATAATTATAAATTATTTATTTTTCCATTTCCAATAGCCTACAGTACCTATAAGTTTGAAAGTGTCCGCATTTTGTGCATTTCATAGCCCAAATTACTAAACAGCGCTATTTCCTGGAACAGCTGCAGTCTTTTTTTTTTCACTCTGCTGAAAGGCAGAGGGTGGCCACGCCCCCTCCCAAAGGCATGTTGCTCTTCTGCCTCCGTTCCCATTGCGTGTTTTTACGTGTTTGCACATGCGCAGTCAGGTCCCCAAGATGACAACCATTTATGTGCAAAGGCAGTGTAGAGAGCTGCCTTTGCACGTAACCGCTCTATGCTAAATGCTATACGTAAGTTCACAGTACATTAGTGAATTGATATCATGTGACCGCTGCTGCTACGTTCTCTAGCTAGTGGGCGGGATAACACTACAGTCATGATGACAGCAATAGAGATGATAAAGAAACTTTGTTTTGAAGAAAAACGACAGCTTTTAAAAGATGGGAGACCAACACCTGAGTTACCAGACCTTCAGCAAAGGTAAGGTCAGAACATGTTTCATACTTTTCACAGTGAATGGAACAAAAGGAAGGATTGACTTTGTAGATGCTCCTCACTGAGGCTGTTCTAAGTTGTTGTTGTCATTTTCTCTGTGTTTCCAACACAAACAATAGATGTGCTGTTGTGTCATGAGATACAGTATGTCTTGTTGGGAGAGTATGGAGGCTATATAAAATAATTGTTTATGTTTCTTTAATGGTGTTTATGATGTTGATTTTGTTAGATGGCTAAATACTTGTTCATGTGGATCTTGTTGGGTTTTGTCTTTCTCATTATGAATTTTATATTTTGATAAGCACATTGAGATGACTGTTAGAAATTGCTTAATACAAGTAAAATTGATTTGAATTGAATTAACACTTGACAGCAGAAACAAATGAAATTGTCATTGGTGGCCTTGATTTGCAACGTGCCTACCCAACCCTAGTGGTCACGGCACGTCACTGTATATATATATGGGATGTAACGATTAATCGTAAGGCAGTTAAAAATCGATTCATAGGTATCACGGTTGTTATATCAATTTTCTGAAAATTGAATCGCAGTACTTTTTTTAAACAGCAGAGGGCACTAACCAGAAGTGTAGGCGGCAGGCGGATTCTGCTACAACTTTCTTTCTGACCGCCTTATACTCTTAAACATGTTCATAAATGATTCCTTACCCCTTTAGCACCGAAAGAATATCTGTAATATTATGTGAATATCTCTAAAAGTCACGTTTTTCTATTAGCTCTGTCTGCTAGCATAGCATCTCTTCTTCACTGCACAGATTAGCTGCATGCCAACCGACCACTGCTGGTCAAAACAAATATCTGACGTAAATACAATGCAGACTGGATTCTTTTTTAAAGTCCAATTGTTAAGGCACAAAATACATTTTCAATTTGCACTTTTAAAAAGAAAAATAACTATTATGCAGTTTTGCATTGTTTACTAAAGAACCAGAATTTAAATTAATAGGCTTCTTCTTCATTTGTATTATTCCTTTATTTATTTAGATTTAGATTTATTTTTTGTTAAATTGCATTGTTCTGAATAGTATATCAAGGGATTCTTTTGACAATGAAAAATAAGAGGAAAATAGTACAGTATTTTCTAGTATTTTTCCCAAAAAAATTAAAAGAATATTTTTCAATCATTATTTGTCTACAGTCCCATTTTGTAAAATAAATCGTGAGGGAATTGTATCGTGAACCCAGTATCGTGAATGGTAAGTCACCCGACTTGCACACAGAGGACCCCTGTTCGATTCCCCGCTGGGGAAATGGGCTGCCAGTGTGGGTCCTTAGGCAAGACCCTTCACGCTACTGCCTACCTCATACAATGATGAGAGACAATGAAATGAATGACATGCCGGACGTCCCCCGGCCAAACAAGGTCTGCGTCAGGTGTTGGGGAACCAGAGCACCTCGATGTAAAATGGGCTACTGGAACAAGGAGGAAATGGGTGAGATGCGAGAACAGGGAATGCTACTACTCCAGTAACCCTAGCCAGAGGGGCTACATGCAGAGGATGTTCCAACATCCACAAACGGCAACTGCTATCACAACTTGAGATTGACGAGGTACAACACCAATGCTCCGGCAACGGGGAGCAAGGACACGAGGTCAGAGGGGAGTTAACACCCCCACATTTTTTCCAGTGTTTGATTTGATTCAAGTTATGTGAAAAGTATTTTTTCTTTCCTTTTTTAAAAGGTGCCATATCTCAGGTTGTCAGCTGTTCACACACCTGCCCCTGTTTAGTGTGTGATTTATATTTAGCACACCTGGGTAAAAGCAAATTTGGAGGTTAACAACGTTTGATGCATCCGGAGTTGATTTCTTCACAAAAATATAAGAAAAATTTGCTGCATGAGGCCTATTGTTGCTCTCAGATAATTGCAAAGTGAAGAGTAAGGTAGGAAGATGAGGAAGATGAGGGGATATAGGACTAGGCAGCTATGGGTTATCTGCAGAGTAAAGCCAGCACTCACAGTTTCATCTCTTCATGCTAAAAGTCAACAGTTTCCAGAAAAGTAAAGGACAAAAACTGTATTAATAGAGAGATGTGCTGGTACAGAAAGCAACGGTGTGCACGATAAGATTCAAGGATGAGAAGATTTAAAATAATCTCAGAGTGGTACAACTGACTGAAGGCAAGGCTGCAAGATCAGATAATACATCCATTTCCTCTGACTGATTGATGTACGTCACTCCAGTGCCCTCCTCTATCAAATCCTTTCATAGTGTCACTGATGGCCAACTTAACTTCTGACCCTCAGTGTTAGCGGAGCTGTAACGATTCAGCAGATTTCACGTTGTAGCAGAGCTTTAACAAATTACACAAGGTTTGACAACGTTGCCAGTGGTTGTAAAAGAGAAAGACACTTACAAACTCTTTGTATCAGTTCTACAAAGAAGAGACATATAGGAGGATATTTGTTTAAAGCTTTGTGTTAACAGAAATCTAGCCTGCCCTGTACCCTTTAACAGCCAGGAACTCAATCTTTTGCATTCTTTCATCTTTATTAAACTACATCAGGTTATTCAACTATCAAAACCCAGATAGCATACAGATGTGGCATTCTTCTGGACAGTACAAAATAAATATGAACAAAAATTGGCACACATTTGACGCTGTAAATGTGGAAAAGTTACCTTGAAACATATTTGGGCCAGTTTTGGCTGAATTATGGCATGTTAACATCGACTAATCTGGATGTGAGCCAGAAGTGGCCCATATATGAGGTGCCATATCTGTTTGGTATGTCTTTGGCTGACATTTGGCAATGTAATGCCCAAGTACCATCATTTCATGCAGTATGTGGGGCAGATGAACATGCTAGGTGTGTGCCCACTGGGCCAGATATGGACCAGAAGGATTTTGCTCTCTGGAAATGAAGATGAAAATGCTCAGCCTGGCTTTCATTCTCAAACCCACCTGTTAATACGTCAAAATTCACTTAGGAATTCCCTTTGACTATGAATCCATGTGGTTAGAGCTAATTAAATCCCTGCGTCACACCAAAAGGCAACTGAATGTTGAATCGTCTTTCGATGAATCCAAATTGATATCACCTGCTGCCCTAATTTATGAAGATACTTAGTGGGCTAGATTTAAAGGTGCATTCACACCAAACACGACGATAGCGACTATAGTCACTTAAATCGCCTGTGATGAGTCACTTGAACATAGTTGCACTTTTTGCTCGCTCCAGTGACGTAGGGAGAAACTCATTGCCGATTAGATGTTGTGACACAGAGTCACGTCATTCTGATAGAATAAGTGAGGGATCCACCTGTTTAATTTGATCCAAGATGGGTTGCCAGAGAGTGAAAAACTTACTGGCACAACCTCTTATAGAGTATTGTATCTTCTCCAGTGTTAGATGAGACGAAACCACATTCTAAACGACGGAGGGCATTAGTCTTTCCATTTAAGCAGTATAAGCCTTCGGGCAATAAGTGTAGTAAATGCAATCACATCTTTTTGCTTTTGATTAAATTTAGAAAAATCAACCACTGTTATTAATTGTACATTTGAATACAATATACAAATAAATTACAATAAATACAATATATTTATATTACATATGGCAAGAGCTTTACATTGAACGTTCATGGCACTTTTGACCCTCAGCCACTTGTTTTATGGCAAAAATCCAATGGAATGTGCAATATGGTCCCAAAACGTTATTTGTGAAACCTTTATTACTGCCTACTGGATCACCGACCAAGATTGCAATTTCACGTATTAGATGCTTTTATCTAAAGCGACGTAAAACACGAGCAGTTAGGGTTAACTGACTTGCTCAACATTCCACAGTGATGGCCCAGGTTGGATTCGAACCGGTGACACTCCACTTACAAGCCCACTTCCTTAACCGTTACACCACCACCACCACCATTTGGAGGTGTGATGCTTCTGATGTGACAGGCCACCAGGCAAAATGACCACAAAATCAGCTAACACACCATTAGCTAAACCGGTCTTAGTACCAGAGCTGTCCAGTTACTCATGTCACGTGGTTACAAACAGAGCTGCTGCATCACATGGAGGCTGCCCACTGTAATATCTTTGTTGCACTGACGCTATGGAAACATCCACCACCAGCACAAACAATAGCAGAGGAAGCTGCTCAGGGCTGGAATAAGGGAAGAGAACTGCTGACAGAGGAGAGACTGTTGGGCTGTAAATAAATATCGCTCAGATGTCCTGAGGCACATTGGAGTGAGCGATGAAGCATGAACCAACAATTAATTTTACACTTGACCTTCAGTCCCTTTCTTCTCCAGTTTAGCGAGGTAAAAGGAGCCATAACTCATACTGTATACTATCAACTCTTATAAAAAGCATATTTAGGGTTTTCTTTACAGTCAAACTGAGCAACTGAGTAAATGTTGAATGCAAACATAACAGTGTATTCTAAAATAAGCTCCCATCAAACATTTACAAATAGGAAGGATGTGTTCTAATAATGAGGAAGTTCAATTAGAAATTGCTGAAACAAATCAAAAGGTACATGCACGTCTTATGTACTAAGCAGGGTTCTCGTCCTTGCTGTTGAGCATAGGGGCCCTCTACAGTGTGATTTTGATAACCTATGGTGTGATGTCAGACTCCTACGTCGTGTTTCAACCAGTGTTGTTTTTTTTTTTCTTTTTTAATCGGTACTGTCATAATAATTGTTGCACACGTGGACAAAAAGGGGACTTCTAGGCCTGCATGTGTTGTTTTAACTCTCTTTTAAATCTGCATAACCAAAAAACATACAATGTCTCATTATTACAGGCGATTTGTTCAGATACTCCCATCTTCACCTGAGGACCCCGAGCACCCCTGCAACCATTTAGCTGCCGTGATGTTGCCCGTGTGCCCGCTTGGTAACCGCAATCACTGTCCAATATAAACAGTGTGCTTCAACCGCTAGCGTGTAGCGGCACATGAAGCTACTTACTTACAACAGATCATCCTACATGCGCACGCACGGATGTGAATACTGTTGGGTTAAAATGGGATCAGGCTTTAAGAGACATGAGTAAGGTCTTCCGCTTTGTAACCAATAATTACCGCTCAATATAATCAGTGTGCTTCATAATCGAAATAAAGACAATCAACTAAATAAAACAATAGAAAAATATAAAATGAGTTTGGGAAGGCCCTGTGTCTATGAAATAAAACCCATTTTAAATTTGAAAAGCGCATCTTTGACTAAAATGTTATTTCTTGTCTATACAGTGTCTGAGTATTTATTAATGGAGGACCTACAGTATACCAAGCATGAGTAACTCTCTAACTCCATTCATCATTACCTTTCACCAATTCAACAAATACGCTTTGGCCTTGAAGTAAGGCTGGAACAAAGATTTAAAAATAAATAAATAAATATTTGCTTTACTTCACAAAATGTGTCTGTCAGAGGATTATAAAATTCAACCTTGCCATCCCCCTACACTGTGAAAATTTCCTGGTGAGAACCCTAACAAAACTACATACATGTCTTGTGTATTAAGTAAACGGTGACCTTTAATGTTTCTTGATCCAATCCTTACAATATTTTATAACTTAAGAAAACAACACGAGTCACACGACTATGAAATCTTAAGCTAAAAGTTATCTTTAAAGAATGTTACTCAGGGTGGATTTCTAGTAAAACCTACATATCAATCAAATAATTAAAAACATAATTAACAATATATAAAACTTTCAGTTACATTTTAGTTTTTCTAGTTGCAGACTGAGACAGAATTCTTGCCTTTAATTGTCTGCATAGTGCCATGTTCCCTTCTCTTCTTGGTCACTGGTAATTGGCTGTCTCTGTCTCATGCTGACAGCAATGGTCCACTTATATCCCAGCTCATTACTGGTTGGGTTATAGTAAAGGAGAAACCGTGTAACAGTACACCATTAGGCCACTGGAAGAACTAAACAGAGAGATGTGTTTAAAGACCACTACTAATGATGAAATTATAGAGAGTCCTGCACCAACTGCTCATTAAAAGCAGCCGTGCTGTCCTTTTATCCGTGGGAGAATAGTTTTATGGAATCACAGGAGTGCCAAAAGGAAATATAAAGAGAAGCAATAATAAAAATGTTAAAAATATTATTGATTCTCTTTATATTTCCAAAATGTTATTATTGATTCTCTTTATATTTCCACGTGCATTTCCTTTTAATTTTGGCACTCCTGTGATTTCATATATTTTGAGTACTACATCTTCTGTCACATTTGACTGCTTTAAACTCCAGCAGTAGAAGTAATTGTTAAAGACATTAGTGATCCAAGTTATTTGAAGCTGTAGTCTGTACCGTTACTGAGAAACGAGAGACATAAGTACAGCATATGACAGCAAGGAAATACACATCAAATCAAAGCGGAGGTCGCTTGTTGCACTGATTCTGATAACATAACAAAACAGGTAGAAAACCTCCAAACACCTGCAGTTGTAAGAGTTAGGAGTAACCTTCCTGTGTCAGTTGAAGCTGGCCATAACCATAACCACAAGATTTACTATTCACAGTCACTGGAGATGAATGCTCCATGCCGCAAAGATAAATGCTTACTGACTTATTACGATGAAGCAATGAATCAGCCAATTGCCTCAACATTAAAAACCAGGATGCACACACATTATTTATATAATGGAATGATTAAACAGAGTAAGAAAATGAAATTAGCGTTCTTAAAATTAAATTTTATATGTGTGTATAATCTTGTGACAGACATTGCAGGTAAAATGATAAAGAAATGTAACCCCCACGGTGTCACCACTAAAGGTGCTGCAAACTGTGACTGTAGACCAGCCAAATGTAAGACCGCTTTCGGTCAAAGCGCCTTCATAGTAAAGGGTCCACAGATCTGAAACAAACTACCTGCCGAATTGAAAACCCCCACATATCAAAACTCGTTGAACTGCAAAGTGAAGCGCTTGTCAGAGTTAAAACAAGCCTGCGAACACTAAATTAATTTAGAAAGATTGTAAATTATTTGTATTGGAGCATGTTGTATGTATAACTATGTATCACTGTTTGCCTTTGTCTGTTTTATGTTTGGGACCAAGTCTGCATTGCTTAAGTGTTACTTGAGACACTGGGTCTGATTTTCGCTATTCGGTCCACTGCGTTCTGTCGGGACTGATTTTCACGAAGCATATCAACAGGAAGCATCCATTAGAAGCACTCCTACCAGCAGGTCAGCTTCAATTAATTTCATTTCTCTGCAAAACATGTTTACTGTAAATTAAGATAGAGCTAAACATGTAATTGGCCACTCATTAATTCGATTTAAATATCTCGGAATTAAAGGGCCCATGTTAAGCTAAATCAACTTTTCTGTGCTTTAAACATGATAAAAGTGCTATTTGGGCTTCATACACATTCCCAAAGTGTTTTTTTTTATTGATTTCCTCAATCCTTAGTTAGAGGGTTATTTGTTTCTTTCTTACTGCAGGGTGAGCCCAAATACCTCGCTCCAATTTGATGACGTGTTCCCACTTTGATGACGAATTTGACATGGCACTGAGCTGGAGAAGCCGCACCTCCAGGAAGCTCTCTGCCATGATTGGCGTGTAAACAGACATGCCCAGGAAGGTGAGCATTTCAGCGTCCTTCGCGCAGTGCTATGTATGTAATTTCTACAATCTCGTGTTCATAAAGCAGTATGAGCTCGGCTACGGACTGGGTGGGTGGAGGGCGGGCCGTCCTCTGGCCCTACGTCACCGTCCGGGGAGGAGGAAGTCAGTGTCCCGTCTATAGACTTGCCCACTCATGAATATGCATAAGTAGGCCGCAAATCAGCCTGTTTGTGTAGAGTTGCTCAGAAAGTGACTTTTCAGAGGCTAAAACTCTGGAAAACAAGTGAGTTTGGGAAAATAAACCTGAAGTACTATGGTTTTTGGGGTTCTTAGAACAAATGGAGATGGGTGAAAAGTAGCATGACATGAGACCTTTAAAATATACTGCTTCGTGTTTACATGGAAATAGTATTTCCAAATTCAGGTTGACATGGAAACACGTTTATTTGCCTTCATTCTATTCCGCTTTAGGACTGGGTGTTTGGAATGGTTCTAATTGGACAGTAGGCGTATCACTTCTGTCGGAAAACAGCACTAAAATAAACCCTTTTTTTTCGGCTACAACACAGAAGTCCACATAGGAACTATATTCATTTTTATTTTAATTGTAGGTTTGAAACAGCAGCTTGATGATAAACTAATAAACATCATTGATGAAGCTCTGTGTCCTGGTGCAGAGCTTCATGTCCCACGATGAAGCCTGTTTTGTTTGCTGATGTCTGTGTGTTTGTGTGTCAGTGAATGTCCGCATGTTTATGCTTCAGTCAATCCACTCTTTTCATTGTATCCATATCTTATTAAATAAACAGTCTCTGCTCCAGTCCAACACTTGCGTAGGCAGCCATCCTGGATTATGTCGTCACCAGCGCGTCATCGTGACAAGACGATACACAGATCAAGGAATTACTGTTTACAATTCACATTTAAAGTCTGAATATACTAGCCATTTAATTAAGGGGGATTAAAGCTATCTTATTAATGTATCCACTGATTGGCTTGACACCATTTTTAATTTGGTTCTAATTTGTTCCCCGTATTTCCCGTGATGTCACCTCATGCAACAATAAACCAGCCACTTAATTCGGAATGGCCATTTTCATTTCAAATTCCGTGTTTACGAGGTGATTTTTAATATTTTTAAGAAGGATTTAACTTTATTTCTGAATTAAAGTGGAATTAAGGCTCTCATGTAAACATAGCCAATGATGCATCAAAAATAAGTGCATTTAACCAGGGAAGGACCATGTCCCCTCGTGCAATTTTAAACATTTCAAACTATTTTAAAGAACAGAATAGAAGATTTGAATAACAACAAAAATGTAAACAGAAAAAACAAACTTATTTGCATAAGTATTGATGAAACACTAGCAATGATTATTTAAAAAAAGTTGTCCTGTGTTATTTCCTGTCCAAATATTACTGGATACAGGTCTAACGGTACAGCCGGCTATGCAGACCAGACTCCCGCTCCTTTGGTACAGGGACTGTATGGTCCCTGTAGGGAGGATGGAAAGAGCCATCCACCTCATACTCCAAGAGCACCGCACCCCAAAGAATGCCTCGGGGACACGGTCGCAAACCTTTTCCAAATCTACACAGAGTTTGCCTACAGTGTGTGTATTTTAACATAAAATAAGCTTAAGAAAATATTATATAGTATAAGAAAATATCCTCATACCATATAGTCATTTTCTATATTGCGTAGAACAGAAGTCTTGAGATATCGTAAATTACGGTATCGCCCAGGCCTACTTTCCACATTCACACACTCAACCTTAACAAAAAGCACAACTTGTAAATAATTCATGCTCATAACATGCTTTTACAAATATGTACTAACTGAAAAATGATAAAAGGCTTAAATATAAACAGACCTACTCCAAAAACATGATAAAATATGTTGAATGCCAACAAAAATGAACAAATTGAAAAAAAAAATAAGCTGAGTACTTACACTGAACGAGCCTGTGATTTATTCCAACGCAATTCTTCTCACCTCTCTTTGAAGGACAAAGTCATAAATTCAAGCTAAAGCATACAAGCAAAAAAAAAAGCAAGTTGGAGAAATAGGAAAGTCTGCCAAAGCTTGCTCCAAGAAAAGCTATGTAACACAGGGTTATGGAGCGCAAGAGAAAAGGCAAAAGAGAGGGAGAGAAAGAGGGAGGAGGCGGGAAGACCAGGCAGTGGCTAAAAGAGAGGACGTGCCAGTGTCGGCAGGAACAACGGAGCTAGGGAGGAAAAAGCAGGAGACTAGGATCAAACAATGGCTCAGTGATTAGATACACATAAATCATAAAGTTTGAAGATTAGTGTCATCCATCATTCTTGCAAAGATCAAGAAATCAGCACCACGGACAGAGAATAATTTAACTAATATTTCATTTTTAAAAAGTAGACACCAGGGTTGGGCTCAATTACATTTTTCAATTACAATTATGTCTTTAATCATCAATGTTCAATTACAACTCAATTCTGATTATGGTGACCAACATTTTTTCCAATTCTGACTAAGATTACAATTATTATTTTCTCCCTGAAAGTCAATTACAATTACATTCTCAATCACTAAAGTCCAATTACAATTACTGAGCCTTTATTAAATAACCTTCCTCTTATGTTAGCTTGCTGTTAGCATCTTTAACGGGTCAGTTTTACTTTTGGCCCATGTCTTAAATCAGCTGTAAAATACAAACAAAAAAGTTGTTTTTCATCTCTTGTTTTTGTTGTTAAGCTTCCTTTTCCATTAAAATATTAGCTTTCATATTTTTGGTGTGGGCGTCTGAGCCGTTTTTGCGTCAGTATACAGTAGCTGTGGCGACAATGTAGCTTACCTCCACCAGTATGACTGACAAATACCAGAAAAAGCTGATATGAAACATATTTTAATAATTGTTAACCATGTATGTGTAAGCATAGAACTGTAACATGGTTCCACAGGTTTGCGTAACTGTTATTGATACTTTTTTATAGACTTGCCATGCCAATTACAATTACAAGTCACTAACGATTACAATAACAATATTTTTTCCAATTACAATTCAAATCATATTTACCTCATAATTAATGAAATTATTAAATCAATTAATTTCCCCGATTACAATTATAATTTTTAAGAACACATTTTTCAGTTACAATTATATCTTCAAATATTCATGTTCAATTACAATTTGTAAGAGAGCAATAAATCATGTCTCCAAATGAGGTCAACCGCAAATTTGCCGTGACAAATTAAATTATGATTATGTTGACCAGCATTTTTTTAAATTACAATTAAATTACAAATATTTCACCTCCCCTGAAAGTCAATTACAATTACACTCTCAAATACTAACTGTCTTAACCATGGACCGTTTACATTTTAGGTTGCCTTTTAAAATCTGGCCAAGGACACCAGATGAAAACTAGCCTCTTCTGGCTAAATCTGGCTCATTTACAGCATGTCTGTTTATTAATGTCCATTTGCCCCTTTTAAATATTAAAGGGGATATATCATGCTTAATCCACTTTTTTAGCCCTTAAATGCATTTTGTTGTATAATTAGAGTGTATAGAAGTACAGAAAAGCTCAAATTAGTCTCTTCAGGTGCTCCGTTGATATCTTTATATTCTGTTTTGGTCATATTTTTCAATCTGTTTCGATTTTTCGATTCCGTATTACGTTTTTTGAACAAAGACATCACAGTATTTGCAGCGGAACTGCCAAATTAGGACATCGACTCCAGGCCAAACACTTGGAGCAATCCGCCATTTTTATTTCTCCCTTTTATTTTGTAGTCCAAGCTCCAGGATGCCAAAGTTACGAGAGGTTAAGTCAAAATGTTCGGTTGTTGGATGTAGTAACCCACACGCTTCATTACACCGTCTCCTAGCATCAGAACCTTTTCGAAGTGCCTGGTTGAGTTTTATTTTTCATGGAAATGTACCCACATCTGTGGGTAAGGTCATTTTTGTGTGCACGAAGCACTTCAAGGATGACTGCTGCAACAACCTTCGCCAGTACAAAGAAGGATTTGCCGAAAGACTTGGTCTGATTGAGGGGTCAATTTCTTCTATCTTTGGAGACAACGAACAGAGCACTGTAAATAACGCTAAAAAGTGTGCAGTTGCACCGTCTTCATATGTTAGCACTGTGTGCTCGTTTTAGATCCTAAAATATGGCCTATGTGATTTAATTTAAGTCTGAAGTTTTCATTAGTCATTTCATTTTGCCGTTTTTGTCTCCGAAAACACTGTATTAAAATGCATTTCGTGACGTTAGCTTGGCACTAGCGTTAGCTCGGTACTTGTGCTAGCTCACTTGTTAGGGTTCTGCAGGTTCATCATCTTCATTTTCATCTCGCGCCGCCGGGTCCGACTCTGGCTCGAACATGTAAGGCTGGATGGACAAGTCTTCTGTTGTTGACATTTTGTAAATAACGTGTGAATAAACATTTTCTGCACCGCTAGACAATCGTATCTCTTCTATCAAACTACAATAATGGCCGAACAGGGTGGAGTTGAACCGAGTGTCACCTCTGCAACCTGGAGAGGGGGAGGGGTATGAAGTGTCTCATTTGCATTTAAAGAGACCGCACCAAAACGAGTTGCTCTCAGAAGCACATCAGAAAAGAGGCCTGTGGAGCTATAATAATGAGGAATTCAGACCCAAGCATTGCAGTTCCGCTTTATATAGACCACAACTGTATGATTTATATGTAAAAAGGAAGGATTTAAAAGCATATGTCTCCTTTAAATAAATTAAAATTCATGTGTTAAATCAGCAGTAAAATACACTAAAACAATTATCTGTCATCTCATTTGCTTCTCATCACTTGGTCACCTTGTTAGGCTTTCTAATCAATGAAAATATTGGTTTTCATATTTTTGGTGTGGGCATCAGAGCCTTTTTTTCCTGTCAGTATATACTGTACCTAGATTTAAAAAATTTAAAAAAGGTAAAATGATCTTCATAACATAGCTCATAATAGCCATTCCTGATGGGGGGCACAGAGACCTTGTTGGTAGCACATCATGTATTTTGTAGGCAGGGACAAGGCTGGCCTGACAGCAATGTGAGTGATGAGTGTAAGCCATAGAGTTTTTAATGAATTTCCATGCCAATTACAATTACAAAGTAAATTATCTAAACTCAATCACGATTCAATTACGGTAACAGCAGCAACACATTTTTTCCAAGTACAATTACTATTATAATTACCTCATAATTGTAATTAATTATCAATTACGTGATTACAATTATAATTGACCCCAATCCTGGTAATAATTGAAGCAATAAAAGCTCTCAGTTTATAAACACATCTATGCCAGTGATTGGGTAGAGCATTAGCCACATGTCTTCAGATGAACTCCACACAAACCCTGGTGTTGATCAGTTTACTGCTGCTGCACATGAGCGTGCATGCTAAGTACTGCGCTGTCAGTGTGAGGTGATCCACATGCAATCTGCCAACCTCTGCAGCATCTGTCTGAACTCAGATCGACCCAAAACGAAAACCCTGCACTACACAGCTGCCTCAGCGTCCAAAATCTTTCTCCACTGTTTCACATTTCTAGAAATATGACCTCTTTTGCACATCAGCATCCGATCCAAGCCGTTTCTGTTGTGATATAATCAAATATAAATGTTTTGTAGCCTCATAGATGAAAGCCATCACTTGAAAGAATGATTGCTCCAGCTGGGGTCCTGTGTTCTCATGCAGAGCAAAGACAAAGCGAGTAAACCAAGGAGAGAGGTCATGCTTTAAATACGAAAGAAGACTGCCACCTGCTGAACACGTGGATCCATGTTTGTTTACTAAGCAGACGGAGAAGGCTTTATAAAATCCACTATCTCAAGGGCGTCAAAACTCATTTTTGTTCAGGGGCCAAATACGAAGCATTTGAGTTTGATCTCAAGTGGGTCACAGATTTTATGTGGGAAAACAAGTAATTTCAACATCATTATATCCTAGTTACACTTCTACATATACATAAATTACAAAATATGTAAGAAACCAACAATATCCAAGTAATAAGTGACATATCAGTCCCAACAGGTTTACATTGCGTAGATTTTCTGACTAATTTCTATGTACTTAAGGTAAATATTATGTCATAATTTGAGGAAAATTGAAAAACAGGTTAACAATAAAAACAACTGCAATCATGTGATATAAGCATCGGGAAAACTGTGAGCCCCTTTCATTCACACAATGATCATGTTTTCTCTCCTGCGGGCCGAATTAAATGCCCCAAGGGGCCGGATTTGGCCCCTGGGCCATGAATTCGACACGTACACTATTTGGTGCAAGGACATGAATTGTTAAATTACACTGAAGTCAATGTGTAAAAGCGTGTAACTCCTTTAATGTAAAATCAATCCAGCGGGAAACTCAACCTCAATCTATCATAATAAATGTCACACAATCTGTTTTGCAGTGGTTATTCTAGGACACTTAAAGTGAAGTTAAAGCATTTAGGAAGCAGGAAAGACATTGCTGAGTGGCAATAAAAGAACTGTAGAGTCGGCAAATACAGTATTGTAGCTTGACCGACCTAGAGGGGAAAAAGCCACAGTCTGACTCAACGGATATCTTTAATTTATGTATTTATTTTGCTTGTTTGAGAACATGTTTTCAATTTAATGGGAAATGTTGGCTTGGTGTGGGATAATATGGAAATCCCCAGAATTATCTCAGTTCTAAGAGAACATTACAGAGTATTTTTAAAAGGTGCCTGAAGTGAAATTCAATTGCAAGCTCTGTCATAAGATCATACATAACATCTGTGAGTCCAGGGCTGCAACAACGAATCAATATAATCGATGAAAATTGATTATTAAAAGCATTGACAACGAATTTCATTATCCATTCGTTGTCTTGTGCAGTGTTTCTATAAAACATGACTGACATGGAGAAATGACTCACTGATATTGCTAAGATGTTTCTCTGTATCCTGTATATCAATGTTCTTCTTTAATTTATTGGCTGATTTATCAGTATCGGCCGATTTATCTGCTTTTTAAGCTCCCAAATATCGGTATCGGCATTCAACCCAAAAAAATTGTGAATCGGTTGGGCTATAAACATGAAACATGATTGTGTAAACGAGGTATAAAACATAGCAGTGCC
This sequence comes from Gouania willdenowi, assembly GCF_900634775.1. NCBI lineage: Eukaryota > Metazoa > Chordata > Actinopteri > Blenniiformes > Gobiesocidae > Gouania > Gouania willdenowi. Next base: position 35,403,837 of record NC_041052.1, read on the forward strand.
ATAAACAAATTAAAGTATTTTGAGAGTGCAAAAACATTCCCATCTGATTACTGTAAGTGCCGTTTAAAAACTGCTCAGCCTACATTTAAATTTTTGAAAGGGAGGCTAGAAGAACAAAAAAGTCTCTGAATGTCTGAGGCAAAAAGGTTCTGGGACAAAGACAGGCTGAAACATGAAGAAAAACTATCCTCCCAGGCTTTTCCCACAGCCTTTTGCCTTCCACATACAACTATACAAGAATGAGTCCTTTGGGGGGAAAAAGTGTTGTGCTGTCAGGAGGAGGAGGCTGAATAGAACCCTGGATTCTACTTTGTTTTCCATTGCCACTGAAAAGACGGCGCTGCCCTCTCCTGGCTCACAATGAGCTGTGAATGATGTCAAGGAAAAGGGGCATGTGTTTAGACAACAGCAGCATTGAATATCAAATGTCAGAGGCTCATTAATATAGAAGCGTATTGAAGTCACTTTAAAAAAAAATTGTAATTTTTAGTTTGTTTTTTGGGCTATGTTTTTGTCTTTTTCTGACAATTTTGTTTCTTCTGTTTTTCAGACTAATTTTTTTTCTTAATTTATAGAGATAATCAGCTGCACACTGTGCGTAGTCGATAGACTACTTATAATGCCATCCATATGACTTAAAGATAGGACTATTTCCCAGTAAGAATGTGCAATATTTTATTCTTGACAATATATCGTCAAAAACATTGTCAATGGTAAGACTATGTCATCCCATGATAAAAACTAGAGAGTCCGATCCGATATTGATATCAGATATCGTTCCGATATCAGCCAGAAAACGAATATTGGATTTTATCGGACTATCTAAAATCACCGATATAAGCTCTCTTTTCCGCTCCAGCACTTCTATCCATAGGCAACTGTGGTTCACACTCCAACAAAGTAACCTACTGTTGCTGACTATTGTTCTCTGTTTGAGTAACATCACTTGATCAAGCCTTTTCTAACATTCCACACTACAAAATAAGTAATAAAAGTATGTACGATTTGTGCTGATTCGTATCAGATCAATATCAGCATCGGCCAATAAGCAAGACTGCAATATCGGTATCATATCGGAATTGAAAAAGTTGTATTGGAGACAAAAAGTTGTATGGATACGATAAATTCCCATGTCGAAAATAAGTGAGGGCCACAGGCCATTTGTTCCACAATTTAGCCAAGAATGCCCTAAAAACCTTGTTCCACGGGACAAAATTGCCCCCAAGTATTTTGTCAACAACTTATTCTCTGGAGCAGAGTGCTGTTCATGGGAGTTCTGCCACAAAACCTCCATGGTGTGCGCCGCCACCACCACACACACACACAGACGTTGGTATTTGTCACAGCTCACCTGAAGCTGCCGTGTGCGGTACATCAAGGACTGCTACTTGGTTAAGACCAGACAACATCCAACAAAGTAAACCAGTCCAGTTCCTCCACCAGATCCACCCAAAGTTCCCACAAACACGGTAAAAGAGATGAACCTGCCAGCAATAATTATGAAGTGGAAACTGAAGCTAAGCTAACCCACCGACACATAAAACTGGGCGAAGCGCTAACGCTAACCACTCCATATCAGAAATAAACCAAGTAAAAAGTACACGGCTTACTGTTTATGGTCAGATTTAACACTTGTATGGAAGGATAAAAGCTAAACATGTCACACGTCATGTTAAATAAATGTTAGCATTAAACTAAAGTCACTAGTCACCTGTCCTAACTAGTGAAATGCAATATTTTTTAATCATATTACAAGTATATTTCAGTGTTCACAAGACAAAGCTGGTCCCATTAGACAGTAATTTAACTATTGTGATTATTACACCAAAATATCCTGAATGATTAAATCAACAAGCTTTATCTGGTTTAATTATAGTAAATCAGAGTTATTTATCAACCATAACTTTATGTAACTCAATATCAGATATAAAATAAACAATTCAGCAACAGTAAAAACCCTATTGGAGTTATTTTTTTTTTAGAAAATAATTTCATTTTAACTGAGGAAATAAATGTATTACATACAATAACACTAAAAGAGTGACCCACATGCACTAATATATTCCATAAAATATCAGCCCATGAGCTCTTTGAGTCAACAGCTGTTGTAGCCTTTTTTAATGTGTCTAGTGTTGATGTATTCACATTCATTTGTGTTTGTAAGGAACCTGTTTATAGTTTAACTTGGGAATCATTTTATTTATTTATTGTTTTTATTTATCTTAATTTTCATCGTTATCGAGATAACGATCCCTATTTCCCAGTGTCTTAAACCAAGTTGAAAGTACATTTTTATCAAATGAAACAAGCCGGCCATGTTTCCTCTCAATAAAGAAATAAATGCATCTGTTGTTTCAAATGCCCTCTAAGCTCAGAAAAAAATTACTCTGAAAAACAGAAAAACAATTAGCATGAAAAACAGAAAAAAATTACTCTGAAAAACAGAAAAACAAAATTATGCATAAATTATTTTTTTTTTCCAAGTGAATGCAATATGCTTCCATACATTAACTTGAGGAAAACCACGTTTTTAAATATCTAGACCACGAAAAGTCCCAAAGGCCCAGTGCTTCAAAAATAGAACAATCTTTCTCTTGGATAGTAGGATTCTGTTACATCATTATCTTCCACTTGCGGTCTGAGGCTCTGTGACACTTGTGTAGATTGCTCTGACACTGCAAAAAGCCACTGTGGAGCATACATTTTTTATCAGGTATCTGTACACTAAAGCGGTTCCTACCAGACTGATCGTTCATCACACGGATAGCTTTAGCTTTGGCCAGCTCCAGGGCCGTGACCCATCTCTGCCGCTCCACCTCTGTGCTAGCTTTCAGATGGTAGGTGCGACCGCCGCTGCTCAGGACAATGTTGCAGGCGTCCTCTGTGTCGATGTGAGCCGTAGCCAAGTTTATGGTTCCTCGACACGTATGGGCCATTTCTGCTTGTGTCCTGCAAGAAAGAAAAACCCCAGAAAAAACCTGATGAATGCCTGCCCATGTTATCCATTCACACGTTACTACTTTACCAATATTAAAAGAACATATTAAAACATTTTCTTTTACTTAAACAGGCAGGTCAGAGAGTTACAGATAAGATGCCATTGTGATTATGTCACACCAAGCAGCAATGATGGTGTAACCTGTCACACAGGACTAGGGTTACAAAGGGGCAAAACATTTCTGATAGACTTCCACAGGAATTTAAGCTTGAAAATTTGGAAATTTTGGCAATATTAATATTAAATTATTTATTGGAATTAACCAGTTATTTGAAAAAACTGTCATATCCAAACAAATGTGACCTCCAGGAACAAATCCGCATGACAGAAACGGGGGAAAAAAGGAGAAAAAAAAAATTTCTGTGAAAGCTGTGATTTTTGGGTATTTTTTTGCAAAATATGCTAGTTATAAAGAAAGAACTCCATGCTCCAAATAAACATATTGGAGGATTTAAAATGGTAAACTTTGTTTTTGAAAACAGCTCGTTTCCAGCACAGTGGTGTCTGTGTTGGGGGTTTGGAATTCCAACAGCTGATTACCATACCGGCTTTCTTTGGCTATACAAACAATTTTGTTTTTGTTTTCGGCCAACAAACTATGCGTTGAAGTACAGTAAAACACATGGCTACTCTAAGCCTCTATTCTGATTCTAAGTCAAAAACACTGTTTCAGAAGTGTGTGTTTATCGCAGCAGACTAGCGTAAATCATAACTACAGTCAGTTTTTTAAAACACTCTCCAGAGTCATTCAGTCAGTCATTGCAGACACGCATTGCTTCCTTCTCCTCCTCACTTCGTTGACCATAAAAAAAAATCACTTTAAGACGGTATTTCTTTGGGGGTTTTTTTCTACCGCTGCGTCGCATTGAGTCAAACAAGCGGAGAACATGAGCTTGTCCGATGAAGGCCACACAACAAGAAATTGAAATTGGTTATTTGCCAAATTAGTTGTAAAATATCAGCAAAAAAGTCAAGATGATGCTAAAATATATTCTCCAAACTATATTTAACATCGCTGTTAAGGGCCAGCCTTCATCTATGTAAATATATGTTTATTCTCATTAATTCCCATGGAAAGTTTCCAACGTTGACCATTCCTGGAATTCAGCAACCCCACAGAGTAAATCTCCATGCAATTAGAGTGATGAAGACATTTATTTTAAAAGCATAAAAATAGTTTGTCTTGACATTAAAAAAACATATTAGTTAAGGTTGTAGATTTATGATTATTTCAACAACAAAACATTTTTTACAAGCTACAATTTGTCTTTTGTGTATCTGGATGTGGTGGCCAATCAGGTTTCAAGGGTGGCACCTGCCACCCTGGGCCACCTCATTAGCCCCGCCCATGCAGAGAACACTTCACCTTTGCAGCAAACCTGAACCTGCATTTACAAATGTTTAAGGAAACAGGATGGTTTGAATCTCTGAATCAGGCCTGGATGACATGCTGTAAATGTGTTGGGTGTTTGGTCAATGGCAGCATCCACTAAAACTAACAGTTACACATTCATGGCCAGCAAAACAATGAAAATAACAACGCTATTGTCTTGCTCCAGGCTTCTATAGTGGATACAAGCATACAGTACAATGAATAGCAGTGCCAACAAAGATAGAACAGTGAAGAAGGGAGTGGTAGTAGGGACACAGAGCCAAAGCAACAGGGTGGGACGATGACTGGATGCCTCTGAGGTTACACAGAATATAACTACATATCCACTTCAAATATGTTGCTTTGTTGGAGTGAGTGAGTGCAAATTGTGTGAGGCAGCAGGTGTAGAACGGAATAAATGAATGTTGGATGCACCATGTGCTTACCACTGGGATCTCTACCAGGAACCCGGCTGGGAGGGGTGGTAGGTGCCTTACATCGGCCACGGTTACATGATGTTTTTTTTTAAGTCGGAATGAATGTTATTCCGAATTAAATCATTCGGAATTAAAGTGTTATGTTTCGTGTTTACATAGTAATAGTAATTCCGAATTGAGGTTTAAACGGAAAACAGGTTTATTTGGCTTTATTCAATTCTGCTTTAGGTCTGGGGGTTGGGAAGGCTCTAATCGGATCACATCTATCGGGAAAAACACAGCAAACCTTTTATTGTCGGCTGTAACACAGAACACCACACATGAGAACTGTTTTCACCTTTATTTTCATTGTAGTTTTGAAGCAACAGCTCGACAATAACACACTTTGGTCCGCAGAGCGGAAGGGAGATAGGAACTAATCACCATTAAAAAAAAGCCCAGTAAAACTCTGGAAAACAATAACCAGGATTAAAGAGTTGCTCCCTGGTAAAGATAGAAGCTCTAATAACAGGTACAATGATAAACTTTGTGATATTACAGCCTGTGCATGCAGTACTGAAACTTAGTATCATCCGTCGGATGAAGCCTGTTCCGTTTGCCAATGTCCGTGCGTGTAATAAGTCCATGTGTCCGTTTGAATGTCCGCATGTTAATGCTTCCGTCAATCCACTATTTTCAATATATCCATGTCTTTTAAGGCTCTTATTAAATAAATAGTGTCAGCTCTAGTCTGGGCCGCCATCTTAGACTAGGTCGTCACCAGCAAGTCATCGCAGCAAGTTGTGCAAGCGCAGAACGACCGGAATTAACTTAAAGAGGAATTAAGTGTTTACAAGATAGAGGAATTATTTATTTCAGAATTAACATCGGAATAAACCAGCCACCTAATTCGGATTTAAGTTTAATTCAGAATTACATTTGCATTAGGAATTAAGTGTTTACAAGGTCAGTTTAAAGAGGAATTAAGTTCCATTCTGCTTTAAAGAGGAATTAAAGATCCCATGTAAATTTGGCAATAGTGACATTAACAACACCTGATGTGTCCATGCAGAGTGTAAACCTAATCTAGGGTTGGAAGATATTGTGCATAAAATGTAATATTCGTCAGTAATGGTATATTAATGAAGTTCATTTGTGGAAAATTTCTAGTGGAGCATCACATTAAAAGTAGACTTAACCTGTTATTGCCATGGATATATATATATATATATATATATATATATATATATATAAACAGAAATGTATCGTTTGACAATATTGGCATATTGGATATCGGCAAAAAGCTAATATCGAACATCCCTAGTGCTATCCATCAATATATCCACTGATTAGGGTTGCAGAAAGCTGATCGTATCCCAGTTTACTGAAGGGCGAAGGTCTCCTGACAAAAACATCTTTCAGGAGACTGAGGTTTATAAAAAATGAAGGTTGAAAAGTAACACAGCACTGAGAAGCCTGGCAGCAGTGCACTTATCTCATGCTTTTGTGCAAAAGTTATGGACATAACATTACTTCACAGTTTCCCAAACAACTGGTCCTCGGTTAGATTTTTTCTTTCAAAATCTCATCGTCTATTGTTTGCTCTTTCGCATTCTCAGCACGTTTGCTGTCCGTTTTGAGTTTTTACGTTAAGACGCAACATACATGAACAATATCATATTGCCGCTATTGTTCATTAAATGTCAGCTGACAAATACTTAACAAACCTATCAGACTTTAAAGATCATTTGTTCCAAAATAAAAATGTAAAAGGTTGAAAATGCCACATGAAAGTTTGTTTGCCAATCACTGTCCTCCTTCTCTGATGAAGAAACACAAGAAATCACGTAAAGGCTCAAACATACTCGGGCGGACTGCGCGCACAATGAACTCCGCGCACAACGGACTCAGCGTGGACTGTCCGCTCTCCTCAAAGCTTACATACTTGGGTGCACCACACGTAGTAGTTTCTAATAAAATCCTACATGTCCCATGATTCTCTGTAGTCCTTGTTCTCCTGGGACGTGTTTTAGCACGTCTGCCAGTCTCTCCTCTAAGCTCGTGTTCATCTCTCCTGCTCTGTTTCACTAGGTGGGTGAAATACAGGTCGGTGTTATATTTAATGCGAAACTGAGCTTTGCATTTACAGTAATTGGCCTAGCGCACTCTTCGCAAACTGTGTTTTGCGGGTGTCTGTCCCAGTAAGTTTGAGAATTAACAAAGGAAGAAAAAACATATCTACGGGTCACCACATCCCACAAAAAAGTTTTGCACATTCCATTTCTCAACAACAAAATGTTCATGGTGGAGATTAAAACAAACTTTTAGGCGGTAATTTCAAACTTTTTACACCTTTTTTTCAAGCAAATGATCTTTATTCTAATGATCAATGAGGCCTATACTGTTTTTATCTGATGAAATAAACAACTATTGTCTCCAGCAGCTTTGAAACAAGCAGGTTAAAAGTTAGTTCCAGTTCGATTCGATTGAATTATAGATTATCTCCCCATTAATTGACTAAAAGTAATTTACAGTATACATGTTGATTTACATATCTAAAAAAAACATGAATTCCTTAACATTGCAATACATGTTTATTACCCTTCAACTCAAAAATCCAAAATAAAGTTCAAGTAAGAATATAAAAGTACAAAATAATGCATTCAGAGGTAGCATTCAATAAAAAATAAAAAGGCAGTGGGAGCCGGCAGCCTGTCATGGTGTCCTTCCTGAACCAACATAATTTAGTATTTATGTTGAAAACACATACTGTAGGCCTAGCTTACTGAAAAAAGTGCATCTTTTAATTCTTCATTCACATGAAAATAACAACAACTTAAAGTAATTCACTCTGCCACTCACATTTTTCTTAAACTCAAAATTCCAAATGCCAATGCTGCATCCACACCGGATGAGTCACGAAATGTTCGCACGTCCAGATTACATACAAAGTCAATGGATAGATGCCTCCCAGATGCAAAATCTTTCCAGTGCGGCAGTGCGGTGCGATCCGCACGTCAAGTGCGTCGGCTGTGCAAGCACGCTCCCGATTATACGCATATCCGCACACCCGCACCTTCGCAAGAGTTTAAATTATTGAACTCCTGCGGCTGTTTTGCATGATGAAAGCCAGTCAGAGGACACTGGTCTGTTCACCCATTCAACCATAGAGTAGAAGCTGTATGTGACCACCTGGAGCTGTATGACACGGCCTTTATAACCGGGACCGGACTAGGAAAGATTAGGCGTGGAGGAGAATCAGCAGGTAAAGGTTTTCTCTGTAGTTTTCATCTTTGAAAGTCGGCACTGAGCTAGGATAGCTTTAGCCGTTGATCACACCGGCTTTTTTCACTGGTGGTTTATGTTTGTGAGAGGAGAAAAAGGAGCGCAGCTCCTCGCTTCAGCAGGCAGTGAAACTCACCGAGTTGGATGTGTCGCTGGTGGGCGGGGCCTTGCTTCAGACATGGGTATGATGCAAATGGGGACATTTTTTGATCCTGCTGACCCTGCGGTACGTTTCGTGCAGCAAATGCGTCCGGTGTCACAGAAGACGGATTCGGTGTCAACGCAGCATAATACAGAAAGTGCTTTTCCAACAAAAAATACCTTAAGAAATGTGTGTGTGTGTGTGTGTGTGTGTGTGTGTGTGTGTGTGTGTGTGTGTGTGTGTGTGTGTGTGTGTGTATATATGTTTGCTGCTGCTGCTGTCACTGCGGGTATTTCCTCATTGTTGCCTCGACACTCTGCCGTCATATCCGGGATAAAGGACGAAGGTTATGGGGAATGGCTACCTTCGACAAACGAGTGTGTGTCTTCACTGCCCTGCACTTTTGAAACTCCGAGGAGCCATTCGCGTTAGGTATTCTCCAGCGCCGCCATCTTTGTTTTGGTCAAACGATGCATCAGCGCGCATATTTTGCATCAACGTTATTGATTACGTTGACGCATTGTCCCGGCCCTACTCAGATAATATCCACAGTTCACTGGCGAAGGTGAACTCTCTTGTCCCTTGAAGAAAAGACTTTGAACCAGTCCGAGGTCTTCTACTTTGTTGTTTAGGTGAGGTTAACTAAACGGCTGCCTGAGTATTCTATTCAGTCGCTAGGATTCATTCCACATAACATTCACCCATCCTTCCTCACTGTGAGCCCTTACTGCCACAACCAGCTGCTTCTCAGCTGACACCAGCAGGGTGGTTGCCACCTTGTTAAGTTCAAGCGTGAGGTGAATCTCAAGATCTACGAAGCACTGGCATCCCACACACAGCCAAACAAGTCCTCCTGTGTTCCCTCCTTGGCTGACATTCAGTGCACATCAGTTTTGCAGTCATCACTGTGCTGGTGGCATGCAGAGGCCAGGCAGGGATGCTGAAAAGACAAGGTTCCAGCCGCTCATGGGTCAGTCCAACAACTCCAGTTCCCTGAATAGCACTGGTTCAACAAAGCAAATGTGCAGCTGATGAAAATGAGATGAAATCTACAATGGTCATTCCAGCCCTATTGAACGAGCGGGGGGGAGGCAGCGTGCATGCAAAAGCCCTGAACAACAAAGACATGAAACAATAAAAAAAAACTAGCAAATAGAGACGATAGCCTATTAGTATAAGGGGAGAATGAGCCGAGGGGATGAGCAGGTTCTGGCCTGGTATGCAGAGCCATGTGAGGAGAGTAGCGTTTTACCTGTCCGTCCCCTGCGCACACATCCCTATGAAACACAAATCCACTGATCTGAAGCATGTAATGACAAAACAAGAAACAGTTAACAACAACAAACAGAAATCAGGCAAGCGCAAACCCAAGCAGGATGAAAATGGGACACCATAACCACAGCGCCAGAATGCAGCCTATTGTTATGGCTGGGTTTTTTTCTGCAACGAGGCCTGAAGTGAGAGAGCCAGAGGAACCACGCATAAAAATCTATGGAAAGACAAACAGGGGATATCGCTCCATTTCTCCTACTTTTGCATGAAAACACAAGGACCCCGGGACAGCACACACACAGACAGGCTTTAAGGCTCAGCACTGATACAAAACGGGAACCTATTAAAGAGATTAGCTCCCACATCCCACATCTCCTGTTCCAGTAACATTTAGCTAAACATAACAACCGAAAACACAGAGCTCAGGCCATCCTCTACGCTAGATTCAGGGTAGCGGTCTGTCCCCATTTAATTAATTACAGGAAAAAATAACGCACACAAAAAAATTACATTGTGAATGGCACTCCAAACATCATGGAACCTTTCTCATTTCAAAAGTTCCCGAAGGTTAAAGTACCTATAATACTGATGCTCAGATGACTACAATACAATGAGAGACTATTAAGCTTCTCAGCTTCGTTGGTAATAATCTTGGTTTATAAAAACACCGGATGGAAAACAAAAGCCCAGTTTTGTGCAAATGGCACAACAAAGCTTTTTCAGCCCTTGCTACTACCTCATAGCTAAAAATGTAGCAGCAAGCATAAACACTCAAACAGCTAGCACGGAACTTGAACACTGGACAAAATCAATCAATAAGTTAATGACTGACAAATGAACAAAGGACAAATATTATTATCTGAAGGAGAGAAAAAGCACCAACGTTGGTGTTCAATAATTCAATTGCTCAGAAAAGTGTTCTTACTGTTTATGATGTGCTAACTTTATCGCACTACATATGGACCTTATGTTTTATTAGGGCCCGAGCACCAAGACTCTTTTGTTATCTTATTATCATTATTATTATTCTTACAAAAAAAAGTGATCGCATTTTTGAGGGCCTAAACACGTTCAAATTCTCGTGAAAATTTGAACGCATTTAGAACTGGTGAAAAGTTTGATATTTTGGGGGAATTGCACATGTGAATGGCAAAATGACTCAATAGCGCCCCCTTGATAATTGGCCTTTTGGAATGGGCTCCCAGCTGGGACTGATGACATCATCACTTAGCAATTTTTAGGTCAGATTAAAAAAGACATTATTTGGATTAACTAATTACAGAGCATAAATAATTAATGGCACACATTTTGTAATCTCTTGACAGTAGGCATGTAACGATTCACTCAACTCCCGATACGATTCGATTCACAATACTGGGTTCACGATACGATTCTCTCACGATTTATTTTACAAAATGGGACTGTAGAAAAATGATGACTGAAAAATATTCCTTTATTTTTTTGGGGAAAAAAACTATAAAAAACTATACTGTTTTCCTTTTATTTTTCATTGTCAAAAGAATTCCTTGATAAACTATTCAAAACAATGCAATTTAACTAAAAATGAATCTGGAAGGAAATAAATAAAGGAATAATACAAATGAAGAAGAAGCCTATTAATTTAAATTCTGGTTCTATAGTAAACAATGCAAAACTGCATGATAGTTCCTTTTCTTTTTAAAAGTGCAACTGAAAATGTATTTTGTGCCTTAACAATTGGACTTAAAAAAAAAAAAAAAGGTAATTTCACTGTATTTAGGTCAGATATTTGTTTGGACCAGCAAAGGGTGCTGGTAACCCAGTGATCGGTTGGCATGCAGATATCTTGCAGTGAAGAAGAGATGCTATGCTTGCAGACAGAGCTAACAGAAAAACGTGACTTTTACAGATATTCACGTAATATTACAGATATTTTTTGGTGCTAAAGGGGTATGGAATCATTTATGGACATGTTTAAAAGTAGAAGGCGGCCAGAAAGAAAGTATGAGCAGATTCCGCCCCCCGCCAACACTTCCGGATAAAAAAAGTACTGCGATTCAATTTTCACATTATTGCTGTGAATCGTGATGCCTATGAATCGATTTTTAACTGCCTTACGATTAATCGTTACATCCCTACTTGACAGCACTATATATTGTATGTAATTGCATGCTGGTAGCAATTTTTGCTCGCATTATCCCAACATCCTGTTTAGGCAGGGTTGTTTTGATGAACAAAGCATTTCAAAACTTCTCCTTGTGTTTTGGTGGCCAAATTTTTGGCACATCAGTACTTTCAACGTTTTGGTTGTGCACATGGCATGCGTCTATAGTGGGAGAATGTAAGGAAGTTTTCACAGGACATCTGCACGAAGCACTTTTTTGGATGTCCCACCCAAAGCAAATATTTTACTTGTTGATAAGAACTCAAGATGTGCAACAAGCAGATGGTGCCTATACTAACCCCTCAGTTAGCATGTACAACTGAAACTCAAACAGCTTTTAAGGAGAAAATAAAGGGTGTGTAGACAACATAAAAAATAAGGCCAGAGTCACTTACAACAGCTACCACCAATTGCTTTAAGGCCTTTCAAAAATCCCCATAAAACAAGAAAGGATTTGTTTCAAGAGAAAAACAAGTAGTGTAGTAGTAGTAGCTGAAGGTAATAAAGCTGGTAGGAAAAGCCAGTTAGGAAATTAAAGATTGATTATGGAGTGAGAGAGTGAGAACAAAGTTCTTGCTGGGTGTACTTAACAGCAGAACAAAGTTTGCCTTGTTAAGCTAAAAGAGGGGAAGCACAAAGCTGACATTGTAAAAAAGAAAGACAGATGTGCAACGTTAAGAGCCAAAGCAAATCTATAACCAATGAACTGTTGAATCACCAGGAAACCCATTATCAATATTAACATCTACAAGCATCTGCTGAGTGTGACAGTCCATCCCAAAAGAGCCACAGCATTGATTTTAGTTCATGAGTGGCGCCTCAGCGTCAGAGCGCTAAACAGCAATTCCTTCAAGTATTGATTAAACTGGTAGACAGGTAAGTCATAATTGATTTAAATAAATGATAAACGTACCCTTTTAAAAAGGCAAACACAAACTGAACACTACTAATCAAACAGTTGATCAAAGTGTTCTAAGCTGACAGGCATTTAAAATGCATATTCACATCACATTTGCTTAAGATACTGTTTATATCAGACATTGGTAACTGGCCACCATATGCAGCCCTTGGTCTAATTTTGTGTGACCCCCAAAAGTAAACAACAAAAAATTACATTAAAGGATGTTAAAAACACACAAATGTATTATAGCTGTCAAAGTTAATGCATTCTCTTATTACAAAGTTAATTTTAGAGCGCATAAATCGCAATTTTCTTCTCGTTTATTCCTTTTAAAAAGCACCATTGTTGTTGTTTAGCACATTACATTTGCGGGAACAGAGTTTCTTATACATTCCATTCATGTTACAATGACACAACAGTTTTTCAGCAAAATAAACTCGCGATTAACTCCGAAAAATCATGCGATTAATGGCGATTACAATTTTAATTGTTTGACAGCACTAAAAGAACTACAAAATGGCCACAAAAATACACAAAATGACTCCAAATTCAAACAAAATGACAACAAAGACACAAAAAAATGTAAGAAAAATATACATAATGAGAGAAAATAGTCAAACTGAGAACACAAATGCACAAAATTTGAGAAAAATGTACAAATATACTCCAAAAACAAACAAAATTACAACATAAACACTCACAATGAAAGAAAATTATACAAAATGATTACACAAAAACAGCAAAAAATTAAATTCACAAGTAAATACAGAAATTGAGAGAAAAATAAACAAAGCAAGAACAAAAATATAAAACAGAGAAAATTATAAAAAATGACAACAAACACAAAAAAAGGAAACCACTCAAACCCTTTGTTCTTTCTAGCATTAATGATCAGATTGGTCATTATTCTAAATACCGACATGAATGTTGATCATGTGACCCTCAAATCAAACAATCACAATTTTGTGGCCCCTGCTGTTATAAAAGTTGTCGATTACCTGATATTTATTGAACCCCATCAACTAAAGAAACCAAACATTATTGGGATGGGATAGAATGTTTTAGCTCTCCATTCTAATAAGATTTTGTGAATGTTCTGTTTTATCCTGAGTGCTGTTATCACACTTGTGACTGCTGCGGTTTCAGGAAAGCATCATGAGACACAACTTTTCCCCTGCAGCAGCAGCAGGAACAGTCATGACTCAAGCCCTCTGACATGAATGCTGATATTTGAACAAGACAATTTGCCCCAAGGGACTGTCCTAATGTCAATGTATTATCTAAGCAATTATAAGTCACATGCTGTAATAATTTACATTTTAATTAGTATTTTTAATTATTTGATTAGTAATGCTGCTTAGCTTGAGTCACAGACAGGTCAACTCCAATGGGATCAAAGCCCACTTAACACGGATTTAGTCAAACTCTTTGGATCCAGGGACTCCGAGTCCTTAGAGGGGAGAAAATAGTTCAAACACCCCCTCCTAATCCTCACATCAATTAAACACAATTTACTGTCATTTGTGTCCCTAAATGCCATAGGAATTATATATTCTTTGAAGATTTCAACTTAAATATCTAAGATCTTCGTAGTAGAAATAAACATTGTCTCCGTCTAAATATCTCCCTTCCTATCCACTATTCCTTAACCCACGAAAGTGTTTCAGTGGCGTCCATAATAGGGAGCATTCCAATTCTCTAAAAGCTAAGGAAATGAGGCTCAAAGCTTCCTTTATAACCTCCGTTAGCCTAGGAAACACTGATTCATCGTTTACCAAAGGAGACGAGACAATGCTGACCCACAATTCCTTGCGGCCACATCATCTGAGTGTTCACGGAAACTAATGATGACTGAAAAGGGACATGTAAGTTACCAATGCAATAATATGCCTTGAACAACTTGAAATAATCTAAAACCCATATCCATAAGAATGTTATGCGGATGATGTAAAACGAAGACAGTAAACTTTTTGTGCAGCCTATTCTCAGTGTGCATTCATTATTTATTTACCAGCCATTGCGTTTTATAATTCAACATATTTCATTCACCTAGGAATGATTTGTGCGGTTGTACATTTGTATGCCTACAACTTCATGTAGGCCAATATCTAGCATAAATGTAACAATTTCATGAAATCATACTTATTTTGGATTAATGTTGACTTCTGAGTTGAAGGTAAATGTGAGCAACCATTCTTTTAGTTTAACTTTTGTTCCTCGTATCCTGGAAGCCTCTTTTCCTATGATCGACATTCAAACCTGATGATATTTAAGATTATATCAGTGGAAAGTGTTATAAATGAGCTTTTAGCAGTCCATTTTCCGAATTTCTTTTCACCATGGCAGAAGTCACTAACCTTCACCGCCATCGGATTATTACGTCACCTAGTGGAAGTGCGTCTGATAAAGGATGGGCGATTTTGCCTAAAAAAAAATCTCCGATTTTTTAAAGAAAAATTCGAGTTTGGATTCGATTTTCAATTTTTTTTCCAATGTACTTAAAAATGACTGCAGACATCAGATATACAGTATTGTCAAAAGTGCAACTTTATTACTGTGATGGTCCTCAAGAGTTAAAATGCATAGAACAATCCCAAAATAAAAAGTAAATGAGGCTCTATCATTCAACAATTTCAAGCTTTAATGCAAAAGTGCAACAGCAACTTCACAGTAGCTTATATTATCTGATTGAGAAATCAGATAACTACATATTCTATAACATATAACATTACAATAGAAAAAAGAATAAACTCTTCCCTTAGCATGTCAGTATAGTGCGTATAAATTTTTTTACATGCCTGTGCCACACATATAAACTACTCAAAGGGTAAACAAATGTAAATAAAGAGGGTGCTAGCTCACATTGGAACACGAAAATGTCTGAAGAAACTGTGATGGGAAAAAATAATAATAAAATTAAAAAATTAAAAAAGAATTTCAAAACATTGTCTTTCCCTAACTCCTTTAGTAACATCTTTCCTTAACCCTGTCATGTCATCCACGGGGTTAAAGAAAAGTGAATAGGAAAGGAGATAGGAGGGACAATTAGGATGCAACTTTAGACTAGTCTTGTGTAGAAAAAAAAAAAATTATATATATTTTTTACACAATTCTATATCCATTGAGACACTTCACAGTGATACGTGTGTGTGTCGTGTCCGGTATTCATATACCTTACATGTAAAGTATGTTTGCTTTGTTGGTGCATTGGCCCTGAAATGTAGTTGGACACCGTTTTGGAAATATACAACACAAATAATCGTTGATGTTTTCTTTTTAAATTACACTGACCCCTAAGCTATGGCTTCTCGGACCCAGCTTGAGACAACTGGGAGTTGTTGCACCAGTGAAAATAAACATTTAAAGATGGTAATTTATTGCTTAAACTTTATCATGTGCAGCAGTATTTACTCTACAAGGTACTAACTACATCTGTCATATGTATTTATCCTTGTGAATTTGAATCCTGGAAAGTAAATCAGATTTTAGATGGAGTTCATTGGTGACTAGAGCTCCTGAGGGCACCTCACATGGTTCATGCGGGCTACCTGGGCCCAAGGGCACCGTGTTGGTGACCCCTGTTGTACATGTTCAAAAAGGAGTAAG
The DNA here is from genome assembly GCF_900634775.1 of Gouania willdenowi. Taxonomy (NCBI): domain Eukaryota; kingdom Metazoa; phylum Chordata; class Actinopteri; order Blenniiformes; family Gobiesocidae; genus Gouania; species Gouania willdenowi. The sequence goes on from NC_041052.1 coordinate 35,419,972, forward strand.
AGGAAGAAGTATAAACTTATATGATCCTACCCTTTGTAATAGCTATCACTATACAATAATCTTCCTATAATATACAGAGACACAATTAAACAATATATATCTATATAATTATAGATAACATTTTTCATGATATAAGTTTTGGTTCATATTGCCCAGCCCTAGGCTATCTACAAGCTAGCTCAAAAAACCTCAGCCACTTCACTAATATAAAAAATAGCGGAGCCTCCTCAGGCAGAGACCTTTGAAAGTTTATTATTATTTAGGCCATAGTATATAGTCATCTTAAAGATATAAATCCTTATTTTAATGAGAAATAAAATGGGATAAAAGTGACCAAAAATGGTGAAAAAGGTGGTTAAACGTGATTTTAAAAACCACAGAAATTGGTTAAAAGTTGCAAATTTGAGTGGGCAAAAATGGAGAGAGAAAAAGGTCAAAAGGGTTTAAAGTGTCAATATTGGAACAATTTGTTTAAACTGGCAAATAATGGGCAGGGCAAATGGTGAATGTGTTTAAATTAGGATGAAATATGGTGAAAAAAGGTTAAAAGTGACAATAATAGGTCAACAGATGTGACATTAGGTGGAAAAAGTGGCGAAGGGGTTTTTTAAGTTGTGTCTTGAAAATGGAAAGAATAAATATTGTGCAGAAAAAGCATTGAAATATGATGGAGAAGTGGCAGAAATGGGAGTAATGTAGCAAAAATGCATTAAAAAGAGCAAAAATATGGCAAGAAAAAGTGATCAAAATAGGTTAAAATATGAAAAGTTTGTAGTTGCAAAAAAAAAGGAAAAATAAACAAAAATGGTCAAATTTGGAAGCACCACCACCATGAGATTTTCAGACCCCCTCGGGTCAATGGGTCAAAAATGAAATTGTAATTATTTTCTGAATAATATCCACTGTTATCCGGTAAGTTTACACTATTATTTGGGCCATAGTATATAGTCATCATAAAGATGTAAATCCTTGTTTTAATCAGAAATAAAATGGGTTAAAAGTGACCAAAAATGGTGGAAAAGGTGGTGAAATGGGATTTTAAAAACCTCAGAATTTGGTTAAAAGTTGCAAATCAGAGTGGCCAAAAACTGACAGAAAAAGTGGTTTAAAAATTATATTTATATTAGCGGTGTTTAAAAAAAAAATAAAATAAAATAAAATAAAATAAAATCAATTTCACGATATATCGTGATTTTTTAGGTGCCGATTTTATATTTATTTATTTTTGTATTTATTGATTTTTTCTTTTAAAGTGTCAATGTAGGCTTTAAAAAAGGCAGGGGAAAAAGTAGGAACAATTAGTTTAAGCTGGCAAATAATGGGTATGAAAAATCGTGAATGTGGTTCAATTTGCAAAAATAAACTTGAAAAAGGGTGAAAAAGGGTTAAAAGTTACAATAATAGGTCAATATATGCAACATTCGGTGGGAAAAGTGGTGGAAAGGGTTTATAAGTGCCGAAAATAAGTTGAAAGTGGGGGGGAAAAAGTAGAAAAAGCATTGAAATTTGATTGAGAAGTGGCAGAAATGGGAGTAATGGAGAAAAAATGGATTAAAAGTCGCAAAAATAAGGCAACAAATGGTGACGAAAAAAGTTTTTATAAAATTAATAATAATAAAAAAAACACAGAAATTGGTTAAACTAAATAAATAAATAAAAAAATAAAAATAAAAAAATTGAAAATTAGAGTGGCCAAAAACGGACATAAAAAATTGTGAAAATGGTTCAAACTAATATTTGTTGTCAAAATGAACACTGGCTCGTGGGCTATCTGAAGTACATGCTAGCTCATAAAACCTCCGTCACTTCTTAAATATAAAGTTGTTGGACTTGTTCATCCCAGAGCTGCTACATCCACACATTTTATGTGAAAACAAAGTCAGAACTAATGGTTAGCAGGTGTTAGCAGGTGTTAGCAGCCAGCTGTGGGTAAGCTTGACCATTATGACTATATTTATGTATGTACCTGTAGTATGACAGCAGGCCGTTGCTGAGGACGAACCACCGCCGCTGGTAGCCCTTCAGGTAGTTGGTCCATTTGAACAGCCATCCTTTGTAAGTGTCCGAACCCGGTGCCGGTACCGGGGCCGTGGTAGAGGCAGAGGCAGATGCCGAGCCCTTCCCCGCCTCACTCATCCCCGAACCGGGCGGACCAACCGAAGTCTAGCGGCGGTCGTGAGGAGGGTTTCGCTCCGCTGAGGGTTAGCTCTCTGCGGGGGGAGAATCCACCGTCTGCCCGCTCACATGACGGAGGAATGGACACCGGAGGAAAGGACGTAATAATCAGTGATGACAGTGACAGTTTGCCGATGCAGACTGCAGAGAGGAGAGGAGCACAACATAGAGCTGTAGTAATAGACAGGAAACTACTCCGGATATCTGCTCCTAAAGTTGATAGAGCTGCTACTGCTAAATTAGCTGAGCTTTACACAATGATAAAGATAAACAAACAAACAAACAAAGATTTGTGATGCGACACTAACAGCTGCTGACAACACACATTCCTCTGCGTGGGATATATTAGAAACACCGATCTATTCATGTATCTCTATGATGTAGTGCTGACCACGTGATGTTGTTATGGAAGCATTCCTAAACATTTGACACGCGGCTCTGCTACGCATCCCTCTCTGACGTCACCCAGGTGAACCCTAGGGGTCTTTTCAATCAAAAATAAACATTTTCAATCATAGAAAACAAGTGTTCAAATGCAAAAAAAAAAAAAAAAATGGAGACCCAAATAATTGCATTTGAAAACTTTTTCCTTTGAATGAATTTTATATATATATATATATATATATATATATATATATATATATATATATATATATATATAACAATAAACACACAAATGTGCCACCCATAATATGGTCCAAATACAAAAAAGAGGACTTCAATTTTAAATCGAAGAAAGTGAACTTCAATAAAAAGAAATTCAATTTAAGAAAAAAACAAAAAACTATTTCAATCAAATAAAAAAAGTGTTGTCATTTAAAAAAAAAAAAAAAAAAAGATTGCATTTGAATACTTTTTTTGTTGACTGAACATTTTTTTGATTGAAGTGATTTTTCTTTTATTTGAGTTTTTTTTTTTTTTAATGAATAAATCTACCTCCATATTTATGTTGCCATATTGTTGGCACATGTTGGTCATTTGCCTAAGAAGAAGCAAACAGTTTTGTTTGGTTGCGTCACATAGCTGTGTTCTCCTTATTGGTTGACCTTTGACCTTTCTTTTTTTTTTTTTTTTACCTTGTCTGCACATGCTTTCGAAGGTTAACACTACAAGAAGTGCAATCTTTTGACAGCAATGCATATTTTATTATTGCAATTAAATAAATTTATTTATTTCATTGCATAATTGTGACCGTCACCAGCCCTCCCTAGGGAAGGGTAAGAAATACTTTATTAAAGGGAGGATGTAAAAAAGAGAGGGCAGTGTTACACCAAGGTGAGGGGTTGGAGGGGGGTGGGGAAGTTAGCAGGGAAGAGGGATACAAGATAGGATATGGAATGGGTGAGGAATAGTTTTAAGTGATGCGATGTGAAATTGTGGTTGTGTATATTGTGTTTATTGTTGTGTTGTCAAGCCAGTTTGGTGACCAGTGTGTGGTTTAGGAATAATGGTGGTGGCTGTGAACAGAGGAAGAGGTGAGTGGAAATTCCATAAAACAGGTATTTGGGAACAACGTGTCTAAGGTTGAGCCCAGTATGAGTGTTATCCCACAGCCCAAGGCCAGTGCATCCATGACAAATGTATTTCCAAGTACCGCCACTGCAAAACCCAAGAGCCGCCCCCGGGCCCGAAGAAGCAGTCAGGCCAGCAGCAAGAGCAGGCAGCCTAAGGGCCCCCGGCGACCACCCCACGGCCAAGCAGTCCCCCGAACGCCCCCAAGATCCCAAGCCGAGAGGCAGCCATCGCCCCCCCATACACACCCGAGAAAGCCCCAAGGAGCCAAGGACCCAGCGCACCACGCCACCGATCCCACCCCCAACCCCCAGACCCCCCACCCCATCGACCCCCCCACCCCCCCACCCCACCCCCGCGCCTAACCCCCCGAGGGGAGGGCCCAGAGAACTCCCTGCCCGAGGCCCCAGCGGAGGAGCCGAAGCCCACACCCAGCAGACGACCAGAACCGCGCCGAACAGGCAGCCAGTGGGCACCCGCCGGCGAGCCCAGAGCCAGCAGGGGCCCGACCCCAGGCCAGAAGGACCCGGAACGGATGCAGCACCAGGAGCAGCCCGCCCAGGGAGGACGACCACACCCCAAGCCGCATAAGGCACCAGGGGGCCGCTGGGAGTCTCCCCGACCTTTGACCTTTCTGTATATATTGGAAACACTTTGAGTTATTATTGGAATAAACAAGCAAAATTATCAAAGGCAAAGGTGGACGTTTTCATTTTAATTCATAAGTAAACAGACTTGGACGCTACAATCCTTTTGTGTATTTTTATTGTCAATGTGTGTATTTTTTGATTCATTTTGTGCATCTATTTTTGGGGGCCGTACAAAATTAGATCAAGGGCCACACCCTTCTTGTCTAGATTGTGACATACTTTTGAACAATAAGTATTTTAAATGTGTTTATTGGATAATACGCATAACAGCTTCTAAAAACTTTTAAATGCACTATTAAAATTCTCCTAAATCTACTGCTTCACATTCTTCTGCTTTCAGTCTTGTGGTTTTTTTTAGGTTTTCAAAATGTGATCGATTATCAACAAAAAATGTTTTTGGATGCTGTCATCAAAATTAGTTATGTGGGTACTTTTCAAACAGAAGGTTAAAAACAGGTTTATAATATGATCTATTATAAACAGAACATGACAAAGCTATATATTTAAAAAAAAAAACAAATCAGAGATATGAAATGAAATAAAAAGTTTAATTTGCTGCATGAAAAGTAGAAATTTACATTTTAGATTAGATATTTATTCGTAGATTAAAAATTTAGATTGAATCCTTTCATTGGCCCCTTTTTCATGTTCCACCTCAGATTTGCCCCCAGATAACATCATTTAACCACAAGATGGCAACATGGTCAAATATTCCCAGTGAGTGTGGTGCAAGTAAAATCACAAATGCATCAACAAACATATCATTTGTATTGAGCATTTCAAAGAACTAACATAAAAATAAACACCTAAGACACATCTTTAAAAAAAACAAAACAGTAGCCCTTTTTATTAAAAAGAAATGCACACACAAACAAACCAATGAGAATCATGCTACACACGGTTAGTTTCTAGTGAATCTCTGCTACATATTTCTATTTTCAAACGTGGAAAAACCAACACAGCCTCCTATCCTGACAAAGAAGGTTAAACACTTGGTTGTTGTAAGCTTGTGCTCTCACGTGCCAGTTAAAGAAAGACCTCACACACTCAGAAAAAGCATAGTTTTACAAAAAAACACGATATCACATTTTCACATCAGTGCAATTTAACCCTGACCCGTTGGCTCCACCAACGAAAGCATGCAAGTAGATTTACTCTGTGAAGCATTCTTATGTACAACAGGTCGTATTCACAACGTACCCACCTCACCTTCTTCAAACTTCTGCTCTTTTCATTGTATTTGGATGTTGAAATGACAGATTTGGCCATGATTTGTTGAGTCTGGGATTCATTCGTGGGCAGTTTTTGTGAGAATTTTTGAGCTTTGCTTCCCTGTTCCCATCAGGACACTAAAGGTTGTGGGAAAGAGGTCTGACATGTCTTAAATCTACTCTGTGTAATTCCATTTTAAGGGTATAAACTATATACAGTCAGTTAGAGCAGTGGTTCTCAACCTTTTCAGCCTGTGACCCCCAAAATAAAGTGCCAGAGACCGGGGACCCCCACTGTACCTAAAAGTTATTGAACACAGACATGGACATTGAAGAACAGTCATGTGGAGACAGGGCCATCTATAAGGGGGAATAAAGGGGAGAGATTTTTGGGGTCCATCCATAAAATCAGCAAAATGATGGTCCATTGTTCTATGAATCTGTGATAAACACATTTATTTATTTATCTGAATAATATCCACTGTTATACAGGAAGTTTATTATCATTTGTGCCATAGTATATAGTCATCTTAAAGATGTAAATCCTAGTTTTAATCAGATATAAAATGGGTTAAAAGTGACCAAAAATGGTGAAAAAGGTGGTGAAATGGGATTTTTAAAACCACAGAAATTGGTTAAAAGTTGCAAATTAGAGTGGTCAAAAACAAACAGAAAAAGTGGTAAAAAGGGTTCAAAGTGTCAATATCGGCTTAAAAGTAGGAACAATTACTGGTAGTTTAAACTGGCAAATGATGGGCATGACAAATCGTGAATGTGGTTAAATTGGCAAAGATAAGCATGAAATATGGTGAAAAAAGGTTAAAAGTTACAAAAATGGTGGGAAAAGTGGTGAAATGCGATTTGAAAAACAACAGAAAATGCTTAAAAGTTGCAAATTAGAGTGGCCAAAAAAAAACAGACAGAAAAAGTAGTTGAAAGGGTTCAAAATGTCAATATTGGCTTAAAAGTAGGAAAAAATTAGTTTAAACTGTCAAATAAAGGGCACAACAAATTGTGAATGTGTTAAATTAGCAAAAAATAAGCATGAATTATGATGGAAAGGGGTTAGGAGTGACAATAATGGGTCAACATATGCAACATTAGGTGGGAAAATGTGGTGGAAAGGGTTCATAAGTGCCGAAAAAAATACATTGAAATTTGACGGGGAAGTGGCAGAAATGGGAGTAATGTAGCAAAAATGGGCTCAAATTGTTCAAAAAAATATTCTTAGTTTCTTGAAGGCATCTGGCGACGCACTCCCAGTGTTTCGTGACCCCAAAGGGGGTCCTGACCACAAGGTTGAGAACCCCCGAGTTAGGGAATCTGATGAATTTTATTGCTCTTTTGTCATCCAAAGCTCTTCCTTCTTTTCTTTGATCTGTCGGTCCTCTGCCTGCCTGAATGTCAACCATCAAACCTCTCTCTCTTTCCTATGTCACACACACACACACACACACACACACACACACACACACACACACACACACAGGTTCCTTGAATGTAATGTATTCATTAAAATGAGACAAAGTCTACAGTATCTCATACACACTGAGGGACAGCAGGGTTTAATTCTACAGATTTACACGACTACCTGTAGAGCCTCCGATTTTACCTTTCCAAAATTCCCAAATTCTGTTTCAGGGTTTACTACGGAAGCAGATTAGGGTCAATTTTGATGAAGAAAATCATTTTTGACAAATCAAAGATGAAGTCGAAATTGTGAAAATGAACTCAAAAGACAATATCGTGATAAAAGTCGAAGGTTTGCTAATGAAGTCAAATCTACGGAAGCTGACGAGGGCCAATTCACCAGATGGCAACAAACAGCAGATCATGGCCATCTACAAAATGCTGTGTATTGATGAATGCGTTAAACTATACTCCCAAGTTGGGTTTAATAACAAAGAGATTCTTTCTCTTTTAGCTCATAAACACGGCGTAAAGTCTTTAAGGACAAAAACTTCATCTGTTCAGAAGGAAAAACCAGTCAAGTTTGGAAGAGGTGGAGCATTGAGGAGCTATGGAAACAGATGGAGACTGATGTTGTATATGGTGAATTGGGAAACCTTTGACTTTTATCACCATTTTGTATTTTGAGTTTATTTTCGAAATTTCGACTTTAATTTTGTCTTTTCTAATTTATTCTTGATTTGCCCAAAATAATTTTCTCCACCAAAATTGGCCCTAATCCGCTTCTGTAGTTTACCCATGTCAGCATCACTGTACACTTTTACATTTTGTTTACGTTTCAACATTTTTCCGTATTTTGGTGACTTTACTTTATTAAAATTACTGAAATCCTATCAAATATAGAGTCAACTAATTTAATATTTTATGCTTCAAATGATAAGCAAAAACGGGATGGTTGAAATTATGCAACATTAGGTTAGCCTCACTGCTAGACCCTCTACCACCCGTTTTTACAGGAAAAACACCATTAAAATGTGTGATATGGTCCAAAAACTTTATTTTTCCGCCTACTGGTGAATCAGCCCTGTGCACCTGTGACTGCTGTGAGGTGTCACCAAATAAACTCATTAACAGTTCAGCTAATACACCAACAGCTACACCTGTCTCTGTACCAGAGCCTTTTTAGATTTCAATGCAATTACAATAATCTGAACTGAACACATTAAAAACTAAGGATGTAAGAAAAAATCCATTCAGCGATATATCGCAATATTATACCGCGCGATTATTGTATTGATAAAAAAAAAAAACATTTAATTGCGCCAACATATACATGATTACATATATGGTTATTTATTTATTTTTTAAATGTATGGACTTAACAGAATAAAAACCAGTTTTAGAAGCAAAATTTTGTACTTGTAAAAGGGAAATTCATAATTATTGATATCACCGTATAACGTATTGTTTATGTTAAGTATGTTAACTTTATTCAAACAAGGTTTTTCAGGAAATTTTTATCTCCTGACATGTTTCGACTGTCAACTGCCAGTCTTCGTCAGAGGAGTATGCTGATCGCCTTTGATGTTTCCTTTGAAGTTACACGACTTCCATGTAATAGTTACATTGAATCTCGCTGGAGATACTATCTGTATATATTGTTCCGCGACATGCAAAAGGTGAATCTCGCTGGAACTCTTACATGGAAGTCAAGTGAAACTTCAAAGGAATCATCAAAGCCTATCAGCAGAACTCCTCTGATGAAGACTGGCAGTTGACAGTTGAAACATGTCCGGAGATAAAAAAAATTCCTGAAAAACCTTGTCTGAATAAACAAAACCTAAACTTAACATACTATTCAAAATGAAGACAAAATTTATCTGGCTGGAACTATTGTATAGTTTAGTATCGGGATTTATCGGTTTATATTGTTTCGTGACATGCAAAAGGTGAACCGTATTGTATCGTCAGATTCATGGCAATGCACACCTCTATTAAAAACACACTTCAGATGAAGCTCTGCATTCATTTTCAATCACATGACACAGGACCACAACAATTAGCGCAAGTATTTGAGTGGGATTATGAACGCAATTAGACATATTTGTCCGTTTGTCACACTTTCAGTGAAAAATAGCGTGTAAATGCATGATATTGTTGGAAAACATGCATGTGAGGCATTTCCATGTCATTTGGAGCCAGATTTTCAAATGAATAAAAAAAGGGGAAAAAAAGTCTGATTGCTTTGTATGTGTCGGATTGATCTTTGTTTCAGAATGTGAAATCCGTTTTTTTTTTTACATGTTTTTTGCGATTAAGGAAAATTGGAGGCCCTACAACATGTGGTCAGAATTAACACAAAGAATTAAAATAAAAAAAAAAGGTCAGATTGATTTTTTCTGCATCAGAACATGAATTCAATTTTTTCCGCCTATTTTTTGTTATCACGGAAAATCAGAGGCCCTATACCTGAAAACACCATTCCTTTTTACAATCAACTAAGGCTAAAGTTAGGGGGCATATTTTATGTACATTTCAACACAATTCCATTATCTCTATTGGTGTTTTTTGTCCTTCAATTACTGCTAAAAATATTCCAAATAGATTATCTCTGAGCCTCGACTCTTGAATGTTTTGAATTCTAAAGGAAGACTCAACGATATTGCTGCCTCAAGTCTAGCTACAGACCTGCTGCTGTGTTATTTTGGGAAGCGCAGTCTTGAAATGGTTAAAAGTGGAGTAGATGTGAGGAGAAAACAAACCCAAAAAAATCTGTGCTTTGTTAGTTTTGTCATCATTCCATTCTTTTTTTTTTAACCTCCTTTGTGTCAACACACTATTGATTAGGAAGTGGATGGATGAGCTTGTGTGTGGACGATTTTAGAGTCTTTTACAGCGCACAAGTCTACTAAACATCATGTTTAAAATCAGCTCAGTAAAGCAGGAGGCCACAGGGTATGTTTCCAGCGTTTAGATCAGAAGTCTTTTTTCTCCACTGCAGCTCCACCACTCCTCGTGGGGGGGGGGGAGGTGTCAGCATCACATGATGGTGCAGCGGTTTCTCTGTAGTGCTCCTTGCAGACGGATGGAGGTGTGGTTCTGACGCATACCCCTCGCCACAGCGATACCCAGCAGTTCCTTAAAGAGCAGCACCACGTGCCAGTTAAACTTGGCAGAACACTCCACGTACCCACACTTCCAAGTCTTTTTAACCAGGACTGACACAGCCCTGCGGGGCGTGAAGCGCTGCCGCTGCAAATCTCTCTTGTTCCCCACCACCAGGATGGGCACCTCGCTGCTGCTGCCTTCCCTGTAGGAACACGCAGAGAAAACACACGTTACTTTATTTTGGAGAACTAAGGGGTCGCTTTCACTTTGCTCCTGAGGCTTGTGGGGTGCACTAGAGCATTGTTTCCCAAACTTTTATGGCTCAAGTACCCCCTTTCTCTTATTTCTGAATCCAAGTACCCCCATGTCCGACTACAACATTTTGCTTAAAAAACTATTTAAAAACAACAATAGATCATGATGATGGAATGAACGAGTGATAACACAGACTTTAAATAATTTCATTTAGTAAATAAATAGAATGAAACAGGTTTTAGTGCAGTGGTTTCCAAACTTTTTTTGACCGTGACCCCATTTTGATATCAAGAACTTCTGGTGACCCCAAAGACATTTTTTTCTAGAATTAGTTTTTGATCAATTTTTTTTTTTTTTTTTTTTTTTTTTTACTGCATTTTAGTTGAACTAGATTCACAATCATTAGTGTAAATCTGATCATAACATTAAAAAAATTCACATGCGTTTTTAAACTTGGTTTGTTGCTAAATGTTGTGAAAAGTTGCTGTTTATTTTAGCATGCGCAATTTTACAAAAGTATAGAAAGTATAGAAATATAGTTGTTTAAGATGGATGTTGTTCTAATCAAAAAAAAAAAAAAAAAGAAGAAGAATTAAAAAAAATTCAAAAATCCATTTACATTTTTCAGAAACACTGGCAACCCCAACCCCAAGGTTGCAAAACACCTATTTAATGGCTCCTGAATAGATCTATTTCTATAGTTTTAATCATTTTAGGTCATCTCACACCTGAGGTGGGACCAACACCTAATTCTCTCACTCTCTCGCTCTCTCTCTCTCTACCCCCATTTGAGAAACACTGCACTAGAGGAATAGAACTTACATGCCACCACACTGTTCAGCAATAGTTTACAGCAGGGGTTCTCAACTTTAGGAGAGGGTCATCTGATGCCTTCAAGAAACTAACTTTCTGACAATCCCATTTTTGCACATTTCATCAATTTTTCTACAACTAAACAAAACTTGCCATAATTTAACCTATTTTCATCACTTTTTTGCTCCTTTTAATGCATTCTTGCTACATAACTCCCACTTCTGCCACTTCCTTTTTCCCACTTTCAAGACATTTTCCATCACTTTACGATTTGTCGTGCCTTTTATTTGCCAGTTTAAACTAATTGTTCCAATATTGACACTTTGAACCCTTTTAACTACTTTTTCTGTCCGTTTTTGGTCACTCTAATTTGCAATTTTTAACCAATTTCTATTGTTTTTAAAATCCCATCTCACCACCTTTTCCACCATTTTTAGTCACTTTTAACCCATTTAATTTCTGCTTAAAACAAGGATTTACATCTTTAAGATGACTATATAATATAGTGCATATAATAATTAACTTCCTGGATAACAGTGGATATTATTCATATATACAGCAGGGATTCTCATCTTTGGGGTCGCAAGACACAGGGAGGGGGTCACCAGATGTCTTTAATAAACTAAGAATATTATTACTATGAACCCATTTTTGTTTATTTTTACCCTTTTTCTGCAACTACACCAAACTTGCCATATTTTACGCTATTTTCATCACTTTTCTTGCCATATTTTTGCTCCTTTTAATGCATTTTTGCTACATTACTCCCATTTCTGCCACTTCTCCATTAATATTCAATGCCTTTTCTGCATATTTTTTCTGATTTCAAGGCATTTTCGGCACTTATAAACCCTTTCTATTACTTTCCCTATCTAATGTCACATACGTTGACCCATTATTGTCACTTTATACCTCTTTTCACCATATTTCATGCTTATTTTTGGTCAATTTAACTGCATTCGCAATTTGTCATGCCCATTATTTGGCAGTTTAATAAACAAATTTTTCCTACATTTTAAATTACATTACTCATGTTTATCATTAATAGATGTCAGTTACAGATCCAAGAAAATGTACTCAAAAACAATGCATTAGTGAATAGAAGTGAACGATGGGGCTTGTTACTGAATCAGTGTTTTTCCTGTTTTTTCTACTCTGTGCCGCGGGCTGGAGTTTAACACATGTGCAACACTATTTAAGAGCTTTGCCTCCAGGCTGGAATATTGCACAGCATGTCCTGGTTTCTGTCTGTGAATGCATTAATGCATTAGGCGTGCTCAGTGTGCAAGGCTTTGTTAGAGGTTAAGAACATGTTTAGAAAAAAAAAAAAACGACATATTTGTCATGGCTCGCTTAAACTGTAAATGCATTTCTATTTCAGCTCTGCTTCAGTCTCTCCCTATGGACTTACGTTACGTTGCTGAAACAGAGTTAAATTTAACTGCTGCTTGGAAATGTGGCCTCACAGCAGGAAGGTTGGGTTCAATTTACTAAAAAAGTAAAAAAGTACAGTAGGTGAGATTACAATTAAATCATTATTTTTTTGTTTTTTTAAATGATTAAAATAAGACTATAAAGGTTTAAAGAAAACTTACAAGATCAGCTCAAATCTGGGCCTATGTAGCAGCAATGGGCAACTTCGCTCACAGCGGGGGCCACAAAAAGGTGATTATCTGATCCGAGGGCCACGTTATAAAATGATCATCTCAGCATTTAGAAGAGCGACAGATAGGAAGATTAATACAGGGAACTATAAAGGGTTTAGTCTGTTTTTGCTGTTGTTCTGTATATTCTGCTCTCATTTTGTGAGTTTTATTTTCATTTTCTGCGGTGCTGTTGATTCATAAGAGGAGTTATGGTGTAAAAGTTTGCGAATATTTTGTATTTGTGCCTTTTTTATGTTCTGAAAGTTTAGTGACCTTTGTGACTAAATTAGTGCTGATGTTGCGCTGTCCTCGGTGCTGAAACATGGCAGATGTGACAGCTGTCACTCAGAGAGAGAAAGACGGATGCTCCGTAATGGGCGTTTGTTCGTGCTTCTTTAACGCTGACTCATCTTTATTTTATTAAACATTTAGGTTAATTGGTTGTTTGTGTTCACATGATATTATTGACCCATTTAGTTAGCAAAAGGCACTTTAAAAATTGTATTCCGTGACATTTTTGTCTCTCTCTTACTGCTAAAACACCACCCGAGGTTTGTTCCAGGACCTGATGATTTACAAATTAAGCACTGAGTGACCCCCAAACCTGACAGAAAGTGGGAGCATGCGTCTATTTGTGATGAAAGACTCCAACAGGAGAAAATAATAAATATATGACAAACTAAGATTTTCCTGCTGTCTATTCACACTCTAGAGTACTATTTATAGCTGTGAATATTCCTTTTTTTCTTTTTACCAGCCAACAGAAATAACTCTCCGTTATCTAATATCTTTATTTATACACTGTCTTTGCTTCTGCACCATTCTTTGTCTTCTTCTACCAGGTCTGACGTCAGATCTTGGCGCGATAACACGTTTTCTCTCTTTTTTTTTTTACTCCTGCTGCATTCATTGCTTCCATTTCTCAGCTCCTGGTGATAATAGCTTTCAGTCTTAGTACATACACGTTCATGCTCATGCATTCGTGGAGGTGAACTGTGTGGTGGCAGTTTTTGGCATGTACACGACAGCAAACAAGTCAGGCCTTTCAATGGAGCTTTCTATATGTAAATATATGTATGTGTGCCAGTAGTGGGGCCGATGGAGTAGCTGATACATTTCCATTGTGCTTTCTTCTTCATAACTACGCTCAGACCTTTTCACTTAAAACTAGACATCAATCATGGCCGAGGTGTAAAAAGTACTGATATATTTTACTCAAGAGGATGTAGTGTTACAAGTATAAGTATGTCATACATAAAATACTCAAGTATAAGTAAAAAGTAGCTCAATTAAATAGTACTCAAAGTAAATGGCAGGTGATATACCATAGTAAAAACACATAAAATAACAAAACAGTATACAAAAGGACAATAAAAATGCAAAGAAAATGACTCCAAATTACGTCAGAAATACCCAAATGACTGCAAAAACACACAAAATGACAGAAAATCCACAAAACCATAGCAAAAATCCACAAAAATGACAACAAACCAGAGGTGTAAAGAGTACTGATGCATCCTACTCAAGTAGATGTAATGTTACAGGTGCAAGTAAGTCATAATCCTCAAGTACAAGTAAAAAGTTGTTCAATTAAATAGTACTCAAAGTAAATGGCAGAAGATATACCATAGTGTAAACACAGAAAATAACAGAAAATACACAAAAGGACAATAAAAATGCAAAGAAATTTACTCCAAATACTCCAAATTGCAACAGAAATACCCAAATGACTGCAAAAACACACAAAATGACAAACATGACTACAAACTAGAGGTGTAAAGAGTACTGATGTATCTTACTCAAGTAGAAGTACTGTTACTTGATTGAAATTGAAAGTAAGTAATGCATAAAATACTCAAGTACAAGTAAAAAGTAGCTCAATTAAATAGTATATCAAAGTAAAGGTTACTAGTTACTTTCAACCACCATGTTTATTGTTGTTAATAAATGTTGCCACGGTTCCCTTACATACAGTAAACATCTCATGTATAAACTTAAAAAGGAAGAGACCAAATCTATCACAACTGGAACTTAATTTCTTTTCCACAAAGGTGTCTCAATAAAATAAAAAATCCTTTAAATAACACCAATTAATTCAAGTCAAAATTTAAAAAAAATTCTCAGAGTCTAAGTATAGTTACGTTTATGAACTCTAAAACTGAGAAAATAACCTCCATTTAATGCTGTTTTGGTGCCGTGCATTACGTTTAATCTGATTGGTCGCCTATGATGTGATTGCATTGGATTATTGTCTGCTTATTTCATTTTGTTGTAGTTTTACAATGTCCATTGATCATTTTAAAACGAAAACATTATAATTTACTCAGTAACGGTTGGGTATAGAAATGTAATGAATTACTTTACTTCTTTTGAAACGTACTTAAGTACTAGTATGATTTATAAATATACTCAAAAAAAGTACAAGTACCCATAAAAGCAAGTCAATTACTGTAACGTGAGTACTTGTAAATTATCCATTACTTTCACCTCTGGTTATCAGAAGCTTTACATTTTTGGAATGAAATGAGGATGTAAATCTGTTTTTTTTTTTTTTTGGCTAAAAAAATGCAGAAAAATGGTAATAAAAAAAAGAGCAAAAATTTGATTTTAAAAACTACAGAAATTGGTTAAAAAATTGCAAATTAGAGTTACCAGAAACGAACAGAAAAAGTGGTAAAAGGGTTTCAAAGTGTCAATATTGGCCTAAAAGTGGAATAAAAAGAAGGAACAATTAGTTTAAACAAAATTAAGCATAAAATATGGTGAAAAGAGGTTTAAAGTAACAATAAAGGGTCAACATATGCAACATTAGGTGGAAAAAGTGGTGGAAAGTGTTTATAAGTGCCAAAAATGTCTTGAAGGTGGAAAATATGTGCAGAAAAGGCATTGGAATTGATTAATAAGTGGCAGAAATGGTAGTAATGTTGCAAAAATGCATTAAATAGAGCAAAAAAATGGCAAGAAAAAGTACCCATAAAAGCAACTTAATTACAGTAACATGAGTATTTTATCTATTGGTCCTTTGCTGCTTTTCTGTGGATGGCAGAAGCCGACGTGTTCCCAAATTAATCTCTGAATCCTGTGCAATGATCTCCATCTCTGTGCAGTGATGCAATAATTCAATGTCATTAGTAAACTGTCACGGTGTAGGAAAGGGCTGAACCAATCAAAATATAACAAGACAAGCATGCCACATATCACTGTCTCCATCATGGAATCATATATTACTGTGACATTACATGTTGTCATGAGTTAAAGGTTGACAAGACAACTTCAAAATAAAAGACACGCAGTTGTCCCTGCAGCCATGTGTCTAGAACAGAGGTGGGCAACTTTTATCACAGCGGGGGCCACAAAAATGTGTTGGTTTGATCGAGTATTTTGGTGTATTTCTGTTGTTGTTTTGCTTTTTTTAGTACTGTGGATTTGAGGAGTCATTTTTTAGTTTTTCTTGTCTTTTTGTGTACTTTTGTTGTGATTGTCTGTAATTTTGTATATTTTTTGGAGTCATTTTGTGTATTTTTTTTTTTTTTTTTTTAAAGGATTTTTTTGGCTCTAGTGGCCTTTATATGACAGTTGCTTGACAGGAAAGGGGGTCAGGGAGAGCAGGGAATGACATGCAGGAAAGGGTCCCAGGCTGGGAATTGAACCTTGACCCGCTGCAGGTGAGGAACTATGGCCTCTGTACATGGGGCGGGCGCTCTACCCACTGAGCTAAACACCGCCCCCATTTTGTGTATTTTTGTTGTCGTTTTGTGTTGTTTGGAGTAGGGATGCAAACATTTAATCGATTACCAATTAATTGTCGATAAGAATTTACTCAATTAAAATAAATTAATTTCAATTAAAGGATGTCATCGGTAAATGAAAGGATTGCATTTGTAATTAATAATCTTCTTCATAAACACAGGTGTCAGGTTTGCACCAACCAGGATCATATTTTAATGGGCAAGTCATTTTCTAAGAGATCTGATTGGTCAGGGGGCGGGGCTTTAGGACTCACTAATAGCCAAACTTGGTTGCGACCAGGCTAGCCGTTCAGTATTAATTGCCAAAGTGATTACCTCACTCAGTGGCGGACATCCTGGCGGAGGTCCCTCATCAAAATCTAAGCTGTGGGGTGATGTAGTGACCAACTGTGCCCTGAAGATGGCAGCAGTGTACCTTTAGATGAGAGATTAGCCACTGATGCTACCCAGCAAAGGAGGAAGAAGCAGGAACGAGTGAGATTATGGCGCTACAGAGTGATATTGTGACGTATCCAGCAGCTCATAACACCACATACTAACACAGAACATGTGTGGACGTGAGTGGATTATTGATAATGTTGTGATGGTGAGATAAAACCATCAACTAACCAGGCCAAACTGGTCATCCCTGCATGTCGGGAGGAGGGAGGAGATGGGGTATAAAATACCCCCAGCCTGTGAGCCAAAAAGCAAAATAATAGGTGACATGTCGGAGGTAGCAGCACACCTTTGAATGAAAGATCATCCATGCTCAGCAGAGCTAAGAGGGAGAGGAGGAAAGGCGTTTACGAGACAGAAAATGGCGCTACGTACGAGAGTTGACGTTCACAGCAGCGCACACTCAACCAGAGCATGTGTGGAACTCATGGATAGTGTGGCGATGGTGAAATAAAACCATAAAAAAAACGGGGAATGCAGTGACACTCTGCATGTCCGGAGGAAGAGGAAGTTACGTGTGTGCAGAATGATCGGAGAGAAACTTGGAGGAACGCCAAAATACAGTAAGAAATTTGTTTTATATAGGAAACAATGTTCAGATGTTAGAGTGATCACTAAAGCAAAAAAAATAGCTTTAAAGTCACGGATAGGGTTTTTTTTCTCAGCTTTTTGCTCTGAAACTGAAGATTTGTGTAAAACTTGCTCTATTAAACAGCTGATTACAAAAGAACGAAACGAGCCAGAAACAAATGTTTCTTTTTTATGAAAGTAGAGGCTTCAATCTTTCAGAATCTGGTGTCAGATTTCAGATAGTCATAGTAGAAAATATTCTTTAAAATCAGTCAAAATGCTCAAACAGCTGGCACTGAGGGGGGTAGAAAATCTGAAAATGGCTGGCACTGAATGAGTTAAGCTCCAACGAGCTTTGTAAGACAGCACACACTGATTAAATCACAGATTCTTGCTTTTGTTTTGTGTATTTTTCTGTCATTTTGTACATTTACGTTATGGGCCGTATAAAATCGGTCCAAGGGCCGCCAGTTGCCCAAGTCCGGTGTAGAAATATGACAGACGCTGAGAAGTGTGCGTGTGTGTGTGTGTATGTGTGTGTGTGTGTGTGTGTGTACCTGTTCTCCACTATCTGCTGCCTGATCATTTTGACGTATTCAAAGCTCTCCACGCAGCAGATGTCATAGACCAGGATGTAAGCGTTGGCATTACGGACACCTCTACAGCGCAGATCCAACCACTCCTGAAGAATAAAAACAAGCAATTTAATCAAAGCTCAAGGACAGAAAAGATCAAACAACAAAGTGGATGAATTAGGAGCTACGCATACAGCATTATTAATACTTCACGGTCCAAAACTTCGAGTTTTTTCAAAAATCAATAGGGCATTTTTTGTTCTGCATACAAGAGAAGAATTTCAGATACAAAATATATTGCGTAATAAACTGAATTTTAAAGTAAATAATGGAGGAATAGATCCTAACTAAATATTTACTCTAGTTTGAACACTGAGCCATGAATATTATTTTTAAATAATCAGTAAAGGCAGACAACTTAAACCAGGTGATTTTAACCTGGCTATGTGCACGCTCAAAAGAATAGGGGTGGAGATGACTAATCACAAACAGCTGACATTACTTAACATGAAGGAACAGATACAGTAATTATACTTAAAAAATATTAATAATTAGAATCAATAGTCCAATCTACAGACGACACTGTTGCTGCTGCAAAAGCAGGATGGATGGAACGCCAGCAGGGTATGATAGACTGTAAAAGCGATATGATGCCAATATTTCAGCCTTAAGTGTTGCCAGAGCACTTTGTATGTTTGATTTTTTTTTTTTTTTACTGTTTGAATAAAAAAATAAATAAACAAAACAAATCACCAGCATCACATTATTAACATTTTGTGCCACAAAATTCTGCAGCGTGGCAGGTCTGAGTTGCTGAAAGCAGTTTTTAAGAGCACTGACCCATTCAGTCCGTGGCCCCTTTAAGACCTTTAAGGGGCCACGTGAGAGGTGTGTAAACAGAGCTTTGTGGTGAGAGAGTATGGAATGTTAGAAATGGCAAATTTTGTGGCAAAGTTAAATATATATTTTTTTTTTTTCTGATTTTGAACCAATATTTATGCGTAAATGCAATACAATACCAATATTGCAGCCTTAATTGTTGCCAGAGCACTTTGTATGTTTGAAAGTATTTATTTTAAACTGTTTGAATAAATAAAATAAACAAAACTAATCACCAGCAGCACAATATTAACACTTTGTGCCACTTTTTTTTCCTCTCATTTGGACAAAATGTGAGTAAATTCTTTAGTGTGGCTTGTTTCAAGTCAGGTCTGAGTTGCTGAAAGCAGTTATTAAGAACACTGACCCATTCAGTTCGCGGCCCCTTTAAGACAGTCGTAAACGGTGCTCTGTAGTGAGTGAGTGACACTGATGCCGCAAACAAAACAAAAAGGTAAAAATCTATTTCACTACCTATTTTGTAATATAGAATGATAGAACACATACACATTTTGTATAAACCATCGGGTTACATAAATTTAAATCTTAAACATACGGATATTTTAAAACTGAATGAAATAAATAAAAAGTAAAATAGAAGACTTGATAAATCAAATTAGATTATAATATCAAGGCAATATTTGATATCAATATTGGCTAGGGATAGAAATGATAAAACAAATGTTGGTCTGAAACGTTGAAGAATAGATTCAAATGTAGGACATTAAAGTCAGGGCTGTGAATTAGAAATAAAGAATTCAATTCAAAACCATTAAACTAAAACATTTACGCGATATGCCTCTTATATGGCTTTTAATTAGATGATCACATGTTCAGCTACGATAACTAACAAGAAACTGAAGTAAACATTACTGCTTGTTGGGATGAGTCAGCATTTCTGCAGCAACCTTCAGATAGCCACGAGCAACATGACTGAATGGATCCATATTTAATGTGCAGTGTTTCAACCTGACAGCCATTGTGTAATAAATCTGTGGAATATTGTCTTCCAACACTTTAACGTCAACTGAGTCATTTGTTAACGCCACTGAATGTTGTTAGTGATGATTGTTTACAACCAGAATGTGTCCATCGTCTGATGGACGCATACACCAAAATAAATGCATGTCAGAACTTTAATAGTATCTTAAATTACTAAACAAGTGGTTCTCAACCCCCTAAATAAAGGTGCCAGAGCCAGGGGACCCCCACTGTACCTGAAGGTGGTTGAACACAGACATGAACATTGAAGAACAGACACTGCTTTCTCCCATTGACCGAGGTTACCCCTGGTGCAGGAAAACACCAAACCAAAATCGGCCTCAAGCCAAAAACAAACCACATATCGAGTACAGCTGGGCAAAAAATCGATTTAATCGATTAATCAAATTTACCCTTTGAGTAGTTTATATGTGTGCCTCAGGCATGTTCAAATTTTTATTTGCACTATGCTGAGATGCTAAGGGAAGAGTTTAATATTTTTTTTATTTGTAATGTTATATGTTGTAGAATATGTAGTTATCTGATTTCTTAATCAGAAAATTTAATCTACTTTTGCTTAAACCTGGGTTAAAGCTTGAAATAGTTGAATGACAGAGTCTCATTTACTTTTTATTTTGTGATTGTTCTTTGCATTTTAACTCTTGAGTACAATCACAGCAATGAAGTTGCACTTTAGACAATATATCTGATGCCTGCAGTCATTTTTAAGTGCATTAAAAAAAAAAATCGAAAATTTAATCCAAACTCAAATTTTCCTTGAAAAAAATCGCAAAATCGCCCAGCCCTAATATTGAGTGTTTCACCTCTAGCGGGCACAGTTCTAACTCTCGGGAGACCCAGACCTTTCCGCTGACACCTTGTTTGACCAGATCCGAGCATTTTTTAATTTTTCCCAAGTTTTTTGAGATGATTGAGTGTTTCACCTCTAGCGGGCAAAGTCCTGACTCTACCCGGGGGGATGCACATATTCGGACTCGGGCGGAGCAGAAATTTCCGTTGACACCTCGTTTGGCCTGATACAAGCATTTTTTGCTAATATAATAACCATTGAAAAGCATTGGTGGCCATCTTGAAAAATGGCCGCCATATTGAATTTTTGAGTGGCCAACGCCTTTTTCCAAAATAGTGGCCCTTAGAGAGTATATGTGCTAAATTTGATGCTTTTATACCAAAGTATATTGGAACAATTAGTAGGAACAACAACAACAAAATGGGCATGACAAATCATGAATGTGGTTAAACTGGCAAAAATACCGTATTTTTCAGACTATAAGGCGCACTTAAAATCCTTTAATTTTCTCAAAAATCGTCAGTGCGCCTTATGTATGAAATTAACTACTGTGCTTCAACATACTGAACTAAAAAAGTGAGTGTATTGTTCTGTATTTTATGTGTTAAACCTGAACAATGTTGAGAGTTATTGTTAATGAGTTGAATAAAGTTTGACTTATCTGACTATTTTATTTCCCTTAATGCATCTTAATAATAATAATATTAATAATAACAAACCGGTGCGCCTTATGTATTAAAATAGACCCAGTCAGGTCCATTCATTGATAGTGCGCCTTGTAATCCGGTGAGCCTTATATTCCGAAAAATACGGTAAGCATTAAATATGGTGAAAAGAGGTGAAAAGTGAAAATAATTTGTCAACATATGCAACATTAGGAGGGAAAAGTGGTGGAAAGTGTTTCTAAGTGTCGAAAATGTCTTGAAAGTGGAAGAAATGTGCGGAAGAGGCATTGAAATTTGATGGAGAAGTGTCAGAAATAGGAGTAATGTCACAAAAATGCAATAAAAGGAGCCAAAATATGACAAGAAAAAGTGATGAAAATAGTTTAAAATAGGGCAAGTTTGGTGTAGTTGCAGAAAAAGGGTAAAAATAGGCTCAAATTGTTTAAAAAATATATTCTTAGTTTGTTGAAGGCATCTGGTGACCCCCTTACAGTGTCTCGCAACCCCAAATGGGGTCCTGACCCCAGGGTTGAGAACCCCTGGCCTCGTCAGAGGATATCTGCATCATGAATGTGCAGTGGAACAGAATTCCTGCAGGGCAGTTTCCAGCTCTGCTGTATTAACATTTTTAGAGATTAAAGCAGCCTCTGAGAGAGAAAGGCGTCCAATCAAGTCCTTGCAATGTTCACCCAATAAAAGAGCAAGCATGTTTAATTCCATCTGACTGTAGTGTTAAAACAGTGAGCATCACAACAAGTGCAATCCATGATCCATGACCTACTCATTAAACGTTGGCAATTGGACGGAGATTTAAAAACAGATATAAAGTGAGGAGCAGGAAATGAAGTGGACATGAAACAAGAGGGCAATGACAGAGACATCTTTACAAGCTCCATCATGTCTCCGCCTTTACTGGAACTAATGGGCCAGAATCGGCCAACAAATCAGGTTCTAGATGGATGAGAAACACAACAACATGCTTCTAAGAGGCTCCTCAGAGACTGACAAACAAGCACAGGCTCACAGCTCAAACTGCCAGGTCGGAAAAGTGCAGTGAAGCGGCTGCTCTCTAAGGACCCCATCCTCACATCAGCGGGAGAAGAACAGACCCACCCACCACTGAGGAGGGAGGAAGTAACAACAACCCAGGGAGGTTTGGAAGAAGAAACAACAACACTGTAAATGTGTGTTTGAGACGAGGGCAGATTTTAAACGGGAAGTATTATGAAAAATTTACTTTATAATGGTTTTGATACAGTAATATACATCCTAAAGTTGAAAAAGTTTTGTTTCCTCCCTTGCTATTCCACATTTTGTAAAAAGTAAGCTCCAAATGGGCGAGTTGGATTTTTGCCCCCTCATGACATCATAAGGTGGAAACTCCTCCTCCTGACAATCCTGGCTCCTCCTATCCTATAGGAACATGAGCTCCTCCCTCTCAAAATACCTCACAGGTGAAACAAACACTTAATACAGAATATACATTATACTTTATATACCTGTATGTATAGCTACATCCACAAAACATTTTTTCTGCATTTAACCCCTCCCTGAGGAGCAGCCACGGTGTAGCGTCCAGGGAGAAGTTAGGGTTAATATAAGGGACTGATCAACATCCCACAGTGATGGACCAGGGAGTTTAGAACCAGTGAACCTGCTCCATTAAGCATTAGTCCCTTTATCCACAGATATTATATTTACGTTCAGTATAATCCAAAGCGCAATGTGAGCGCTTATTGTCAGTTCCATTTTTAGTAGCAGTTATACTGCCTCGTATCGCCTTTGACATGATCTGACGTGTTTGTGGCCCAAAAGCAGCCTGTTTTTAGAAGAGTCATGAAAGTCACTTTTCAGAGGCTAAAACTCCAGAAAACAGGCGAGTTTGGGAAAATAAACCTCAAATACTATGTTGTTGAAGTTCTTAGAACAAATGGAGATGAGTGAAAAATAGCACAATACTGGACCTTTAAAGCAAGACACACTCATCATCAGAAAGACAGAAATCCCCTTTTGGTGTGAGAAGCAGCTCCATAATGATACTGTATATCAGCACAAACAGGGGAACTGCAAACAATACACTAACAGCTTTTGTAATTGTGATTAAAATCACGAGTCGATAACTTTGCCTCAATAAAATACTAAAGCTGGACAGAACAAGCGGCTAAAATCAAATCCAGCGCTCGATACATTCACACATGAATAGCTGTGTGTTTGCCCTGATCAATAAATGGGAAGGGAATGGGATCAGCTTACATTCTATCAAGGAAGCAAAGAAAAGCACCTTCAATGACCGTTAAGAAGGGTTGTCAGAGTAAAGAAAGAGCCTCTAAACAGTGTAGCAGCTCAATGCAAACAATGCTGTATTATCTAGAAGTGAGTTAACCCTTTTTTCACTCAGTTCTGAAATGTAAATTAGATGATTGAGGAAAAATCATTTTTTCACTTTTGTTTGAATGGCTTTGAATTACTGTTACTTTTAATAACTCTGACAGGCTCCCATTTTCCGTTTCAGGTTTTACCCATTTTTGCGTCACTTTACACAGTTTCCGTTTCATCATCTTTCCTTGTTCACATGACTTCACTGGCTTTTAAATGTTCTGCAAAAAAGATGTAACAGAGTCAACGACTGTTATTAGTAATAGTAACTTTTTCACGTCCGATGCGATGCCGATATTGCAGCCTTGAATGTTGACCGATACCGTATCGATCCAACACGATATCGGCACGAATCATACATACATTTATTACTTATTTTGTAGTGTGGAATGTTAGAAAAGGCTTGATCAAGTGATGTTACTCAGAGAACAATAGTCAGCAATTCAAGTTCACTTCAGTCATTTTTTACTGTCAGTATTTGGTGGGAACAACTGAGGGCGTGGACAAAAACAACAAAAACTTATCGGAGCGCTTATATCGGAGATTTTAGATGCAGTCTAA
Source organism: Gouania willdenowi (assembly GCF_900634775.1). NCBI lineage: Eukaryota > Metazoa > Chordata > Actinopteri > Blenniiformes > Gobiesocidae > Gouania > Gouania willdenowi. The sequence continues at coordinate 35,444,357 of NC_041052.1, forward strand.
TGCAGTTCCGATATTCGTTTTCTGGCTGATATCGGACCAATATTCGATATCAATATCGGATCTTGACACCTCTGGGTATTAGCTGAACGTTTCATAGTAAACAGAGAATTAATGAAAACGAAGGCATTACGCTAAAATCATGTGAGATTAAGACACAAGATGTTTCTTAATGTATACTTTATTAATCAAAGTAGTGAAATTATTTTCTGCATTTCACCCATTTTCCTCAAGGGGTAGCAGTGAACAATGTTTATGAAACGTACTATTTACAGCCAAGCAGCGAATCACATCACGTTTTGAGCGAAATTCCCACACAGCCGCGTTTTGAATGTATGACAAATGGATGAATAAAGTCCCGTTTCAAAATCTCTCACTTAAAGACTAACTAAACCTCCGGGTTTTGGTTGACCTGCCACTAGGGGGAAATTCAAAAAATGCCTTGATTATGGGCGGAAAAAGTGTTTCCATAGCGCTTTAGCGACACATCAATATCGAAACGTCTGAAATTCCTCCTCATGAAAGCATAAAAACTTTTTAGCAATGATGGGGTGCTGTTTAGAAATTCAGGTGTTTCTATTACTAGTTTCTATTGCGCTTCTTAGGTTTTGCACATTTCCAAGGGTGATGGAAACGCAGCTACAGTCACGCTGTGGTGGGAGGGCAGGGGTAACACCAAAGGTAAGCACACCTAAGGATTGACCTTCAGCATTTCTAATATTAAGATTTATATTGTCTATAACCATTTTGAGAAAAAACACCGAAATATGAGTTTTGGTCCATATCGCTCAGCCCTAATTACCACTGTATTTTTCCTGCTTTTCAAACTGATCTGCTTTATACGTCCCATCTCGTTTTAATTGCTGTGGAAACACAAATATCAAAGCACTGATGATCACAACTGATTTCTCTGCTTCTTCATTAGCATGCAGGCTGCTACGCGACCATGCTTGTGTGTAGCAGTGAAACGCTGATTGAAGGATTCGTTAGAGCAGGATTTTTTCCTCCTGCTACATAGTGTGCAGCATCACACACAACGTTACAATTAAATCACTCGACTGACAAAAGTGTGGAAGATTACATAACAGGCTGAGGAAACTAATAATAATCGTGAGCTATCAACGAGAAAGATGTTTTTTTGTTGAGAGGAAAAAGAAAAAGCCCTCACCTCACACGTCATGAGGAGAATAATGAGGCAGGTCTTCTTCTGAAACTGGTCTTTTTTTATTCCTGCTCTCAATTTTCTTCCAATCAAATAATCTGGATTTGGATTTATTTAATGTACAAATAACAACATGTAGTCATTCTTTGTTTTTAATAGCAATCAAATGAACAGCAATGAAAAAAAAATCTATTATGATTTTTATATTTATTTTTTCAAATAAAAAGTGTAATTAGATTAACAAAATGCACTAGGGCTGGGCAATATGGACCAAAACTCGTATCTCAACATTTTTTCTCAAAATGACGACATACGATCTAAATCTCAATATTTTCACCTCAATAAAATCTTACTAGAAAAACAAATGTGGGTTAAATTTGCTGATGAAAAATTCCACTTTAGTGTTTTTCTCCTATAAGGGACAGCACGTGTGAGTGAGTTTTGTAGTGTGGCTTGTTTAGGGAAAGTTCGGGGTCAGTAGTCCAACTAACTGTGATTTTATGTTGTTCTCCTAAAAATCCTAAAATGAGTATTTTAATACAAAATAAGCTATAAAAATATATACAGTATATATCTCAGAATTATGGAAAAATTGTAAAGGACAATGTTTGACTGTACTGAATAATGAATAATGTTTATTACTATGATGTGATTTGTACTGTGTGATTGTATGCATAAAAACAAGTTTATATATATATATATATATATATATATATATATATATATATATATAGATATATATATATATATATATATATATATATATAGATATATATATATATATATATATATAGATAGATAGATAGATAGATAAAGGCGATACTGTAAACATCTATAATGATTTTTATATTCATTTTTCAAACAAAAAGTGTAATAAATTAACAATATGCAGTCATTCTAATCAAAGTGTATTGAATACAAATCAAACAAAATATTAAATATGATCAGAACTACAACTTTATTCTGTTAGATTTAGTTTTGTTGTATATATTGTATCTGTATATTCCATTTATAATTATATATAATATATTATTATTAGTAGTACTAGTAGTCAAATAGTTTATTGTTTTTAATTAAATTTTGTTCTGTGTTGTTAAACGGTAAGAGTCAGTTTTCAAAAATGTTTTTTGAACCAATTAGGTGAAATTAAGTAATTTCCCACATCACACCTGACCATCTCTCACAGCACAGAAGTGGTTGGAAAAAAAAAATATGATTTTTTTAAATATTTATTTTTTCCAAAAAGTGTAATATGTGCAGTGATTCTTTTATCAAAGTCTCTTGAATACAAATCAAACAAACATAAAATATGATTAGAAATACAATTTAACTTTATTTTGTTAAATATTTATATTATAATATTTATATTTATTTTGTTTCATGTAATGCATTTTTTCACATTACATATTTGTATATTATATTTATAATTATATATACAAATATATTAATATTATTAGTAGTAGTAGTCGTAAATTAATTTACACTATTTTTTTTTTTTAAATTTAGTTTTGTTCTGTGTTGTTAAATGTTAAGAGTCAGTTTTCAAAAACATTATATGGACCAACGAGGTAAAATAAAATAATTTCCCACATCTGACCATATCTCACACCACACAAGTGGTTTAAAAAAAAAAAAAAGTTTTTTAATATTTATTTAAAAAAAAAAGTATATATATATATATATATATATATATATATATATATATATATATATATATATTCTTTTATCAAAGTCTCTGTTTTATGTAATGTATTTTTTCACACATTGTATAATTTCATATTTTATATATATATATTACATTTTTGTTCTGTGCTGTTAAACGTTAAGAGTGTCAGTTTTCAATAATGTTTTTTAGACCAATTAAGTGAAATGAAATACTTTCCCATGGCACACAGTGGATGAAAAACCCCTTCTTTAAAAAAGACTTTTTTGTTTTCTTTAGTGGCACAGTTTGAGTTTTCATAGAAAAAGAGAGAGTGAGATGATCACACTTCAGTGATAATTGAGGCAGCTGATGACATGACAAACACACATTGGCTACAGTCGCAGCCTCACATCCCTGAAGCTAAAAATAGCAGCTTGTGTTCTCATCTCATATTTCCCTGTGATCTAAGTCCTGTTTTTAAATGTGGAGGAGGAGCCAGAAACACGGTGAAAATGCAGGAATCAAAAACAGAAAGAGACACATTACAAACACACAGCGAGCAGATGACATCTTTATGCAGAATGCATGTGTGTGTGTGTGTGTGTGTGAGTGTGCTTGTGGGAGCGTGATTGTGAATCTGGTGCTGCCAGTATATCTGCATCCTCCTCCTAACACTTCTTCTTACCACAGAGCAGCAGTAGAAAAAAAAAAAAAAGAGCATCTCATCCTTTCGCTCCTCGAGAGACAAACAGAGCACGTTTCCCTGACAACCACAGGCTATGGTCAGTTTTCAGCAGGTTACGACAGAACTGTTGTGTCTCCTGATAATAGAGGAAGCTGCTTAATGGTCATAAGTGGTTAGGATGGATAAAATGCTGAAAAGCAGGAGGGAGGTGGGGGGAAGGGTGCTGAGCTATTAGAGATACCCCACACATAAGCTACACCTGATCATTTGCAATTAAAACTATTACATCCCCTGGGGCTGAAACATCTATTACACGAGGATGATTTCAACAGGGAAAAAACCATTAAACATCATCAGATTTCATTAATCTTTTTGTGAAATTTTATTGTTTGACATTATACAGAGTGGACTGTCAGTAGCTGGTTTCAAGAGGTGAAAGTAACAGATTACAGTACTCACGTTACTGTAATTGAGTTAATTTTATGGGTACTTGTATACTTTTTTTTAGTATATTTCTAAATCAGTAATTTTATTTGTACTTAAGTATGTAAATCACTTTTGTTGCCATATTTTTGCTCCTGTTAATGCATTTTGGCTACATTATTCCCATTTCTGCCACTTCTCCATCCAATTTCAATACCTTCTCTGCACATTTTTTTTCCACTTTTTAAGACATTTTAGGCACTTATAAACCCTTTCCACCACTTTTTCCACCTAATGTTGCATATATTTATTCATTAGTGTAACTTTTAGCCACTTTTTCCCATGCTTATTTTTGCTAATTGCTTATTTTCTTTGCATCATTTCAGTCCAAAAATGTAATGCTTCTGATAACTAGAGGTGAAAGGAATGGATTACAAATACTCACGTTACTGTAATTGAGTGTCTTTCACGGGTACTTGTACTTTTTTTGAGTTTATTTATAAATCAGTCATTTCACATATGTTTTAAAAGAAGTAAAGTAATACATTACATTTCTACACCCAACCGTTACTGAGTAAATCATTATTGTTTTATTTTAGGTTATTTTCTCAGTTTTAGAGTTCATAAATGTAGCCATAATATTTAATGTGAGATTTTTTTTTTTATTTTGAATTGAATTCATTTATTTTTTTAAAAAAAATAATTGGACATTTTGACAAACCTGATGTCTTTGTGAAAAATAAATAAAGTTGTGGTAGATTTGGTCTCTTCCTTTTTAAGTTTATACATGAGATGTTTACTGTATACAAGATGGCAAGATTTATTACCAAAAATAAATGTGGAGGGTGAAAGTAACAAGTAAGTTTAACTTTGAGTACTATTTAATTGAGCTACATTTTACTTGTAATTGAGTGTTTTATGTATGACTTACTTGTACTTGTACTTGAGTACAATTTCAATCAAGTAACAGTACTTGTACCTGAGGAGGATACGTCAGTATCCTGGTTTCAGGCTGTGAGAGAAAAGGGAAAGTTAAAAGGGATCAAGTGCAGCTCATCCAGGGCTTCAGAGAAAAGAATGGTTGAGTTGAAAAGAGAAGCTAACGAGGGCTTAGCACAGGTGGAGGATTTATGACAGATTTCATATATTCCGTCAGCTTTCCTGGCAAATGTTGGACGGCAAAATGAAAATTATTCTCATTGCTTGTTAAGTAGAAAACCAGCTAAAAGCCAGTTATTCTATGGATATCAGTCAGCTTCACATCCTCTTCAATCATTTCAATCCAGAAATCTAAAGTCAAACTAAGGATTTTATTTTTGAAGTATTCTAAATGAAACTAAAATGACTAAGGCTAAAGCTCAGTTGGTTTGAAACCTTGATTTTCACTTTCCTACCAGTAGTTTAAAGCAGGGGTTCTCAACCGTGATGCCAGGACCCAATTTGGAGTCACGAGACATTGGGAGGGGGTCGCCAGATGTCTTTAAGAAACTAGGAATTCTTTTTGAACCATTTGAGTCAATTTTCTGCAGCTACACCAAACTTGTCGTATTTTTTTTCATCACTTTTTCTTGCCATATTTTTGCTACATTACTTCAATTTCTGCCACTTCTCCATCAAATTTCAATGCCTTTTCTGCACATTTTTTACACTTTCAAGACATTTTCAGCATTTATAAACGCTTTCCACCGCTTTTTCACCTAATGTTGCATATGTTGACCCATTATTGTCACTTTTAACCTATTTTCACCATATTTCATTCTTATTTTTGCCAAATTAACTACATTCACCGCTAATTTGCAACTTTCACCCATTTTCTGTGGTTTTTAAAATGCCATTTCACCAACATTTTTGGTCACTTTAACGCCATTATTTATTTCTGATCAAAACAAGGATTTACATCTTTAAGATGACTATGTACTATGACGCTAATAATAATTTGTCATGCCCATAATTTGCGTGTTTAAACTAATTGTTCCTACTTTTAAGCCAATATCAACACTTTCAACCCTTTTTACTACTTTTTCTGTCTGTTTTTGGCTACTATAATTTGCAAATATTAACCAATTTCTGTGGTTTTTAAAATCCAATTTCACCACATTTTCCACCATTTTTGGTCACTTTTAACTTGTTTTTTTCTGATTAAAACAAGGATTTACATCTTTAAGATGACTATATACTATGGCTCAATTAATAATAAACTTTCTCAATAACAGTGGAATTTATTCAGATAAATAAATAAATGTGTTTATCACAGATTCATAGAACAATGGACCATCATTTTGCTGACTTTATGGATGGACCCCAAAAATCTCTCCCCTTTATTCCCCCTTATAGATGACCCTGTCTCCACATGACTGTTCTTCAATGTTCATGTCTGTGTTCAACCACCTTCAGGTTCAGTGGGGGTCCCTGGTCTCTGGAACCTTTATTTTGGAAGTCTCGGGCTGAAAAGGTTGAGAACCACTGCTCTAAAAGGCAACCCCTGATTAAGATGGAAAGGGAAGGTATGTGAAAAAAACTTCATTCCAACTTGATGGGCGGTGTACAACAATTCAATTATAATTGACATTTTTTATAGAATTTCCATTCCAATTACAATGTAGATTATCTGAACTCAACTCCAATTCAATTACAATTACAACAGCAACAGATGGTTTCCAATTCCAATTATAATTATGTCAGAACTGTAATGAAATATCAATTACAATTATAATTGACCCCTGACATGGCTTTTGGGAATGTGACACATAAATCCTCAGGGGGTCAAAGCGACACATTGTGGCACATAAAAAGCAATCATCTCCATGCTGCTATCACAGAGAGAATCTGCAGAGATACGGAGGCCAAATGACCAGAGCCAGCAGAGGAGGGGGAGGGGGAGGGAGCTTTTGGTGTAGGAGGAAGTCATAAAGACGCGTTACGGGCCAGAACGACAGCCTCAAAAAGAACAAGGGAAACGCTGTTGACTCTTCTGTCAGCTTTAAATCCATGTGTCTCCACATCCTATTGACACATGGTGACAGATGCTCTCTAAATGCATTGCTATCAGCAGCAGCCAGGCACACTTGTCATTACACCATCACTGCCTCACAGTCAAACAATCGAAATCCAGGCCCGCATGTCCGATGTTTGAAGGGATAAAAGTGTCTGTCGGTGCGGTGGAAATGAGGTCAGAAATAGCCTGGCAGCGTATCTCTGCGCCCTCTTTACAATATCTCTCAGCTGATGAGAAATTGCCAAGCAAGGCATCAGAATGGAGGCGTTCTGACTCACTCTGTTCTGTTGTCTATTCATCACAAATGTTAGGAGGACTTTGCAAAAAGCACATTTGGTAACCCTTACTCTGACAGTATCCATCAAACCAGTGGTTCGCAACCTTTTTCAGCCCGTGATCCCCAAAATAAAGGTTCCAGAGACCAGGGACCCCCACAGTACCTGAAGGTGGTTGAACACAGACATGAACATTGAAGAACAGTCATGTGTAGACAGGGCCATCTATTAGGGGGAATAAAGGGGAAAGATTTTTGGGGTCCATCCATAAAGTCAGCAAAATGATGATTCATTGTTCTATGAATCTATTAATTTATTTATTCATCAGAATAACATCCACTGTTATACACAAATGTTATTATTATTTGCACCATAGGATATAGTCATCATAAAGATGTAAATCATTGTTTTAATCAGATATAAAATGGGTTAAAAGTGACCAAAAATCACAGAAATTGGTTAATATTTGCAAATTAGAGTGGCCAAAAATGGACAGAAAAAGTGGTAAAAAGGGTTCAATGTGTCAATATTGGCCTAAAAGTAGGAACAATTAGTTTAAACTGGCAAATTATGGGCATGACAAAATGTTATTAGCGCCATAGTACACAGTCATCTTAAAGAGGTAAATCCTTGTTTTGACCAGAAATAAATAATGGGTTTAAAGTGACCAAAAATTATGGTGAAGTGGGATTTTAAAAACCACAGAAATTGGTTAAAAGCTGCAAATTAGAGTGACCAAAAACTGGCAGAAAAAGTAATAAAAGGTGTTCAAAGTGTCAATATTGGCTTAAAAGTATGAACAATTAGTTAAAACTGGCAAATAATGGGCATGACAAATCATAAAGGTGGTTAAATTGGCAAAAATGAGCACAAATCATGGTGAAAAGAGGTTAAAAGTGACAATAATGGGTCAAAAGTAGTGCAGTTTGTATTTACATATATGGCAATAAAGTATAATATATATTCTATATTAAACCGCAGTGCTTGTTTTAGCTGTTAGATGGTTGGAGAGGGAGGAGCTCACATTCTAGGAGGCGTGTTAGGTGACGTCACCTACCAACGTGGGCAAAATTCTACTCGCCTGTTTAAAGCTGACTTTTTACAAAATGTGGAATAACAAGAAAGGGAGGAAAAATAACATTTTTAACTTTGGCCGTCTGAATGAGGTTAAAGGGATGTATATCACTGTAGCAAAACCATTATAAAGTGATTTTTTTCATCATACCTCCCCTTTAGTGCACTTTAGTTTTTTTTTGAATGCATGTTTTGTTTTATTTGAAGGCCTAATATCAATAAAAAACTTTGTTGTGCTTTTTATGAAAAGCAAAGGCTACTGGAATATCAAAAAAATGTCATAATATTCAATAAACATTAACTTTCTTTTAAAAAAAAACATGTCTAAAAATGTATTCCAGGCTATTTATGCACTATTTAAAAAAAATAGTGGAAAACTTAACAACCGCATTTGGTATTCGGCCAAGGTTTTATATTTTATTCGGCTTCGGCCTCAAATTTTCATTTCGGTGCATCCCTAGAACCCTGTTCTAACGAACTGCAGCGAATCTTAAGAGTGATCAAATAGGAACACGGCTTTAATCAATTTCACTGTGTACAGCACGTTAGTCGAATCATTAGCCTTAGTGCTGGCACCACACGCTGCTCATTATGTCACAATGCTGTGGCATGAATATGGACGAGTGAAGAAGGCACCACATCCACCAGCGTGGGCTTCACAAAGGGACATGTAATGATGGGAGCATAGGAGAAGAAGAAGAAGAAGAAGAAGACAAAGACGAAGACGAAGACGAAGAAGAAGACGAAGAAGAAGAAGAAGAAGAAGAAGAAGAAGAAGAAGAAGAAGAAGAAGAAGAAGGAGGAAAGCGGTCGTTGGCCTGCAAACGACACCGTAAATCTGTCAGATAGAAATATGGTGGCAGGCAGCGCTGGGATAATGGTTTCCTTCCTGTGCCTGTGTGTGCAGCCACCACGGAGAGAGATGCCAAATTAAAAACCTCCTGGCTACGTCGACTGGAATGTTCGCGCAGTGTGATACGACTTGATATGAAATGATTAAGGCTGAGTGTTACGTGTGCTATGACACTTTCTCATGTTGCTCAACCTTTACCATACATACACACACATTCCTATACAGTCATGAGATGCATCTGCTCACATTCGTTGCTTTCTTCTCACACACCCACCAGCTCGGTCCCTGATGGGCGATGAGCACCATTTAGTCGCTGAAAATGAGTAGAAACTTAATATCTTCTCAGAGGTCTCAGTAGGAAGGAAACAATAAAGTACTTAAAGGGATCCTCTACTGTTTTTACAAACTAGTACAGTGCCTGTCGGAAGTATGTATTCATATAGAGGGAGCAAAAGTCGAGTTGTCAATTATGGCCAAATAAGTATGTGTTTGAAGGTTGGATGTACAAAAGGTGATGGTAATATCCAAGCAATAAGTGACGGATATCAGTTTCTACAAGATCAACACATTTTTAAAGACCATTTTTTTGTAATTTAGAAGAATTCTGCAGGAAAATGCTTGAAATTCAGAAACCCATTGAGTCATTTCCACAACTTGCGATAAAATAAGGCCGTAGTCGTGTGATGTAGGCACAAAAGCCCCTGCAAATGTTGTCATTTTATTACATTTGTGTATTTGGAGAGATAAAGATAGCTACAACTTAAATATTTGGTACATTATGCATTGATTCATGTTTTCTCTGTCATTTTAACTTTTTCCTGTGGCCGAATTGGATGATCTTAAGGGCCATATTTAGCCCACTCCCTTTGACACATGAGCTCTAAATAATCTATAAAAAGTTAAAAATGTTGATGTAAACTTCTCTTTTTTACCAAAAGACAATAAAAACGGTTGTGACCCAAAAAAAAAAAATCTGTAAACGCAGAGGGTGACAGTTCCAACTCTGTGGTTTGGTAGTAGACAATGAAGCAGAGAAGAAGAGCTCTCCTAAGGGACCTTTATTCTCCCATAAACAGTGTGCTGACACGCTCTGGTGTTTGAAGTTAGCGAGTAAAGGGTTTGTGCGACCTGATTTTATCCTTTTTTCAGTAAACAAAAGAGGTTTACATCAACATCTTTAACTTTCTCATTATTTAGAGCAGTGTCTCTCAAATAGGGGTACGTGTATCCCAAGGGGCACGCGGTGGCACTACGGGGGGTACTTGAAAATACTTAAAAATGATAATCATTATAATGATGATGTAAAGGGTCGTCAACCTTATTATAGTTCAGGGGTCAAATACGGAGCAGTTTGAGCTCAAGAAGGCCACAGATTTTTATGTGAGAAAATGAGTAATTTCAACATTATTGTGCCCTAGTTTGCACTTCTACGTATACATAAAATACTAAATATCTAAGAAACTGACAATATCCAAGCAATAAGTGACAGATCTCAGTCCCAACAGGATATTCACTTTACATTTCCTAGAGTTTGTGACCAATTTTTATTTATTTAAGGGAAATATTATGTATTCATTTGAGTAAAATGGAAGGATTTTGTAAGAATTTTGAGTTTGCAAATATTGAGTTTCATTTACACAACTTTGCCAGTTCCCTCTTGAAAAAGAGATTTCTAATCTCAATGAGGCTTTTATCTGGTTAAATAAGGGATTTAATAATAACAATGACTCATGTTTTCTCTGTAATTTTTACTTTCTCCTAAAATTGGATGATCCAAAGGGCCGGATTTCATTTATATACAAAATGGGAGTCTTTAAAATGTGTGTTATCACTCTTTCATTCTGTCATTATGCTCGAAAGTGGTTTTTTCACAGTATTCTGAGCAAAATGTAGTAGGGACAAAGGGGGTACTTTGATTCAGAAAAAAACTGAAAATCACCAATTTAGAGCAACCAAAAGCAGCTCATGTTCTCATTTTGACTGAAAAAGCTGCGAAATGATCTAAAAATCAGGCTGAATGTTTCACTCCAACAGGAAACAATGGGATATTTACAGGAAAATGGGGTCATGTGACATCGTCAAATGGTAAAGTAGTCCCATTTTAAAAGTTAATAAAATGAAGATTGTACATAATAATGTATTTACTAATAAGTACATTTCAAAGGTTTTAGGCCACATCTGTAACAGTGTAGGATCCATTTAACACCGTCCATTCGAAGGTCAAATCCAGCAGAGCCATGAGCAGCTCCACCTGAATGATCATTCTGACCTCTCAGCTGCAATTGCCTGTTTTTATTGTGCCTGACACTGTTCTCCATCATGCTGCTTCTTTGACGTCCTGCTCGGCCTGAGACTTTTTTTCTTTGCAGTTGTTCTAGTGAAAGGGGAAATAGCCGTTGAGTTGCTCTCAGCGTGCACGGTGACCTTGGAGATTTTTACCCTGAACGCCTCACAGCATCCCCAATGAGGCTGCAAAGGACGAGGGTCAAATGTGAATCTTAACTAGGGATCCACCGAAGGGAAAATTCTTGGCCGAAACCGAATAAGAGAAAACCGATTTATTATGCAAATGATTAGTCCTAGAGCATTTATGGCTCTGAAGTGTACTAACCTCACTAAAATTAAAACACTGCAATTGTATAACTTAAAGCTGCTTTCTGGAGTTTCTGAGAAACGTCTCGATGTCCCACCCTCAACAGCTCCACCTCCTCCCCCTGCCTCTGCAATCTACCAGAAGCCACACCTCTACTTTTGCACGCGCATCGTGGAACATAAAAAGGTTGATCGTGTCACATCGGTATAGGTCTACGGGTCAGGTAAGAGCCAAAATAATATTTAGCTGTTTGCTGTTGTGACGCACGCCCTTGTGTCCGTGCACAGTTCCGCTTTCACTTTGATTGACAGTCTCAAAAACAGGAAGTCAAAGCCTATTGGCTGGGCGCACTCGGTGATTGTTTCCATTTGTATAGGCGTCTATAGGACGAAGGAGGGACTTATATACATTAATGTATATGAATGACCACCGGCAGTAGACCATAGTAAAAGACTAGTTAAGCATTTTTTCGCATTTCAAAAGAATTACATAAATATCAGATTTAATACTAATGCTTCAAAGAATAAATCAATTAAAAAATAGGAACATTTTTATTTAGCACTGACATTCCAACAATGTACAAAATAAAATAAAATAAATAAAATGTTTAACTTGTCTCCACTCATACATGAAATAATATTGTACAGGCCTATAACTGACTGAGCTGCTGAAAGAGATTCAAATGACATATATTCTCTCATTAAAACACAAAGTGCTTTGATTGCGGCATGCATCAATGATTGTGCGTGCTGGTTTAATCCCATCCAAGCAATCGTGATCTTTATAACACGGACCAAGTACAGTCGTGATGTAGTAAAGAGGATCTCTGGGAAATGCGCGCTGACAGACTCTGAAAACCAGATTCTGCTGCTGATGCACTGCCGTGGACGGAGGACGACACGTAACTACAGTGTCAACGTGACACAGAAACATAAAACACATGTTTGGGGCGACCGTGGTTCAAAGGTAGAGTGGGTTGTCCAATAACCAACAGATTGGGGGTTCGAATCCCGCTCTAGCCAAGTCATTGTCGTTGTCATTGTGTCCTTGGACAAGGCACTTTACCCACACTGCCTAGTATGAATGTGGTGTGTAAGTGAGTGTTGGTGGGAGGGGCCGATGGTGCACCATGGCAGCCTTGCTTCTGTGGCTTCAATAGCAGCTTACCACCACTGTGTGTGGAGCAAAAGAATAATGCACATCAATGTAAAGCGCTTTGAATCTCTACGATACAGCGCTTTATAAAATCCAATGCATTATTATTATGCAAGAATGCACGATATGTTATCGTTTAGGATATATTGTCAAAAACCAGTCCAAGTTTCCGCCAGATTTACCTAAAGTTCCCACAAACACGTTGACAGAGATGTACCTGCCAGCAACAATTAGGGACTGGAAACTCAACTAAAGCTAACAAAGCTAAGCTAACCCACTGACACATAAGACTGGGCTAAACGCTAACGCTAACGACTGCATAAAAGGAAGAGACCAAGTAAAAAGTACACGACTTACTGTCATCAAACCACAAAGAGCCACCAACTTACTTCATGGTAAGATTTAACACATGTATGGAAGGATAAAAGCTAACATGTTACACGTTGTGTGAAATAAAAATTAGCATAAAACTAACATCACTGTATTCATCCATCCCAACTTGTAACATAACGTGCCCGCACTTGAAAACCCTCGGCCTCAAAATATTAATGGTCACGAAAAATATTTTACATTGATTTATTGTGACCAAGCTAAGCACTTCAGTGAATTTATAGTTGGAAATGGTTCATCCATTACATTTATAATACCGACTAGGGGAATAAAACATTATTTAATATGATTACTCACCTCTGTAATTTCATTACGTAGTAGTTTCTGTGACAAACACAAAGATAAAAAATGTTGCCACGAAGAAGAGCTCAAGAGCCCTGAGTGAATGTCACCTTACAGAGAGGTATCAATGGTCCACCTACTTTCCTTCTTTAAAATCAGTCCACCACAAAGTTTTTTTAAAATGCTCATGACCTAGAATCCCCAAATTAGTACCAATATTTTGATGCATGAACTGTTGCTGGGTTATGAATTCAGATTTACACCTACAGTGGGGCAAAAATGTATTTAGTCAGCCACCAATTGTGCAAGTTCTCCCACTTAAAAATATGAGAGAGGCCTGTGATTTTCATCATAGGTACGTATAAGTCAACTATGAGAGACATAATGAGAAAAAAATCCAGAAAATGACATTGTAGGATTTTTAATACATTTATTTGCAAATTATGGTGGAAAATAAGTATTTGGTCAATAACAAAAGTTCATCTGAATACTTTAATGTACCCTTTGTTGGCAATGACAGAGGTCAAACGTTTTCTGTAAGTCTTCACAAGGTTTTCACACACTGTTGCTGGTATTTTGGCCGATTCCTCCATGCAGATCTCCTCTAGAGCAGTGATGTTTTGGGGCTGTCGCTGGGCAACACAGATTTTCAACTCCCTCCAAAGATTTTCTATGGGGTTGAGATCTGGAGACTGGCTAGGCCACTTCAGGACCTTGAAATGCTTCTGACGAAGCCACTCCTTTGTTGCCCGGGCGGTGTGTTTGGGATCATTGTCGTGCTGAAAGACCCAGCCACGTTTCATCTTCAATGCCCTTGCTGATGGAAGGAGGTTTTCACTCATAATCTCAAGATACATGGCCCCATTCATTATTTCCTTTACACGGATCAGTCATCCGGGTCCCTTTGCAGAGAAACAGCCCCAAAGCATGATGTTACCACCCCCATGCTTTACAGCAGGCATGGTGTTCTTTCTCCTCCAAACACGACGAGTTGAGTTTTTACCAAAAAGTTCTATTTTGGTTTCATCTGACCATATGACATTCGCCCAATCCTCCTCTGGATCATCCAAATGCTCTCTAGCAAACTTCAGACGGGCTCGGACATGTACTGGCTTAAGCAGGGGGACACGTCTGGCACTGCAGGATTTGAGTCCCTGGTGGCGTAGTGTGTTACTGATGGTAGCCTTTGTTACTTTGGTCCCAGCTCTCTGCAGGTTATTCACTAGGTCCCCCCGTGTGGTTCTGGGATTTTTGCTCACCGTTGTGATCAATTTGACCCCATGGGGTGAGATCTTACGTGGAGTTCTTTGGTCTTGGCCATAGTGGAGTTTGGAGTGTGACTGTTGTGAGGTTGTGGACAGGTGTCTTTTATACTGATAACAAGTTCAAACAGGTGACATTAATACAGGTAATGAGTGGAGGACAGAAGAGCTTCTTAAAGAAGAAGTTACAGGTTTGTGAGAGCCAGAAATCTTGCTTGTTTGTAGGTGACCAAATATTTTACCGAGGGATTTACCAATTAATTAATTAAAAATCCTACAATGTGATTTTCTGAATTTTTCTTCTCATTTTGTCTCTCATAGTGGAGGTATACCTATGATGAAAATTACAGGCCTCTCTCACCTCTTTAAGTGGGAGAACTTGCACAATTGGTGGCTGACTAAATACTTTTGTGCCCCACTGTACATAAAAATTGACACTTTTTTTTTTTTTAAATGCCATTTTTTCGCCAAAAATTATCAGATTGGAAAAATGTTAGCATTAATCTAAAGCCCTGAGTGAATGTCACCTTACAGCGAGGTATCAATCCTCCACCTCCTTTCCTTCTTTAAAATCAGTCCACGACAAAGTTTTTTTTGAAATCCTCAAAAACGCAGTTTTTTCGCCAAAAATCAACCGACCACAATTTTTTTCTTCATTAGAATCCTTCATCCTGGAATCTCCCATTAGTACCAATATTTTGGTATGAGAATAGTTTGTGGGCATTGCATTAAAAGACCTACACCACTCTACACACGCACAGACGGACGGACGGACAGACATAACTGATGACAACACCCTTCGGCCAAGGCCGAGGGAAAAAAACTCAATATTTCTTACTTATATTTCATGTGTTCATAAAACAAAGCTGGTCCCATTAGACAGTAATGTAACTATTGTGATTATTACACCAAAATATCCTGTTAGTACTGCTTTCAGTAATTAATGATTAAATCATCAAGTCTGATCTGGTTAAATGATAGGAAATCAGCGCGATATTTATCAACCAACCGTGCTTGTTATGGTCGGCCACTTTCGCCGAAAATTTTCACTGGCCGGATTTTCGGCGTATCACTAATCAACGCCAAATGTATCATATTTGATACATGAGTTTTGGAACTTTCTACATGATCAGTGTGATGTTTTCTTTTTTAAAAAAACCCAATGTATATGGTTATATACATGAAACGTAAGGATAATCCACCATGGGAGAGTAATTTTTTCAGCAGAAGCCTTTCCAACAACTCTATTAGATTGTTATTTATGAGGAAAGATGCACATGTGGTTTTAGAAGGAGAACTTTTTCAATTTTGAAAAGGTTATGGCAAGAAAAACTTTCAAATTTTTACTGAAACATCAATAGGAAGAGTTCGTGGGTTGATGCAGTGTGATCTTTATATTTCATAATCTCTATTTTAGTAAAAACCATGTTGAAAATGGTGTATCAGATACAGCAGGTACAGTATATGAGGTCATGCAACTCTAAATTAGTCAGATATCTCATTAGATATCTCATTGTTGCATGAATAGCACTAAAAATGTTCCTATGTATGAATGGAATTATCAATTTTATGACATTTTGGTTATTTATTGTTTCTGTTAATAAATTAAAAAAAAAAAAAACTATATTTGAGCATTGAGACCAGATATATCAGTGATATGATACAAATTAAAACTTGTTCATAGGGATCAATAAAGGCTTCAATTTAAAAACGTTGGAATTTTCGGTCAATTCTTTAATGATGCAGGCTTTACAGCAGGGGTGCCCAAATTCTTTTCATTGAGGGGCCAAAAATTTATCGCGGTGGAGGGCCATGGGCCAAAACTAAACATTCAGGTTGCAATGCAAGAAATAAAATTTGTCAATAACATAACTGTGGAAAATAAACGCTATGGGTGCTTTCACACATATAGTCCGGTGGACTTGGTGTGGTTAATTTGGTCTGGTCCGCTTTCACACATTCTATTTGCCAAGCGCACCAAACTTTCTGAACAACGTCACGCAGGCAAAACGGTCGGTCGCCTATTGGACAGAATACTTCAACCTCCAATGCCGTGACGATGTGGCGCTGTCACTACTGACAGTAGCGTCGTTACGTCCTATATTTGGTCTCTCTTCCTACGTTTTCCAAAGGAAATCCTAAAACAATCCCAGCAGAAAAGTCATTAATAATAATTAAAAATAACCCATAATCACACGATGCCACAACCTGCGCTAATGCGCTACATAAACACAGAGATGACTCCATCTGCCAGCGTTCAGAGCCGTCATATTACCGATAACTTACCGGTAAGGATGTGTAATATGTGAAAATATGAAAATATTCACGCAGATAAAACAGAGCAGTCAAATGTGCAGCCATCAGTGATCATGTGAACAGTTTGGGAAAACAGAGATGAGTGAAATAAATGAATGATGTGGGAGAAATACGGAAGGAAGAGAGGAAATGTGACGTGTTTGTTTGTGTGCTGACAAAGCGACTCTGAAAATGGACGGATGGACGGATGAATGGATGAATGGATGGATGGATGGATGTGTGTGTGTTGCTGCTGGAGCACTGGGTTGTGAATGTGTGCTTGTGTCTGTTACCGTGCTGCTGAGCCGTCACTGATGGAGTTTCTCCATTACAATTGTGCTTCAATATAAAGTCCTATATTTGGGCCTGGTTACTTTCTCACATGGTTAAAGACCGCACCATGCTTCGCTTGAGCCGAACCAAGACCTGCGTTTTTCAGAGGACCAGAGTTCGCTTGTTTGCTCCGCACCAGACTTCCAGTGACCTTTCACATATCACAAAAAGACCGGAGTATCTGAGGACGCAAAGCATGGTGCGGAGCAAAGATGTGTGAAATTTGTGTTGAAATTGAAGAACACTTTTCTTTATTGTGTTTTATGGCATAAAATTATGAAACATCTACTGTAAACGTGTACGTGCAATATCAATTCAACAAAATGGGAGACAACATGCCCCGCCTATACGATCAAAACACTATATTTTCCACTGCCTTGAACGATCCTTTAAAGCTCAAGAAAAAATAATGTAATGCGGGCCCCTAATTAGACGTCCCTGCTTTACAGGATTAACACTGACTTAAGGTGAGACTTGAAAAAATGATGAGCAATGGTTTTAACGTTGGCAACAAAAATGTCTAGTTTGTGTTTACAGAGTCAGTCTAAGACAATAATGATGCGCCTACATCAGCAGTTTCTCTCCCCCCCCCCCCACCCCCACACCCCCCCAGCCTGAAGTGATTTGTGCAGTGAGTGGAGAATAAATCTGCTCTTCGCCCTCATTGTAAAAATAAAATCTATATTTCACTGACACTGATAGGATGCCTCACTAGTCTATGGTGGATTTATCATGCAGGTTTTCGTCTAAAGTCTCACCCAGAAATCCCCCTTTGTGGTGTTAGAGAAGCACAAAGGGAGGATTCAGGACTTACTGCTAGTGATGTAGTGAAGCCTCGTGCTGACGTTTGCTGCTCTTTAAACTATAGAGTAACACAACGAAGGCTGATGGGTGCCAGAAGAATCCAAACTCTAAAGGCTGCAATGTGGCCATAAATAATAAAGACATAGTTTGGTCTCTTTCCACTTGTGTGCATCTGATTATCTCTCTGTGGATGTTGACCTTCAATGGACTGGCAATCCATTGAGGGTGTGCACTGCCTTTAACCTTCATCAGGGGATGAACTGATGATAAATAAAGGGATGAGATAACACCTCGAACCTGTTTACCTTCTCTGAGAGGACATCAACAGTCAGAATCTAGGATAGAAAAATACACAAAAGGACGACAAAAATGGAAAAAATGCACTCCAAATACCCCAAATGACTACAAAAACACACAAAATGACAGAAATATACACAACAATACACAAAAAATAACAACCTACTCTAAAAACAAATTAAACGGCAAAAAATACCCCAAATAATGGCACAAATTTACAAAAACACAAAAAACAAACAAAATGACAGAAAAATACCCAAACCCAAAAAATAGTAAAAAAAAAATGACCAGAAAACAACTCCGAAAACAAACAAAAATACATAAAAGGACAAGAAAAATACACAAATATTACTCCATAAACATACAAATTGACAGAAAAGTACATAAAAGGTCAACAAAACTCTGAAAACACTAAATGGCAGAAGATATACCATAACAAATACACAAAACCAAAGCAACAATACACAGAAAACAACAAACTACTCTAAAAACACACGAAATGGCAAAAATAAATAAATACACAAAACCATGGCACAAATAAACAAAATGTTATAAAAATGTATAAAAGGACAACAAAAATACAGAAACATGACTCCATAAACACACAAAACCACATAAAAGGTCAACAAAAATACAAAGAAAAAACCCCACTGAAAACACATAAAATGCCATAACATTACACACAACAAAAATAAACATTCTTTCCTGTGTTAATGCTCAGATTGGTCATTATTCTAAGATTTATTCCAGAAGAATCCAACTCTAAAGGCTGCAATGTAGCCATAAATAATAAAGACATAGTTTGGTCTCTTTGCACTTGTGTGCATGTGATTATCTGTGGATGTTGACCTTCAATGGACTGGCAATCCATTGAGGGTGTGCACTGCCTTTAACCTTCATCAGGGGATGAACTGATGATAAATACAGGGATGAAATAACACCTCGAACCTGTTTACCTTCTCTGAGAGGACATCAACAGTCAGAATATAAGACCTTACAGGTCTTTACCAACAGCTTAATCCTTCAAAAACCAGTCTTCCATTAAACAGGACTAAGATATACCATAGAGCACAAAAATACACAAAACCATAACATAAATACACAAAGATGCACACAAAATTACTCCAAAAAAACACTAAATGACAGAAAAACACACAAAACCTTAGCAACAATACACAAAAAATGAAAAGAAATACACAAAACCATGGCACAAATAAACAAAATGACTCCAAAAACACACAAAATGAGAGAAAAATACACAAACCCATTGCAAAAAATACACAAAATGACAGCAAAAATGACTCCATTAACACACAAAACTACAGAAAAATACATAAAATGTCCAACAATATATCAGTCATAATTCCACAAAACAATGTGTTAACCTATTGCCACATAATGTCTGCGGACATGGTTAAATAAATTCTTTAAAAATGTATTCAAAAAATTATAATTTTTGTGAAATATCACATTGTGAATGTCACCAACAAAATAGGGATGTACAGTATCATAAGTTGATATTTTTCCCACCACTAATAATTAGGCTTTACACCGATCTGATCGGCTATATCGGATCGGCCGATATTTTGCATTTTAAGCAATTAATGTGATCGACTGTAATGTCTTAATTCGCCGATCTGATCAATGACGTCATTGTCGTGATAAAACTTTCTTCAGATGCTCCCATTGCATTGTTTTATCGTCTCATTTACACCGAAGAGTTGTTTTCTCTACGTGACATGACTTTATTTCACTCGTATTTGTGGACAAAGGTGAAAACCTATGAGCAAATGGTGCAGGTAGGTCTTCATAGAAATGTTGTCATTGTTTGTTAAAGGAACCAATGTATTATTTACTGGAATATTGCACTATAATGGTGTCACTGGTAAGAAAGACCCTATTTATTGTTTACAGAAATCACTATTGGAGATACTTATTCCTTTACATTGGTATGTTGACACTTATTTACAGAAATGCTGCACTAAAATAGTGTCACTGTTCATAGGACACTTTTTCTAATTTTTTTTTCTTATGTCATAAATTATCGTAGATTGATTTCTGACCAATATATCGATTATCGCAGTATCGTCATATCGTGAGATAATCGTTATCGTGCGCTTTGTATCGCGTATCGTATCTTATGGTACCCAGTGGTTCCCACCCCTAGTTTGTATGTGTGCAAACTTGTTTTGTTTATTTGTTTATTATGCATGTTAAAAGGGAGAGTCAGAGAGCGGAGCGCGTGTGCGCCCCACCTTCGCTGCGCACATGTGAATAAGGACTATAAGCAATAGCAGGTTTTGCAATGCCACAGTCGGGCAATATACATTTGCTCTTAATGCTAATGCTAATGGAAGCTTCACATAGTTCCAGTGTGGTCTCCACAGCTTCATCTCCAACTCTCTGCAGCTGCTTCACAGCAGTCATTGAGTAAGACATGGGACTCAGGTTTAATTCAACAGCTACATTTATTTTGCCTATCACTAAAAACGGCATACTGCTTATAATTGATCTGCTCCGGTCTCACACGCTCCCTCACTCTGCACATGGTCGAGCGACGAAGGCATTCATATGCAGTTAAAGGGCCAGGCACACACACACACAGACAACAAATGTTATGTTCAGGTCCTGAAGAGAAATTCAACTCCTCCATTCCCTCACAGTCACAAGGATGCGTTTAGGTCCAGAAACATGTTAACGTTTGATTTTCCATGACTCTGTATCAGGTAGTACCAAAGGAATTTGGTAGGCACCTAAAAAAAAAAATTCATATGATCGGATTGGTGATTGTTTTTTTTTAACTCACTGATCTGTGATCAGCCCAAAAATCCTGATGGTGTAAAGCCTACTACTAATTAAGCAGACTTTTACCTCTCATTTCACTTGGATCCATGACTTCCTGAAATGTGGGTCACATTTGTCGCCCTAACTAACTGTGTGCTGACTCCATACCTGATCCACCTTCATTACGTCGCAGATGAAATATCAGTTGTGTTCCTAATCACAGGGGACGACAATAACAGCTGCTGGAATGAAGCTGAAACATCTCAGTGTGTGGATGGAGACAGTGAACAGCTTCTTTTTGTTTCCTGACGTACAGATAGTCAGTGGTGAACAGGAGAGCTGCAGCTGCGCTAATGAAGGCACCGCATCGCTTTCATTTCCCTCAGAAAGGATGACAATAGGATGAATTTAATGGCAGCTTTTTACACGACTATTTCAGAAACCTATCCCAGCGCTGCCAGCGGTCTGTTCACTTTTCTCTCCCTTGAATACTTTTTGAAACCTAGAAAATATTGTAAAGAACTCTCATCATTTCTTTGCCCTGTCGACGGAGGCACAGCGACATCTGAGAAGTTTCTCTCCACAATAAATCATTAAAAAACCAACTACACTATGTTCCAGCAGTGCAATAACGCAATTCTACAGATTTCTGAAGCAATTTCCCTCAAGAATTCTATGTAGCTTGAATTATGCCTCTGTGGGTTTTACACATTTTTATGTTTTATGTGGAAGGCTGTGGATTTCTAAATGGTCCATGAAATTGTGTGATCTTTTTATTAAAGACATGAAATGTAAATGAATAAGATATGTATTCATTAACCTGTAGGCCAGCAGTCCACGCACCGCAGTCATTGTCTCTGTTTCTGCTTTAATTATTGATTTAGACCAAACATGGGCCACTGGTGGCCCCCAATGTAAACACACAAAAGATTAATAAGTTAGAGCACACTAAATGGTAGAAGATATACCATAGCAAAAACACATAAAATAACAGAAAAATACAGAAAATGTCAACAAATTTACTCTCAATACTCCAAATTACAAAAAAAAAATATCCAAATGACCATAAAAAAAACACTAAATCCCAGAAAAATACACAAAAGTTAAAACAAAATTACTCCAAAACACACAAAATGACAGAAATACTCAAAGCCATAGCAACGCAAACACAAACTACTCTAAAATATACTCGAAATGGGAAAAAACACACAATGGCAAAAAAAATAAAAATGACTCCAAAAACATACAAAATGACAAAAAAAAATACACAAACGCATTGCAAAAATACACAAATAAACAAAAAGATTACAAAAATAATCAAATGGCATAAAATAACAGAAGAATACAGAAAAGGATGACGACAATGCAAAGAAATGAACTCTGAATACCCTAAATTACAACAATACTAAAATAAATGCAAAGACACACCAAATGGCAGAAAAATACACAAAACCATAACATAAATACACAAATGAAAACAAAATTACTGCAAAACACACAAAATGACAGACAAAAACACTCAAAGCCATAGCAACAAAACACAAGTAGTAAAACATACTGAATGGCGAAAAAAAGACTCCAAAAAACAAACAAATGGCAGAAAATATGCAATAGCAAAAACACAAAATAACAGAAAATTATAGAGAAGGATGACAAAAATACAGAAAATTGACTCCATGTACCCAAAATTACAACAAAATCAGTGCAGAAACACACAAAATGGCAGAAAAAAACAAAACCATAATATAAATACACAAAAATAAAAATGACTCCAAAACACACAACCATGGCAACAACACCAACTACTCTAAAAACAAACAAATGCAGAAAAAAACACAAAATGACTCCAAAACCATACAAAATCACAAAAATATACAAACCCATTGCAAAAATACACAAAATGACAACTACTGAAAAAACTCTCAACCATGGCAAAAACAAACAAAACGTTAGAAAAATACATAAAACGACAACAAAAATGACTCCATAAACACAAAAAAACACATAAATGGTCAACAAAAACAGACAAAACACCATCAAAATACACAAAAGAAAAACAAAGAAACTCGTTTTTATTCTTCCCTGAGTTAATGCTCAGATTGGTCATTTTTCTAAATGCTGACATGAATATTGATAACTTTTCCTTGGATCAGATACGATAACATGGGTTTTCTTTGTCAAAGGACAGCGGACTGTGACCACATGTTATCTTTAGGTCACTGCATGATTTAGAGATGGATGAACGGATGGATGGAGAAGGATGGATGATAACTTCTATATCGGGTCTTATAATAATCTATCCAATATTCTTCTTTACAAGAACCTTGGTGCATGGTTGGAACACGGATCCATAGGTTGAACATTATTCATATTTACATTGCTCCAGGCTAACAAGCAGTGGCTGGTGTGACCTGTGACCACGCTCTAAAGGGCATTCTGTTTAAAATGGGAGTTTAATAGGGGTTGCCTGCATGCAGCACAACCCTGCTGCTATTATTATCTACACATACAGGGAGGCCTGCCTGAAATAATATCAAGCCCAACACAGTACACCAGTGCTCTACAAAACACACAACATGAGGGACAAAACATGCACAAAATCTCAAACAAAGTACAAAAAGTAACAAAAACAGAGATTCCAAAACGACACAAAATGACTCAAAAACACACAGAAGGGGAACAAAGACACAAAACCACTGTTTAAACCCACAAAATGCCAACAATATTACACTAAGTCCACAAAATACACAAAATATCAACACACAAAATGACAAAACCACACGTGACTCATAACAGACACAATGACAACAATTTCCCAAAATGACAGAAAAATACACAAAATGACTCCAAAAACACACAAAATAAAATTAAAATAAAAAAAATCAGAAAATGACAAAATACACTGCACAAAGACACAAAAACACTGCTTAAACCCACATAATGCAAACAACATTAGGTAAAATGACTGAAAAAACAACAAAATTCAAAAAATGACAGAAAAATATCCCAAAAACACACATGACTCAAAAAATTACAACATTTTCCAAAATGACAGGAAAAATTTTAAAAAATAAAAAAATCTGAAAATGACAAACACAAAAATACACATAATGGCAACATTGTGACATTGTAAACAATATGTGATTAACAATCTCAAAGTGAGGCTTTAAAACTAGCTTTAGACTAGTCTCCATGGCAACAGTGGACATCAGACAGTGATGACATGAATTAAAGTGGTGTTTTCTCCTTTTATAAAACAATAAAAGGGATGTAAAAGTGTATTGTTGAGTGGAAGTGAGATGTTTCAGGGTCACAGCGGCTGATTCACACCTGACAATAAAGACACAAAAGGCTCCAACAAACCCACAATATTACTGAAAATGGAAAGTAACACAAAACGACAACAAAAATTCACAAAAATACACATGACAAAACACAAAGAAGACATGACTCAAATTACTCACAAAATGACATAAAAATACAAAAAATGACTCGTAAAACAAATTACAACAAAGATGCACAACACCACTGCTTAAACTTATAAAATGTCAACAATATTAAACAACTGAAAAATATACAAAACGACAATTTTAGAAAATGACAAAAATATACAAAATTACAACACACATGACTCAAATAACTCACAAAATGACATAAAAATACATAAAAGAACTCAAAAAAAACACAGTGACAACAAAGAGACAAAAGCACTGCTTAAACCCACATGATGCAAACAATATTACACAAAACGACTGAAAATTGAAACACAAAACAATAAAAACACACAGGATGACAACAAAGGCATTGAAAATCACTCCATAAAACCATAAAATCCCAACAACATTATACAAAATGACTGACAAATACACAAACAAAAATTCAAAATATGACAGAAAAATACACAAAATAACAAAAACACACATAACTCACAAAATGACATCAAAAGTCAAATACACAAAATAACTCAGAAAACATGAATGTTAATATTGTGGCCCTTGGATCTGATACAATCACATTTTTGTGGCCCCTACTCTGAGAGAAGTTGACCATTTCTGGTTTACAATATCAAAGTGAGGCTTTAAAACGGACTAGTCTCCATGGCAACAGTGGACTGGGGACATCAGACAGTGATGACATGAATTAAAGTGGTGTTTTCACCTTGTTTAAGTCAATAAAATGGATGTTAAAGTGTAGTGTTGGGAGGAAGTGAGATGTTTCAGGGTCACAGCGGCTGATTCAAACCTGACTGGAGCTGGACGGGAAGGAGGAGATCGGCGGGACGTCCAGAACCTTCAGCTCGTACATGTTTCCGTTGAGGATGACGGACGGTCGGTACACATATCGGCTCCTGGTCGGTGTGTACACCTCCGAGAAGTCGTTGTAGATGAACTGGCGGATTATAGAAGTTTTGCCCACTCCGGGAGCACCGATCACCGCGATACTCAGCGTCTCCACCATACCTGGAGCTCGTCCTCAGCACCATGGACAGCGACGGCGGTGGTGGCGGCCAACCACGACAGATGTGCGGGGTCCGCTGAGCACAGCTGGCCTGGCTGTGGCTGTGTGGAGGAATCTGATAAATCACCCCCAGGGGGAGGTGAATCCTCCAGCCGTCGAACCGAGTGGGGGGACTTCTCCTCTGCGGGCGCAGGAGCAGCAGACGCGGCTTCCAGGTCTGTCAGAACCGGAGCCCCAGCAGCAGCACCATGGAGGGCTGTGAGGGGGACCCCCCCGGGCAGCCTCGCCCCCGGACAGGAGCCGTCACAGTCCGTCCCTGCCGTGGGCTCCACATGGACATGTCCGCCACCCAGCTAGTCTCTGACCTTGTCCAAACGTGTCGGTGTATTCATTGATTACCTCCTGTTTCCCGCCAATGCGCCACTTGCACATCCGCCACGCGCCTCCATCACAGCGGGAAATACGGAGCCCACGTGCTCGTCCACTGGAAGCTGCAACCAGTCCTCTGAGTCTTTCAACAGAGTTCTAGTGAAGGCATCAGAGAGATCTGAGCTCTGTGTGTGTGTGTGAGTGTGTGTGTGTGTGCGTGTGCGTCAGTCTCTCTCTCTCTCTGACACTTTATTCATCCTCTCTCTCTTCTACTGTTCTTATTAGCAGTATGACAATATCTCGATATGACGATATATTTCGATGTTTCGTCTAGCGATACGTTATAGATTCATTTTATTTATTTATTTATTTTTAAATCTTTTTTATCCTTTCTATTACACAAATTAAGTATAGGGCTCTATAAAATTCACGTTAACGGAATCACGGACGAAATCAAATGGACAGAATCAACATGAAATGTGTCACCGCGAAGGAATTAAGGAACTTTTTTTTAATGGGGAATACGTGTTTCTTAGGCGCGCCGCTCTCGCCCTCCATTATGGTACGTTCACACCAAACACAATTCGCTTGTCACCAGTGTCGAAGATGCTCGAGACGCGCGTTGAGGGGAGGGGCTTCTCTGTTGCTGGTGGTGTTCATACAATGGATGATATTGTGCCGCTCAGTTACGTTCATAATTCACCCAGTGACTGTGAAGTGGTGAGGAACATTATTGTGATGAGAAGGCGGTGTTCGCAGTCAGATGTATTTTGGTGTGACTCAGTGAGGGCTATAGAGAAGTGTGGGTGAATGGAGAATAAAGTTTGGAGTTCCTTGCTGAACACGCCGCCTCCGACTCCCGTTCATCAGCTCTACGTTATCCAGAGAGTAGTTGGGCTTCATTTGCTCCTCGGTGCCGTTTCTTACGGTGGCTGGGAAGTGTCAGTTGAATGCATTTACAGAAATGAACACATTTGTAGCCATTTTGCATTCGTGTTGTGACCTTTTTGCATTTGTGTTCATTTCTTTAAATGCATTCGCCTGACACTTCCCGGCCACCGGGTTTCCGCAACGGAAGTGTTTCCGACGGACCGGTATTACAGACGGACACGTTTCTGGCGGATGTTTTTAACCCACCAGAACAGTTAAGAACAAGAAGAAGCCATCGAAACACGTATGAAAGTAAGTGAAAGTTGATTAGGAAACTCTTTCATATCAGGCTATCATATCATAATACCCGTCCGACTGTAATACCGGTCCGTCGGAAACACTTCCGTTGTGACCGGTTTGCATTCGTGTTGTGACCTGTTTGCATTTGTGTTCGTTTCTGTAAATGCATTCACCTGACACTTCCCAGCCACCGTAGTTTCTGGATTCCCCAACGAGGAACTCCAAACTTTATACTCCATTCAACCACACGGCTCGGACGAGAGTCGCTTTCAGCGCTACTTCCATCTCTCCCGTGCCCAGTTTGACGACCTGCTGACTGGGATCGGTAATCGCATTTCCTACCAAGACCCCAGCTACAGGCGCTCTATTCCAGCAGAAGAGCCTGTCCATCTGTCTCCGCCTCCGGTTAGTGTTTTTTTTTTTTTTCCTTCTTCTCATTGTTAATACATTACGTTTGGGGAAAGCTCCTGATTGGTCGACGTGCCACGATATGCCCCAAAAGTTCAACAATCCCAACTCCCAGCATCGGCCACGTTGGAAGCACCGGACGCACGCCCAAAGCATCCGCCGCGCGAAAAACTTCAAAACGTGCCGCACAGGAGGCGCGGGACGCACAGCGGGACCTCTGACGCTCCCTAGAAGCCCGTTGACCATGTATTGTGAATGTAAGCCTGCCGCTTTCTATGCTTTCGGCGCGTTTGGATTGAACGCGCCATTAAACAGCGCCTAATCCACCTGAAACCTCATTTAAACTGCCAAAAAACTATGCAAATCATCACTGACTCCTAAATACAGAGCCCACCAGTGCCTGCTTAACTTTAATGTGCCTCTGAAACTCCGTCCGTTTCTCGTGTAGAGCAGCAGCGCTCTGTGCAGCTTGTTAACATCTCATCAGAGCTACAGAAGATCCGTGCGATAAGTTGCGTGTTGTTGTGGGTGAGACCATTGATACCAGGGTAATGAACTGACTGAAATGTTTATTTTTCACATTCAGTGAAATTTTCCCGTTTTCATAAAACAAGTTCATTCAGCACTGATATGTGTCCATGTTTACAGAGAAATTGATAATACTAGCACTGAAATGACTATTTTCTGCATTCATTTTGTTTTTAATGATTCAAAGTTAATTTGCACAAACATCATTAACAATATTTTGGTGAAGCATTATTTTGTATCAGTCTTCCCTTCAAGACTTGTGACACAGATATCGTGATGTATCGTGAATGAAATTTCCCGCGATATCATCGTTACTGCGGGCAAAAATATTGTGATATATCATATCGTGAGGCACCTGGCGATACCCAACCCTAGTCTTTATACAATGTACAAAAACTTTGCAACATAAACAAATAAGGACCACACACAAACATAGGACAAGTAAAATATATTTAAAAACAGGTGATGTAGAGCAAGAAAAAATATTTCTGCTCTCTGTAAATAATGCGCAGCAGCCCGCATCGGCCAATGCCGATACACGTAAGAATCGGCCGGCCGATGTATCGGTTTATCACTAATCAATACTATTGTATTCAAAGACTCTTGGTTCCCAAAGTGGGGCACGGGTACCCCCAGGCCAGGGGTAGGCAAATTGCCATAGGGAGTGAATACAACTGAAAAACAGCGTGACAACATTGGAAGCTAGAATATAACTAGACCAGCAATCAGGTTGCCTGGTAATAAGCCACACCCACTTCCTTACTTTTTGTAAGAAAGTGTGTTCAGTACGTTTCTGCTCACTTCTTCGGTTCAGAAGAAACTGAGCCAATCAGAGTCGTACATAAAGTACGTCATATCTCCTGCGCCAAGCAGTGTCAAAACAAACATGGCGCCCACCACGTAGGAGACGCTTGGAGCGGCTGTTCTGTTTTAAAAGACCTGAATATATTGTTGAAACCACAACAGGAAGAGGCTTTAAAACCTTAGTCTGTACCGTACTACACGCCATTTCCCTCTGCCGGATCCGTTTAAGGGAAAATATCTACGCTAGTCACGCTTTTGACGTCACGTCTGCTATTCGTTTCATTGGTTACTCTGAGCATGTTTGTCCCGCCCCCAGCCTGGAGAACACTTCCAGACTAATCACCTGTATTAAACATTGAATAATCGGAGATTAGGATGGATTCCAGGCTAATAATTATCAACCTGAAGATTAATACAGGGAAGAATAAATGGTTTAGTCTGTTTTTGTTTTGTATAATGTTGTGCCGATACTAGTATCGGGAGGGGCCTCGATACGGGACTAAAAGGCTGACATTGGTATCAGCAAGTACCAACTGTTAACGTGCCGATGCATCAAACTCTTATTCAAGCACAGCGCCTTGTGTTTTCTGCCCTGAATCCTGATCACAGAAACACGTAACGGTTACGTGTTCAGTGTACGCCGAGGCAAGCTATCGCTATGAACCAATAGCGGGGTCGCGTTTTTATGTTGCTGAAATACAAACAAATGTCCCTACATATGAGAGAAAATGACAAACATTGCAACTGGGTTTCGCCATTGGGGCAAAAACAAAATAAAGGTATCGGAACAACACTAGTTTTGTATGCTTTCTTCTTATTTTGTGTTTTGTAGAAACGTTAAGTATGAACTTTTTTCTGATAATGTTGATACTTGATGTTGTCCAATATTTAATTTCCGATAATTATAATATAATATAAATATAATATTTCAACTTCAGAAATTGAAAAAGTGACATTTATTGTTAACACGTCTTATGTAACACGGAATATATAGATTTTTCTATATCGGTACTGATGTCGATGTCAACGAATATTAGATTTTATGGCAAATATCGACCAATAATATCGGTGGGCCGATAATATCGTCTATCTCTAGTTATTTGGTATTTGGCTGCAAGTCATTTTGTTGTCTTTTGGAGTCATTTTTGTTCTCTTTCGTATATTTCTAGTCATCTCATGTGTTTTTGGGGTAAATGCTGTATGTGTATATTTATTGTCCTTATGTGCAATTTTTTTGTAATTTTGTGAAATTCTGTTGTCATTTTGTGTTTTGGAATCTGTTTCCGTGTGCATTTTAGTCATTTTATGTGCTTTTGGAGTAAATGTGTGTATTTGTCCTTTTGTGCAATTTTGTATGTTTTTGTTGTAATATTGTGTATTTTAGGAGTCATTTTATGCGTTTTCTGTTGGGGGCCCCTGGGCCGACAGTGTCCCATGTCTGTTGACTGTACGTGGTTTATGCATGTGATGGTCGAGGAGAGGCTGTTCATCTCACCACTGATAATGGATCGCCCAATGAACTGTGTCCTGCAGCAGGGCAGAGAGGATGAGCCCCATCAATCAGTGCTGACATGCAATAGACCCATAATGGACGTCAGACCAAGGGACATAAACATCTCACACTTTTATTGTCCTGCAGAATGAGAAGAGCCAGCAGCTCTGTAGCCATATGCTGCACGAGAAGAAGAATTTTTACAAGCCAATGTTTACAAGCTGCTGATCAAAGACAGTTTATAGAGTCTTGGTTTAAGGTTGAAATCAGTCCTGGGGGGTATTTCATCAAACCCAGCTCAGGGTTCAGTCAAGTCCAGGTTTAACCTGAGAGTCTGGCTCCGTTAAGCCGGGTTCTAACTGGAATGGCGGTTTCATTAAAGAGAAACACCTCAGTTACCATAGTAACACAGTCTGTGGGTCAAACCTGCTCCCGTACAGGTTTAAGCAGCAGACGCGCTCATGAAACCACAGCATAATTTTTTTGAAGTCATTTAGTGATGCTTTAAAACACTCAACAAAGATCTACAAAAGGAAAAAGGAGTCAAAAAGTTATACAAAATATCATGGTAAATGTTCTGATATGATTTGAACTCAAAATGACGATAGACGATATTTTTAATTAGATATCACAGTCTCCATGTGTTTAAACCATCAGTAATAATATACTGTATCTATATAAGGATGTGTGCATATCCATCGCCTCCATTAGCAGTGCACGCTGCTCACCTGCACCTGAAGCGTCTGCAGTGTTGATCATCACATCCAGCAGCGTACACAGCACCGCTGAGCTGCTCCCTCTGTTCATTTGAATTTAACGTTTAGTGCTAAAGTCAACAAACTATTCATCAAACACTCACAAGTCTCATAAAAACTTCTCAAACTCACATGATCATTGTGTGAGATCACATGCTTCAGTTGTTTTCTATGATAAATTGACTGAACACCACCATGTTTAACCCTTTACTGCTTTTCAAAATGTTCAAACCACAGAAACTTCTTCAACCTTATTTTCACTGCTCAGCAACAGATGACATCACGTCCTGTTGGTCTCAGCATTGGTTTCTATTGGCTGCTTATTCATCATAAAAGGTGCAACGCATGCACCGTCACGTCTCTAATCATTAAATCTGTGATCGA
Organism: Gouania willdenowi; assembly: GCF_900634775.1. Taxonomy (NCBI): domain Eukaryota; kingdom Metazoa; phylum Chordata; class Actinopteri; order Blenniiformes; family Gobiesocidae; genus Gouania; species Gouania willdenowi. The sequence goes on from NC_041052.1 coordinate 35,476,029, forward strand.
TCTTGTGGGTCTTATGACGACGTTCACCTAAGCTAAACACTGTCAGCTGATTGGCTCAGCTGGAGAGATTGAAGCTGAGAAGAGTTGGATGGAATGTTCAAAGCCAGCATGGTCACAGACGGTTTGGCTAAAATCAGGTTTAAACCATAGGCCTGGCTTTACTAAGAACACTTAGATGACTTCATCTAGATTGAAGATGACATCAGAAAAACTAACCTGAAGGATCAGTTCATTGTTATTCTTAAACAATTGATGGGTGTAGTTTTACCTCTAGAGTTGTGACGTTTGGATGAATGAGAGGAGTCAAGCTTTAGGGTTGCTGGTCAGATGTGGACACAGGGTTTATTTGGTCAAAGGGTTTTGGGGAACAGCTTTCTGTGCATGTACCTCAGTGAATCTGCTGCTGTTCAGTGCTCTGTACTGTATGTTGCTGATAGCGGTAGTCATAACATGGCGGCAGAGACCTTGGCCATTTCTCAGTTCTAAGTATGCATACTCCATACTTGTGAACTCCCAGGTACGGACTCGTGGGAGCAGACTTACGGACTTAGCATCAAAGAAAATAATATGTATCATTGAGTATGTCACTGTTGTAAATATAATTATTTTGTAAACCAATAAAACATTTGGTGATAATAAAAAAATTGTTAACAGATTTTTTGAACAATTTATGTATAACAATAATAAAATATGTTATATCAAAATAAGGTATTTGAATTCTTACTTAATGAGATTTTTTAGGTATTGAATTCATAATTGTTTTAAAAAAAAAAAAAAAAAAGCCATAAAACTAATAAATAAATATTTCAGGATAGATTTTGGAAATACTTTAGAATCAGAATCAGAAGAGCTTTATTGACCAGGTACAGTTTAGAACAATACGAGGAATTTGACTAGGTAGTTGCAGTGAAAGGAGACACATCAACACACCGGAGCAGCCTTTTGCGGTGCCCACATATTTAGGTGAAAAAGGGATCAACAACAGTAGGAGAGGAGGGGTGAGGGGAATAAAAACTGCCAGTTTGAAACTGACTTCCCTAAACAGAGAAAGCAGTGTGAAACCAGGAAAAAAACCGCCTCCGCAAACATAAATGTAAGCATGACACAGTCAAAGGGTGGGAGGTTGGCTGGGGGAGGGGGTCAGGTGGGAAGAACAGCAGGATTCCAGCCGTTTGGGGACATGGGCGTGCTGCCAATGGGCGCTGCAACCACGCCTCCATGCAGCTGCGGATGGGAGGTGGGGAAAGATGGCCGACGAGGCATTTGAAGTTGAAGACCTGTAGCTGCGTTACTGACAACAGCCAGATGACGTGTGGAAAAGTTCAGCATCAACAGTTCCAGGTGGGAATGTTGGGAAGGAGCGGGGGGAGGGAGTGGGGGTACGAGCCGCCGTCTGCAGAAACTTCCTGGTGATAAGAGATGAGACAACCTTGGCTTTAGCCTTAGCTAGCTGAGGAGCTGAAAGGGAGATAAACAATGTGATTTGATACAGGCTATGTCAATTTCCAATAGCCTTCTGTCCTGGGTCTCTCTGCTGTAATCCAATGAGTGGCCTAATTTCCACTTCCAAGCCGGGCCTCCAACTTCTCCCAGTTGTTATCCATAACGCGTAGACGATCCAAAAGCAGCTGTTGCTTGCTTTTGATATGGATCAACACATGAGTCTGAGTGTTCAGAGCCCTGCTACATCCTTCAGAAATCACTGGCAGCTTTTCCAAAACAGTCGCCAGCGTAGTACGGACTTTTCCATAGATTAGGAAGCCACCAGCTCCGATCAGCAGCATGCCGACTATCATTATTCCAATCATGTAGATGTCCTCCATGTCTTCCACGGAAAGGATGGACAGACACACAACTCGCCACTTGTTCCAAGGGTCAAGTGTGTATCCAGCTGCAAACGTCCCGCTTGGACATGCGGGTTCACCACCCCCGGTTGTTTTCGTCGAAAAAATGTGATCGATAGCACTGAGAGACCAACTAATTAGTTCCATTATTCCGGTTTTGGATGAGTTACAGAGAGAGGCTCTTGTTAGGCTCACAAGATCAGACAAAGCAGCAGCTGGGAGAGAGATAAGAATGGAAGGGAGGGAGAAACAGAGAGTGCGACTGTCCTCGTCGAGAGAAGCAAGAAGAACAGAAGAACTTTAGGCCCCCAAAGAAGAAGAATATTATTAATAATAATGATAATAAAAAAGATATAACTAATTCTCCATTTTAGGGGTTACATTTTTGAAGAAAAACAAAATTATAACCTGAAAATATTTTCTTTCGGACAAAATACAATCTGCACCACTTCAGGTATGAAATGAAACTCCTAATCTAATCCAATATTATTATTATCATTATTATGCTCAATATGCTGGTCAATGTATTTTTTGTAACTTACACATGTGCGGCTTATCCTCCTCCGTCATCATTTTTGAAATCATGCGCTTGTTTGAAGTGCATGCTGGGAAATAGGGCTGACGGAGTACGCACAAGTCTCCTCTGATGCATGCTCGGTAAAATGGGCGTGGCAAATTCTCATCCGAAGATTTACAGCGGACTTTGAATTGGAACAGGACTTGGGCTGCGCGTGATGACGTTTCACGAGTCCACAAGTTCGCAGAAGTACACAGAGTGAAAAACGGCCCTTGGTGAATTATAATATTGTACGATAGTATCTAACCAGATTACAATCCTGGCCCTTTATGCTACTACATGTTCATTAGAGCAATATGTCACAGATTTGGTTTATATATGATTTTATTGGTGCTAAAAGCACAAAACTGCAGGTCAACTTCTAAGGAAAACTCATTAATTAAAGCTGCAGTATGTAACTTGAATATATATATATACATTTGCTTCATTTGGTCAAATATCCATAATTACCTTTGAGCAAATTGTAATTCAAAGTGTTTTGAAAGGTTTGCGCATAACAGACCTGATGCTTTTTCAACCACAACAATATCACATTAAACCAATAAATGTGAGCCTTAAAAGGCAATAAACGTATTGGTTCAGATCCGTATTATTATTTTACATGTCTACCATGAAACAATTCTAGTTTTTTTTTTTTTTTTTACGTCTTTCTTAAGGTTAACGGGATCTTGAAGCCTCCTCACACAGGTCATGCCCCCTATATGGAGTAAGAGTGTAGGGGAAAAAAATAAATAAATACATTTTGTGATATATTTTTTAATTAAAAAAATGATAGCACGTATATAACTACTTAAACTACCTCACTCCTCAATGCATTTTAGCTAGAAGTTGATGGACTTTATTTTAATAAAACATACTGGGCACTTTTATAGTTGTATACTTACTTTTTTTTTTTTAATAGATATTTATAATATAATTGCTGGAGCACCTGCAGTGTGCCATGATCTTATAAACTGCTCTGTCTCTATACCAGAGGTAGGGAACATTTATCACAGCGGGGCCACAAAAATGTGTGCGTTTGATTGAAGGGTCACATGCTCGCATTAACACAGGAAAGAACAAAATTTTTATATTAATGTTTGTCATTGTGAGGCATTTTGTGCATTCCTGTAGTCCTTTTGTGTATTTTTCCTGTAAAGTGTGTTTTTTGGAGTCATATTGTGTATTCGTGCTGAGTAATGTATGTATATCTGTTGTTGTTTTGCTTGTTTGTGAGTACTGTGGGTTTGCAGAGTCATGTTTTGTCTTTCTTGATGTACTTCTGTCATTTTGTATATTTACTTTGGGGGCCACATTAAATTTGACAGTGGGCTGAATGCGACTTGTGCTCCTTAAATTCATCCACTGAAAATCCTGTTCAACTCTTATTTTAAAGTCCGGGTGCATCCGCTGCACGCTGCCGTAGACCTGCAGGCGCTCACTCAGGAAAAGGTCAAGGGTCGACTGACTTTGAATGCAAATCTGCAACGACTTGAATCTGAAATCAAAGCACGGCAGTGAAACCTTTAAGGGACAATTGTAGGATATGAATGACAGCCATTTACAGCTCTGAGGGGGCGTGGACCTCACCACGAACCCAGACCACAAGAATCATTCACTCGCCTTTATGTACCAGGAGAGAAAGTTTCCCTTACACAGCTTTTCTTCTGGTGACTCTGAAGAACACAATCATTTCCTTCACTACGAAAGTCATATTTTCACCTTTATTTATTTATTATATATCCACTGTTATCCAGGAAGTTTACCATTATTTGCTCCATAGTATGTAGACATCTTCAAGATGTAAATCCTTGTTTTAGTCAGAAATAAAATGGGTTAAAAGTGGCCAAAAATGGTGGAAAAAGTGCTGAAATGGCATTTTAAAAACCACAGAAATTGGTCAAAAGGGTTCAAAGTGTCAATATTGGCTTAAAGGTAGGAACAATTAGTTTAAACTGGCAAGTCATTGGCATGACAAATTGTGAATGTGGTTAATTTGGCAAAAATAAGCATGAAATATGGTGAAAAGTACGGTGGCTGGGAAGTGTCAGGTGAATGCATTTACAGAAATGAACACGAATGCAAACAGGTCACAACACGAATGCAAACCGGCCACAACGGAAGTGTTTCCGACGGACCGGTATTACAGTCGGACGGGTATTATGATATGATAGCCTGATATGAAAAATATGAGAGTATCCTAATCAACTTTCATACGCGTTTCGATGTCTTCTTCTTGTTCTTAACTGTTCTGGTGGGTTAAAAAAAACGTGTCCGTCTGTAATACCGGTCCGTCGGAAACACTTCCATTGTAGCCATTTTGCATTCGTGTTGTGACCTTTTTGCATTTGTGTTCATTTCTTTAAACGCATTCACCTGACACTTCCCGGCCACCGGGTTTCCGCAACGGAAGTGTTTCCGACGGACCGGTATTACAGACGGACACGTTTCTGGCGGATGTTTTTAACCCACCAGAACAGAGAAGAACAAGAAGAAGCCATCGAAACACGTATGAAAGTAAGTGAAAGTTGATTAGGGTACTCTTATATTTTTCATATCAGGCTATCATATCATAATACCCGTCCGACTGTTCGATTGTAATACCGGTCCGTCGGAAACACTTCCGTTGTGACCTGTTTGCATTTGTGATCGTTTCTGTAAATGCATTCACCTGACACTTCCCAGCCACCGTAGAAAAGAGGTTAAAGGGACAAAGAGTCAACAGATGTCACACTTGGTGGGAAAAGAGGTGGAAAGGCTTTAAAAGTGCAGACAATGGTTTTAAAGTGGGAAAAATGTGTAGAAAAGCATTGAAATGAGCTCAAACTATGTTCAAAAAAAATTCTCGAAGGTCCCAGGACCCCAAGGTTGAGAACCCGTGAATTACATCAACGAGTTTAATCTATTCAAATTGTGCATTTTATCACAAAAAATAAAAATAAATTTAAAAAAAAAGGCCATACTTTTAGACCTACTGCATGGTTATTAATGGGGATCAAAATGGTACCATAATCAGGATTATTGATCAGATAAAAGAGAAAGGCCTTTGTTAGTTGTTTTTAAAGGAGCTCAAAACTACTTTGATTGATAAAAATACTGTTGTTAGTTTGGGATCTCTAATTTTTTTTAGTTTATATCTCCAACAGTTGATCTATTCTTACCAAGCCGCTGTCTATTGTAGATCCCAGTCATGTCCTTAGACAGCTCTCTGGTTTTAATGGTGTAGGTTGGAGTCTGACTGTGTGAAGGTGTGCACAGGTGTCTTTTATACAGATAAGCAGTTCAAACAGGTGACATTACTATAGCTAATGAGTGGAGGACAGAAGAAATAGTAACTGTGACAGAGACACAATTCTTGCTCGTTTGTCGGAGCCAAATACTTTTTATACAAGAATTTACAAATAAATTATTGAAAAATCATACAATGTGATTTCCTGGATTTTTTTCTTCGCATTCTGTCTCTCACAGTTGAAGTGTACCTATGAGGAAAATTACAAACCTCGCTCATCTTTTTAAGTGGGACAACTTGCACAGGTTATTTATCTTTTTCCATTGAAGTTGTTCCAAGCGTAATGACTGATGAGCAGAATTATTAATAAACTGTTTTGTGTACATGGAATTATACATGAACTACATCACAGTGTTTGCTTTTATTTTAATGTCAATAAAGTCTCATACATGTAATGATACCGTGCGTGTTTTAATATTGTGTTAGAAAGATTGTTTCAATCAGACGCAGACTATGACAAAAATTCCGCCCTGGCATTTTCTGTCCAGACTATTCACTACATTATCAGCAGACACCATGTAGAAGCTGTTATCAAGTCAGTGATGCTAAAGTCAACATGTGGCTTTTTATGTATTTATTTATTATATTATTCCTCCAGAAAACCTTAAAAGGAGGAAACTTTTTAACCCCTTTTTACCGTTGGCCATTTTGCAAATTCCTTTGTTCCATTTTTGCCTCTTTTCAAAAAGTTGACACTTTTTTCAGAATTAATCTTCCTTTAGCCAATAAATACCCCTTGTTTCCAATTTTTGCAAGTTCTTTTTTTACACTTTCATCCAATTTTTGACCTCTCTTGAATTTTTTTGGCCACTTTTCACCAAAATAAGCAAACTTTGGTTCAATAAAAAGCACGTGTTTATTTTCCCCCACATTTGGCCTCTTTGTGTTCCACATTTTTGCCCTTTTTCACTATTGTTTGCCAAATGTTGCTCATTAAAGCTACTCTTTGCCATTACATAATGCCTGGTTTCTCTTGATTTGCCCAATTATTTGGCCACTTTTGACTGCTTTTGGCCCATTTTAGTAACTTTACACTTTTCTTGCCATGTTTTTGCCACTTTTGGACTATTTTTGCCACTCGCTCATCAAACAAAAAAAAGAAAAAAGCGGATCGGCCCATGGCCCACTGGGACGATGCCCAGTATGCCAGATGACCAGTCCACCCCTGGTCTCAATAAAACTCCTTGACTTGTGACTTAAGAGTATTTTAATAGTTTTCCTTAATCAAAAGATGTGCAGACCAGACAATGAACAGAATGATGCTGATCAAAAGCCTCAGATTAAACATCTTATTTTATTTTGTACAGCGTCTTCAATGAATCACCCATCCCCCGACACACACAGACACAAAGCCTCTTGTTGTAAACTGTACAAGTAGTTTTTAGCGTAGGTGTTTTCATCCTGCACACACTATTAAAAGCTCTTCAGTGTAACAACTTGGGGGGGAAAAAAGAATCCAATCAAACCCGTAGTGTGTGTGTGGAGCGTGGGTGAAACTGGGACAGCAGGTGACGGCAGGAAAGCCATGAGATCAGTCAGTGTTTCCCCAGCTGAGCCTTCATCTCAGGTGGGTCCTATAGACCCTCAGCAGAGCTTCTATAAGATTATAGTGAAAACAACAAAGTCTTTGATGAGCAGAGAATGTTCCTGCAGCTGTGGACTCTCCCAGTTTGCCCACATGTACAATAACTGGACTACAAACACAAATCAACACATGGAATGACTAACAGGAAAGAAGCCAGTGGACGACGACTCTGGGTCTATAAAAAGTCAGGTCAACTCATGATGTAAAACTTAAACACACACACACACACACAGCTCGTAAGCACACATCAAACATTTTGCCTCTAGAAACAATCAAAGGTCTTTATCCTGCTGTTGAACACAAACACAAACGTAAATAAACAATATCAATGCATTATTTATGCGTCCCCCCATTTATGGCCCTCACTGCTGTTATTCACCTCACACAGGCGCGGGGGGGGGGATGGGGTGAAGATAGTTAAAGCCCTTTTCTGCCGTAGTTTAATTGAAATTAGCCGCCAATAACTACGCCCCAAGTGATGATTCACCTGCTGATTGCTGGTGCTAAAAATAGACTCCTAATTTATGGAGAAGAAGGGCTCAGAAATGATTAAAGAGCCTCATGCAGAGAAACAAGCAGCAAGATAAGAAGTCACAGAGGCATCTGTGAGAACCAAAGGGGAAACAGTGAGGAGGGGGAGTAACTGTGAAGTAACTGTGGCTCCTGCTGTGAAGATGTTTGTGGGTCATCACGAGATGGATTCTGAGGGGGGGGTGTTGGTTCAATTCTTCAGCACTGCTTCGTAGCTCTGGAAAACACACTGGGACACCTCCAGGGCTCTGCACTTCAGAGAGACCTGTGGGAGAGATGAGAACAAACAAACAGAAACTTCAGACACTAACATTAGTTTAAAGAGGCGGTATTATGAAAAAAATCACTTTATAATGGTTTTGCTACAGTGACATACATCCCTTTAGCCTCATTCAGAGGGCCAAAGTTGAAAAAGTTCAGTTTCTTCCCTCCCTTGTTATTCCACACTTTGTAAAAAGTCAGCTTCAAATGGGCAAGTTAGATTTTTCCCTCCTATGACATCATAAGGCAAAAACTCCTCCTCCTGACAATCATGGTGTTGGGACTCAATCAGATTAGCCGCTTAACTCATTCACTGCCAGCCATTTTCAGAGCAGCCTAACCCATATTGCCAGATTTGGAGAGATTAGACTCTACGTTCATCAGAAAAAACCATTATGTTTATAGCTTGTTTCAAAAAGCTGACAAAAACTCCTTTTTTCTGAAAAAATCCACACATTCTCTGGTCGAGTGTGCACTGCTGTGAACTTCAGCATCAACTCTCGTAGCGCCATTTGTTATCTTGTAAACTTTTCCTCTTCCTCTGAACTCTGCACGTCAAGGGTGATCCGTCATCCAAAGTTGTGCTGCTGCCACCTACATGGCACCAGTTGGTCACTACGACATTGTACAAGTTCGATATTCCACGGGAGAGCTTCGTCACACTGTCTCCTAGCAACCCCAAACGAAAAACACAATTGACGTCTTTAGAAGTCTTTGGCAGTCAATGAGATAAATAGCCATGTGTTTGATTGTAATGTGCAGTTTTTTGGCTGAAAACAATAACAAGTGTGTGGATAGCAAAATAAAATCACTATGTAATCAGCTGTGGTGTGGAATCAGTGTCTACAGACACGCCCACTCATGCATATGCATGAAGACCCAAACACAGCCTGTTTTTAGAAGCATCATGACAAAGACTTTTCAGAGGGCTAAAACTCTGGAAAACAGGGGAGTTTGTGAAAATAAACCACAAATACTATGTTGTTGGGGGTTCTTAGAACAAATGGAGATGAGTGAAAAATAGCATAATACTGGACCTTTAAAACAAGATCTGTGGAGTGTTCCTAGAACTCTGATTTTTACACTTGGGTGTCCTCTAATTAAAAATTGACACAAAAAATGGTCACATCTAGGTGAATTATAGTGAACTTACTTAAATTGATTTGGGCTCAAACTGACACATAGTAAAGACTTCTAATCAAGCCGCTTGGTTGAGCTCATTTGTGCTATTTCTCTGCAGTGAGAAGCTTTAGGATTTGACATCACACTGCAGATGTTTTCCTCTTCTGATCTAGAAAGACACATTTCAAAGAGACGAGTGGCTCCAGGACACCAACTCATCAATCAGCAAACAGTGTAGCAGCTGTGATTATTTTAAAAGGTCTTGCTCTTATTTAAAGTCAAAGAGCTGGACCTGCATCTGTATTATTTTAGGGCAGATCGCTCCACGCACACACACACACACACTAGTCTGTATGAATAATTCCTGCACTCTATCAGCTCTAATCACTGTCATTTAGAGGAAGTACATTTGTTCCACTGTAGTGGAGCAGAACAGTTTGAGGGCAACTGTGTTTGGATTCAGATTTAGAGTACTCTGATTCTGATTTGGAGTGGCAGAAAAATGACAAAATAAGGAACCAAACCTCAAGACCTTATGACAAGAGTCTGAAAAATCTTTTCTTTCCTTTCACATTTTCATGTAATCTGTTACTTAGGCAGGTCAGAATGACACCCATCTCATTTCTAACTCCCTGTACGACTGAATCCTACATTTACAACAACCATCACACTCTCACCTCCGGTTTCCATGCATTTAAACGTGGCTTTGCTCTTGTGTTAAATTACCACAATTAATTATTCAACAGGAAAAGCAACTTTAAACATTTTCCTTTTTTTAACCTAAAGTTTGACTGATGGGAGTTTATCAAGTTTTACTGCCAATAAATATTCATCAGGTCTTGGAGGAAAGCTGAAGGCAGAGTGAGGCTCTCTAACAGCTCCCTCAGTGCTGCACTGCCACCCTCCTCCTCCTCCACTTCACTAATGCATGTGCTGCTGCTGCTGCTGAGGGCTACATTAAGACAGCAGCACTTCCATCAGCACAGAGCGACATAGAAGGAAACTCAGTTTCAGTTGAAACCACAGCACACCAGAGGTTATCTTTTAAATCTGCTCAGGATGAATAAATGTGATCTGCTAGAGACATAATGTAGGCCTCATTGATCAATAAACCCAAGATCATTTATTCAGGAGAAAAAGATGTAGAAGGTTTAACTTGTCGCTAGAAAGTTTATTTTCATCTCAACTGTAAACACTCAACCTATTTCAACCATTTTCATATTATGTGCTGCATTATTTCACAAAGGGTTCATTTGCTAGGCTAATGCTAAATTAAAGCTCACCTAATTCTATGCTAATGCTAAGCTCATGCAAGGATAATGCTAGGCCAATGCTAATTCTAGGCTAATGCTAGGGCAAGATAATGTTAAACTAAGGCAATGCTAGGTTAGAGCTAAATTAATGCTAGGCTAATCTAATCTAATATCGAATCTAATATTAGTGTTAATGCTAAGTTTATGCTAATGCTAAATTAATGATAAGCTAGTGCTAATTTAATATTAATGATAATTCTAAGCTTATGCTAGTATAATGTTATTGCCAGCTTAAAGCCAAGTTAATGCTAGGGGTGAGTATTGGCAAGGATGTTGCAATACGATACGATATCACAATATCGCGTTATATTGCAATATTCTACCCAGTTAATATCAAAATTAAACGTAGAGATGAAAAATCAAGTTGCTGTATATGTTCATCAGAAGATATTGATCATTCAGAGGACAAATTGAGTCAAAACTATTTTCTTCAAAACATCCTATTTCTTCTTCTTCTTCTTATTATTATTATATCTACGGCACATCTACTGCAGTGGCGGTGCGGAAGTGGCACAATTTCCAAGGTGTTTTTATGTAGGAACAGGAGTTGGTCAACATGCCCAGTAGTTAGGCTGCTCCGCTGAGAAGTGACAATGTCTCCAGCAGTAGAAAACACATGTCCACGAAAATGTGAAAAATACAGTAAGAAAAATATGGATTAAATATCAGAAAAAAATAAATAAAATAAAATCGATTTAAAATCAGCCCCTCAAAAAAATCGTGATATATCATGAAATCATGTTTTTTTTTTCACACCCCTAGTAGTTAATGCTAGACTAATGTTAATGCTAAGATAATGCTAAGTTAATACTAGGCTAATGCTAGGTCAGAGCTTAGTTAAAGCTGCACTACCTGATTCTTAAACCACGACAGACAGGAGTGGCTGAATTTGAACCGTAAATCCTGTCCCCCACTCTGATAAACCCTCCCAGTCTCCACCTCTCGCGGAAGTGCACGAAATCGCACACGAGAGCTGAACGTGCACTACTGGTAAAACACGTCACCACGCAAAAGGATGCACAAAATATAGGAAAATGGAACATTAGATTACCTGTCTAGAAGGAAAACAGCCACTTGCGCATCCACAGTTAGTCCAACAAGTTTGCACCGTGCACGCGTTTCACGAGATATCGCGGCAGCCAATGAGGAGGCTCCTTCGTGAGCTCTGCTCACCCCTCCTTTCTCTAAATTCTATGATTTAAGGTGGAGGGGGCGACCGCAAAGATTTTGTCTTCCGGGGCTTTAACAACTAAAATAATTAATTATAAGGCACAGACAGCACGCAGACGTACGATTTGTTCAGAAATGATTACTTTTACGATATACTATATGATGCTAATAAGATTTTTTTTTTTTTTAATTATTTATTTATTTTTATTTATTTATTCAGTTTATTTCCGACATGGTTACATTCTCTTTTTTTTTTTTCTTTTTTTTTTTTTTTTTTTCTTTTTTTGTACATGCCGAAAAAGGAGACGAGAGAAGCAGTTTGCTTATCCGGGTCCCGTCCCCTGTTTTACCATCGCAAATTTACATGGGTTTACATGTCTTAAAGAATTAAAGAAAATAAATTGAGTAGCTTAGCTTTAATGCTCGGCTAAAGGTAAGTTAATGCTAGGTAAACACTAACCTAATGCCAGGCTAATGCTAATGCAGTGTTCGATGACGCAGACCAGCACCTGCGTCCTCACTTGTATTTTCTTCAGGAAATGCAAAACGTTTCATGCATTGCATTGTGGGATGTGAAGTCCCGTAGATGGAAGTGTTTTGACTTCATTCTTACTGCGATTTCTTGAGTTTGCCTCCAAAGAACTCGGTCGAAGTGACTTCCCAACACATTTCTGGTGTTTTCATGGCTGAAAGCTGCGCCCAAAAGATCCGAATCACACCAAGATTAAAGTGGAAAAAAAAAAACTTCTATGCATTTGTTTACGCGACTTCGCAAAACAACTGATCTTTGATTTATTGATCTATGACAGGGGTTCTCAACTGATTTCACCCTGGGACCCATATTTTGTCAGTCATTAAATCGCGACCCAGTTTTTTGTTTTTAGAATTCAACCAACCAACTGTAAAATAGCTGTTGAAAACACACACATATAATCTTTTTTTAAACATAAATATATAAATTTTCCATGTTTTTACAGCATGCCTGCCAAGCAAAGATTTCTTTCAAAATTAAAGACAAGTCTAACATGAGACATTAAGTATTTATTTATTTTTGACCAGCTGTCCTCGACCCTCCCAGTACAGGTCCGTGACCCACTTTTGGGTCCCGACCCACCAGTTGAGAATCTCCGATCTATGAGACCTAAACTATGTCTTTGTGTGTTATCGTCTCCAGCCACTTTAGGAAACTAAAATAAAAAAGGTCTGAAGTTTGTGGAATTTTAGTGGATTTAGGGAAAACACTTTCCACAACAACCTCATCCGCAAAGTTCATTCAGGAAAATTGGAAGACAGCTGGAAATAAATGAAGGCATCATCTTTATTCCTTTCAATCTGATCAGGGGAACAGTTTGGCAGCCTGCAAACAGCAGGGGTTCTATCAGGGCACCTGAAGCAATGATGAATGAGGATGAAGCAGCACTGCAGGATGACAAAGCAAAGACCAGCGCTGAAAACAAGAGTGAAGTTTGACAAAGTCACGCTCTGACCCCAGAACTGAGCTAGTAGAAAATTAACTTTGTTTTAAATTGTTTATTATTATATTGAGTTATAAATATGGGCTTCAAATGCCTTCTACATACACGGATGGGTAGTTAATGTACTACACAAATATAGTGAGCTCAAAATCAAGGCAGGTCCAAACAGCCTGTCTAACATAGTGTGTGTTAATGTAGCTTCTAATGGCAGCAATTCAGAGCACAAGATTTTCCACAATAATAGGTTTTAATGCAGTAAAAATCAACTCTAACTTGCAAAACATGATGTTCTTAAGAACCCTCAGGTAGACAACAGACATTCTGCCCTTTACGCTTTAAAACACACTGGGGACGATAACTAACATTTCTTTGTAAACAGATAAAAACATCAATAAATCCGATGTATTTCTTCCAAAAAAAGGTTGAAATTACTGCTTGAATTGTTGAATCCATCATATAACTTGAAATTGAGAAAACTTTTGCGCATTACATTGAGGGAATGGAGTCTGTCTTTTTTTAAAGAAGTGTTTTACTTCCTTCTTACTGTGATTTCTTGTACTTCTTCGTCACTCCGCTTTTGGCCGAATTCAGGTGTTTTTCTGTGGGAAGCCAAAATATCAAGATAGCTATTGTTTTGGTTACTTTCAATTCATGAAAACAGCAGAAATGTCTGAGCTGAAACCTGGGCCACATATCGATGGCAAAGTCCAAGCTGATTGTTCTCCACACCAGCAATCTACGATTTATACTTTGCAAAAACTGGGAGGACAAAATAACAACTGAAGATGTCTTTGAAATAACTGGCTCTGGTCCACTTTCCACAAGTAATTTATTTCACGGAGTATTACATCGTCATACTTGTAGACCGAGGCTAAAGTTTGAAGATGTTCCCAAGCGAGATCTTAAAGACTATGGCACTGAACTGGAATCCTGGACTACCTTATCCAAAGATCGCAATAACTGGATAGCAAAACTTCATGCTGGTCTACTCAACGACGTTAACAGAAACCTTTTAAAATTCAGAGAAAGGCGCCTTAAATGCCACAGAAAAAGTAAAGAAGCTGCGATTTGTCATCCGTGAGAGATTAATGCCACTGCGCTTTTGGCCGAATTTGGGCCTCCATTGTTTTGTCCACAACTTTCAATGCGTGAAAAACTCAGAAATGTCACTTTGGCAGAGTCACCCTGAATATATATGATATATAGTAAAAAGACAATAATGGTAAATGGACTTGATTTATATAGCGCCTTATAACCACACTGAAGCAGTCCCAAAGCGCTCTACATATCAGCTCATTCACCCAATCACTCTCACATTCACACACCAATGGGACAGGACTGCCATGCAAGGCGCTAGTCGACCACTGGGAGCAACTTAGGGTTCAGTGTCTTGCCCAAGGACACTTCGACACAGTCAGGTACTGGGATCGAACCCCCAACCTCTTGATCAGAAGACGACCCTCTACCACCTGATCCACGGTCGCCCTAATATGCATATGGCGCATATTAGGGCGAATATGCATATGGCGCAACATATGCAATATTAAAAAAGTGGTGTCTTGAAAATGGGAAAATTGTGCAGAAAGGGCATTGAAATTTGATTAAGTGGCAGAAATGGGAGTAATGTAGCAAAGTCCAAGGTTGAGAACCCTGTTCTAATGAACTGCAGCAAATCTTATGAGTGATCAAATAGGAACACGGCTTTAATTAATAGGATGTGCTCAACTCTATTTTTAAAAAACAGAAAAACATGATCATGTTAGTAAACATGGAAAAAGTCAAATATAAAGCTGTTGCTGCAGATGGTTTGAAACTATACAGCAGCAAAAAAGGACAGTTTTCCTACAGCAATGCATTAAAATCAGAGCCCAGAGCAGACGAGGTTGACTGAGGTGATGAAGCCAAATCTGCCTTTTCAGTCAGATTTAAGACTCATGTTTTCAGCCGTTGTTGCTCTGCCGTTTCAGCTCAGAGTCAATCAAAAGGCTTTAGGAAACACTGTAGATGTGAATCAGTGAAAAAATACAAACTAAGAACTTAATGCTAATCTTGGGGGGAAAAAAAACAGTAAAACTTGGTTTGAAAACTTGTCTTCACAATGGGTTGGAAATACTAAAGAATGCATTTGTTGTTTCCAAATCCTCTATTCTTCCCACTGTGATGCGATTTCCAAACTGTGTCTCAATCCACTGCGTTTGTGTGATATTTGCAGCTCATCAAATATGCACACACACACACACACACACACCACAAGAATGAAGGCATTTCTCACTGTGCACATTTATCTTCCGACACTTGGCCAAGTCTTTCTCTACTGTTCACAAGTCAAACTATGCAGAAAAAATCCAAAGTAAAAGAGTAAAACTGAGACAGCTATATGGTAAAACTCCAATATAAGTACTGAGGCATCATGGGAAAACATAGCTATTTGGTATTACGCCCAATATAAATACTGAGGTATCATAGGAAAACTGCTCTGGCCAATCGAATTTTAAAATATCAGCAGAATTGGGCTTTTAAGCTCACTTTACTTTACATGTTTAATAATGGCAGCATGAAAACTTTATTGATCTTCATCCTCAGAGGGCCAATACCTCCCTAAGATTACATAGCAGCAGGGCTTCTCTTCCTTAGAGCTAAAAATAGCATCAGACAAAAGGCTCAAACAGCTTGGCTTTAATGCGCCGTGCCAAGAGATCGCAGGGACTGAGAAGCAAGCTGCCGCACACAGGAAGCCAGAGAGTCAAATAAGACGATTAACTTGAACTTTTAAAATAAATTCTGATTTCTCTCCAAATCATGAAAAAAAGAGCCAGTGCAGAAAAAGCAGAGGTTGGATGAGAACACCGTTCGGAGTTGAGGTGAAGTTATTTATTTAAGGGAAAATAATAAAACTAGGAAGGTCATACAGGCTGTCAACAGAAAACACTCAGAAAAAGCAAACCTCATTACAATAACTGCTGTTCTGTTTTTTTCCATTAATCTCTGATGATGAAAGTCACTGGACTAAAAACAAACTAGACAAGAGCAGATCAAATAATAGTTAGTGCCACCTGATAAACATCATCATCTAAGAGGGGAGCAGACGGGAGAGTCACACACCATGGAAAACTCCATTAAATTTTGGAGTTGATCCGGATTAATACACTGATTCTGGATTATATAATAAAAATGTAAAAATCTCTATCTCTCATCATTGATGAACTTTCAAATGGTAAATGGACTTGATGGATTTATATACTTATATGCTTTTCACAATATCAGCTCAATCACCCTGCCATGCCATGCAAGGCACTGGTCAACCATTGGGAGCAACTAGTGTCTTGGCCAAGGACGCTTTGACACAGACGGGTATAGACTGGGATTGAACCCCCAACCTCTGGATCAGAAGGTGATCCCATACCACCTGAGCAACGGTCGCCCAATTCATGTTGAAATTGAGTGATCTTTAAGAAATTTAACTCCGTTATGTCAGGTTGGTTCTAGTGATGTACCGAGATTCCGGCCACCAAAAATTTTCAGCCGAAAAATGGCCCAAAAGTACATTCTGTTTTTTTATTTCCTTTTTTAATCGGTACCGTTGTAATAATTGTTGCACACTTGGACACAAAAGGGACTCCACCGTGTGCACGGGATGTTTAATCTCTCTCTTTAATCTGAATAACCCACAAATACATTCATCAGCCGCACCATTTATTTAATACAGGTGATTGGCTTGGATGCTGCCGTCTTCACCTGAGGACCCCTGCAGCTCTTTAGCTGCACCCAATGATGCTCAACCGTAATAACCATCCATGTATTTAAGCTCAGAGGCTCAAACATACCGTGGCCTAGAAGGGCCCGGCGGCAAAGGCACCGCCCCGCCCCCAACTCGCCGCTTACCTGGGCCTTGAACATGGTTACCTTGCTGAGCCCTCTCCGCTCTCTGGCGGGGATGGAGCCCCCTCATCATGGACTGTCCTCGGTGCACCTTGACATGGGGATCGGACCACCACAGTTGGGCAAGGGGTCGGTGGGGATGTCGGACACCCACCCACCCGACCCGTCTAAAAACACGGACCGCTGTGTAACCGCACAGCAGAGCACAGTGAATGGAAGCGTGTTGACCAGCTCCTTTTCTTACACAATCATTTTAAAGTGAAGATAGCACAAAGATGAGTAGCTGTGCATTTGTCTCAGCACTTACAGTCCCTGGCATTAATAATTATTTGTATTCTTTTATCTATCCACCTTTTATTAAAAAACCCAAATTCCACAAGTGTTATGAGAGCTAATATTGTAGGTTGAATATGTTTTTAAAGCTACTTTGATTGGACACAGCAAAATGTTTAGTGTATTGTATCCCACAAGACTGCTGCTGATTTAAGTTTTGTTTGGAAGTCTTTATTTTTACTGAATAAGCTTTAGTGTTAGATCACATTGACTTAGCTGAACAAGCTAATATTGTAGTAATTTTTATACATATTTATTTCTTTTGTAATATGATTACTGTTGGATTTGGTGGTTTGATATAAAGATAATAGTGATACATTTGTTTGGTTACTTTTATGAATGGATACCGACACGTATACCTTGTTTAAAAGTATGAAATAGCCACAAAGTGAGGAAAAGAAAAAAGATGCATAAACAATGGTGATAATCGTTAATATTGTAATAATCGTTGATTAATCAAATCGTAGCACCCTGAACCGAAATCGAATCAAATTGTGAGGTCCCTTAGATGGCACACCCCTAAAAGTAAGGCAGTAACCAAGATTAAAAAAAAACAACTTTAGCTTTATTTGACTAATTTTGGCCTTCAAAAGAGTTATACATTTCGAAATTTTCCGCGCCCCCATGCTGTGAAAAATTCCTGGTGAAAACCCTGTTGTGCATTCTTGGAATATCAGTGCCTAATAAATATTTTCCTATTTTTAATTGATGTATTTTTGAAGCATTAATATTAATTTATACAATTGCAATACTTTAATTTTAGTGAAGTTAGTACAAATTCAGAAGACCATAAATGCAATGGGACTAATAATTTGCATCACAATTTCTTTCGGTGTTTCAGTTTTCTAATTAGAGACATATGACACAAAAGACATGCAAACCAATCCATGTGCACAAAAACGTGCAAAAACATTTGACTCACAATCAGCCTCCCACTTCAGCCCCTTTTGCTGCTCAATGCTGCACATCGATCTCAGTCTGGTCCCTTCTTCCACTGATTGATGCCGTGATGTTGTTTTATTATTGACATGTTGTGATGAGTGTTGTTCCAGCAAAGGCAGAATGACTGTCACAGGCCTCACTAAACCCTTATGGACTTAACTCAACAGGCAGGCCTGTGAGCATGTACTAGACATTTCTACACAACAAGCCTGTGACGGTGTCAAGTGTTTTGCACCCAAAGCAAACACGCTCTCTGTGGGTAGCTAGCTGCATGCTGGCCTTCAGTGTGGAGGGAGTGTGCATGTTCTCCTGTGAAGATTAGCTCTGTGAGTGCAGTCGACTATTTCATGTCGAGCAGGTTCTCGTCTATTGGCTTTATAGTCAACACTGCAGATACACATGTAATAAATATAGACCAGCAAATGACAAAAACGGCTACTTTTAGACACACTAAAAAGTGTTGGATTGAATGTCTAGAAAGTGTGACAAAACTTAAGAATATGTGCAATTCTGCCCATAATGCCATTCAAAATCTTATGCTACGTGTTAAGGTTCGACTAGTGATCATGTTCTCCTGTAACTGAAAATGAATGCAGAGCTTCATCTGAAGTGTGTTGTGATGAACAAGTGGTTTAAAAACATTGAGCTAGGGTTGGGTGATATGGTGACTCTGAAGACAAGTATTTTAATACAAAACACTAAAATAGAAAACTTGATATATCGCCCAGCCCTACATTGAGCCTGCCTGTTCTGCCTGAAAGGCAACACCTCAAAAAGTGTTGAACTCTGTACCTGGTGAATAAAATACATTCTGATTATACAGTTTAAAAATAGTACAAGAAATTTAACTTGGTAGTTGGAGCGGAAAAAACACACATTAACACATTAACATATTCTTTTTTTCTTTCTTATCTTAGTTTTATACATCTCAGTTCTGAAAAAGACTAAAAAGAGGAGTATTGAGGTTTTGCTATATTTAAAATGGATTCATCTTGTTTTGATTGTTTTACTACCAAGATGTACAGCAACGAATACAGATATGAAATGTATGTAATGTATGCACTGCAAAACCAAAAAAAAAAAAAAAACCCTTTTTGGTTTTGAAAGCTTCATCACCCATTTTCATTAAAAGACTTAAAATGAATGTTTCATTTTTTCACAAATCCCACCCTATGCTCCGTTAAGTAGAGTTTAGTTTGCTACTCACTGTGTAATTAGGGTTTCCTGCCTGCACCCTCAGCTCAGCCAGCACCCAGATGCCATTGGAAAGCTTCATGGACTGGTAAAGCATGTCCTGCCCGTCCACTGTGCGCTTGGCTATGGTGAAGATGTTGCTGCCCTGCAGTTTACTGGAGGCTGCATCTGTAAGGGTTGGGGTTAATTATACATGTAATTGCGTAATTGATAATTAAATACAATTATGCTGTAGTAATAATAACTGTAATTTAAAAATATCTCTTGCTGTGAATTGTAATTGAGTTCAGATAATTTACTTTGTAATTGGCATGAAAATTCTATAAAAACTGTAAATTACAATTTAATTAAACACAAACCTGGGGAACTAGTAGTAGTTAATAATTATTAAATAATGGCTAATGTCAACTTTTCCCACCTCTTGTTACTTCTCTTCAGGATCATTTTACCAGTTAAAAAATTCAAATCCAGGGGTATACTGACAGAAAAAAGGATCAGCAAACCCAAACCAAAAATATTAATACCAATATTTTCATTGATTAGGAAGACTAACAAGGTAAACAAGAGATGAAAAACAAATAGGATGATAGAGCATATTTTTTTGTGTATTTTACAGATTTGAGAAATGGGTCAAAACTTAGTCATTTATCATATGAGATGCTAACAGAAAGCTAAAACAAGGGGAAGGTTAAGTTTTATGAGGTTATTTATTAAAGGCTCAGTATTTGCGATTACGGTAATTGAATTTTAACTTTAGTAGTTAAGAAGATAATTGTAATTGAGTTTCAGGGGAAAAAATAATTTGAATTGTAATAGGAAAAAATGCCAGTCACAATTGAGTTGTAATTCAACATGGATATTTCAAGACGTAATTCTAATTGAAAAACGTAATTGCCCCCAACCCTGGCATCTGTTGGTGTTACACACTCATTAAAACTCAACAGTCACTACGCTGACCAACATATTTTGCTTACTTCTACCTAATTAAATTTATATATTTTATATAATAACATCTGCCACGCTCGTTTAGTTGCCGAGGCGGTCAGGAAAATCCCCTCTCCGTGATGGCTGAGGTGATCATTGCTAAAAGTTTCTTTTTATTACAAGTATTATAAGGTCATTTAAACCAAACCAATCGTCTGTCTCACTTTAGTGCGACATGAAATAATCTTTCTTTGTTCATGAGAAAACACTTGGTCTGTTGGGAAAATCTCCATTAAAGTGTCATTAAGGATTCTTCTCCGGTTCAGCTGCTCGCACACTCTTGTAAAACTAAATTATCACATGCAGATAAGCTTCTGCAGCAGATGACTTTTTATTAAACACAATTTGCTTGGTTAATGAGGATCCGACCCTGAGGCTGGAGCGTAGGACAGCTGTGAATGATAATGTCCTTTCCTCACCTGAGCTGAGGTGACAATCTTTGATCTGGAACTGGGACTCGTTCTCATTAGGAATGTCTTTCCACGTAGCCAGGAACACTTGCCGTTCTACAAGAGCAGAGATGCAACATGAGAGATGCTAATTACGCTGAACACTGTGTAATATACACACAAGATACATGAAAAATAGAAAATTCAAGGTGAAGGGGAACACACACTTAGGAACATGTAAAAATGTTTGATTCTTTTAAAACACAATCCAAAAAAATATATCAGATACAACAGTGGTTCTCAAACTTTTTTAGTTCAAGTAGCCGCTTTCTCTAACTTTAGAATCCGAGTATCTCCTTATGTCTGACTAGAACAGGGGTCTGCAACCTTTACTCTCAAAAGAGCCATTTTGTCTTATCTCACCTGGATTAAAGTCCTTCCAGAGCCGACAAAAAAAAAAAAAAAAAAAAAAAAAAAAAAACCTTTCTAATGAAAACAACATAGTGTATACATTTCTATACAGTTAAAATTATATCGAATAATGTTTTGAAAACAAATTTTTTTTTAGATAATGTATTTGAAGGGCTACAAAAAATAACTTGAATTTGACAACACATGTCAGTCAACACATGCTGATTACTAATTTCTTGCCACATATCAA
Organism: Gouania willdenowi; assembly: GCF_900634775.1. Classification (NCBI taxonomy): domain Eukaryota; kingdom Metazoa; phylum Chordata; class Actinopteri; order Blenniiformes; family Gobiesocidae; genus Gouania; species Gouania willdenowi. The sequence continues at coordinate 35,497,557 of NC_041052.1, forward strand.
GCATGCATATTCAGCCGGCATGTTGGCAGTTAAATGAATCTGTCCCCACATAAGTCAAATGTATATTTACGTCCAGGATAGACTTTTAGTAGATTTAGTTATCTTGCCAGGGATTTAAAACTTAAAGTTAACCTCAGGTGCAGGAAAAAGTTAATGGTCTGTAGATGTTTCAGGACGTGAAGTGAGTTATTGCAGGTTGACAAATCATTATATCGTGATTTTATTTGGTTTCAAAATCATTAATCATTAATACCCTCTGTAAGAAAATAATTATTGTTATCAATATTTTTGAAAGCTTTAGGGAGCCATTGCAAAAGAGTCAATAAGCCACATGAGGCTCCAGAGCCGCAGGTTGCAGACCCCTGGACTAGAACATTTTACTCAGAATTCTGTGAAAAAACAACTCTAGAGCATAATGACATAATGAATCAATGATAACACACATTTTAAAGATTCTCATTTTGTAAATAAGTGGGATGAGACAATATTTAGTGCCTCCTGTAAAATCTAGAATAGAGTTTAAAATCCTCCTCTTAGCATACAAAGCTCAACATGATCAAGCTCCTGCAAATCTTAGACACTCCGCTCTTAGTTTGCTGGTCTACTGGAGGTTCCAAACGTGTCTAGAAGTAGAACAGGAGGCAGAGTATTCAGCTACCAGGCTCCTCGCCTCCCAGTCTTAGTACGGGAGGCTGCTACTCTCTCCACCTTTAAAAATAAAATCTAAACCTACTTATTCCTCAAAGCGTATACCATATAATAGCGTTAATCTAACCACTAGGAACAAAGCCCTAAACCAAAAAAATGAGGAATTAAAAACTAAGATTATATAGTAGAACACCAACACTGGGGGGTCGACTGCGCAGCCGCAAAGATGACAGCTTAAAAGTTTCACTCCTCCGACATTTGGTGTTAAACTGCCCTTTAAACTTGACAAATGCAACTTGAACTAACGTGACTAAGCAGACTAAGCAGACTAAGATGAAAACCAAGAAAAACCAACAGACTGTCGACTCACAGGACGGCGTTATCCATGAATGCCCATGAGCTAATGCTAACCGCAGTCTGCTAGCCGAGAATGAGGAAGAAGGGGAAGACGTGGAGGTCAGTCTACACATAATACTGGCGGAAATAAAGAGCTTCCGCCAAGACAACAAGCAGCAACTTGGAGAAATTAAGGAGGAGATCAACAAGGCAAAGTTGAGACTCGAAGAGGCGGAGGAACGGATTGTGAGTGCTGAGGAGAGGATGCAGTCGATGGAGGAAGTGATGGAGGAGCTGGTGAAGCTTCAGACTCACCTGGAAGCTAAACAATCCGACCAAGAGGGAAGATCCAGGCGGAATAATATTAGGATATATTCCGTAACGGAGGGGTCTGAGAAAGAGTCTCCGTCGATGATACATTTTGTTGAGGAACTGTTAAAACGTAACCTATCCGTGACGGACGAAAAGGGTTTCCAGAGAGAAGGGGCTCCTCCGAGGTCGATTGTTGTCGCTTTCCAAAGCTACAGAATGAAGGAGGAGATCCTGTGAACAGCGTGGCAAATGAAGGGATTCGACTGCAAAGGTGTGCGTGTCAATTTTGTGTTTAAGAAAAGACAAGAATATGCGGAAGCAAAGAAGGTGCTGAAGGAAAAGGGGATCCGCTTCCAGACGCCCTTCCCAGCCAGATTTCGAGTTTTCTACCCAGACGGAACCCGTACATACACATCTGCAGAGGAAGCGACCGAGGAGATGACGAAGAAGGGGTCACAGGTTACTGTGCTTAAACCACCCGAGACCCTTCTGGAGCAGATCAGGAGGCTGACATGGACTGTCAGCGGCGGACGAAGACAGACTCAGGCTCATAAACAAAGAAGATCAACATACAAGGACAGGCTCCAGAAGTTCAGGAGCTCATCACTGGAAGACCAAGACAAGGCTGAGTAGACGATGAACACACTGGCCCTATTGGGGGAAAATATATGTTTGTTTTCTTTGACATTCTAGGTAAAGCTTAAGCTATTATTTCCCCCAGGAGCGACGGAAACCATTTTATTCCCCTTTCCTTCTTATTTAATCTTATTTGATTAGTCAGATGTCTTAGATTTAAATTTAGATGATGACTAGTGTTTTCTGGTTTAAATTTTATTGTTATTATTTTTATTTATTATGAAAACCCAAAATGATGGCAATTAATAAGCATGTCGGGGGATTGATTTTCTTTTTTGGACTGTATTTGCACCGCCATGGATAAAACTTATGGTGTTACCATGGCGACTGAGGGCCCTTTCAGGAACGAGAGGCCCTCCCTCAGGGAGGCAGCAGTACAACAACTGACTCAGGGTCCTTCTATGGACCCCACCTATCAATGTTCTGTTGAACATTTGATGTTGATTAAGGTTCACACCTTAACTAGTTGCTTTGTTTTTTTTTTCGCTGCAGTTCAGAGCAGTATGGGAGCTGTCACACAAACTCATTTTAGAGGTCTTAAGAGGTTCTACTACAAATGTAATGTCGGATAATACTATAAAGATACTTTCCTATAATGTGAACGGTATTCTTAACCCGATCAAGAGAAGTAAAATATTTTCAAAGTTGAGAAAGGAGCAGGTGCAGGTGGTGTTTCTGCAGGAAACACATTTAACAGATGTGGAACATGTTAAATTGAGAAGAGGAGGCTTTAAACATCTATTCTATTCCTCCTATAAATCCGGGCATAGAAGAGGATTTGCTATCCTATCTCAAACCAAGTTCAATATGAACATATCTCAGAGATTAAGGATAAGGAGGGTCGATATATAATGACCATAGGAAGGATTGAAGGGGTTTTGGTGACATCATTTAGTATATATGCTCCCCCAGGAAGTGATTGGCGATTTTATCAAAGATTATTCCATATTATATCTACAGAATCTCAGGGGTTGCTTATATGTGGAGGTGATATGAACATAAAACTAACTAGAATGGATTCATCTGGGACCGGCAGAGGTCACAATATACCCATGATCAACAAAATCAACTCTATTATAGAGGAAATTGGTATTATTGATGTTTGGAGGGATCTTAACCCAACTAACCGGGACTACACCTTCTATTCAGCTCCACAATCAACATATTCGAGATTAGACTATTTCTTCATATTTAAAAAAGACCGATCTAGAATCAGATCTTGTGGCAAAACTCAAGACTCGGCTTGAGAAGGCTCATCGTTTGGCAAAAAACTTTTCTTCCGTGGCTGCTCCACTCACGTCGTTGACTAGTCCGTCAACGCCTTATGTTTGGACCAGTGAGTGTCAGCACTCTTTTGAGAGCCTCAAGGGCATTTTGTCTTGTGGTCCTGTTCTGTCTGCTCCAAATTTTAATGCTCCTTTTACATTAGAAGTTGATGCCAGTGCGCTCGGTGTGGGAGCGGTTCTTCTTCAGTCAGATAGCCAAGGAATAGACCATCCAGTGGGTTACTTCTCAAGGAAGCTCTTGAGAAATCAACTGAACTATGCGACCATTGAAAAAAAAGCTTTAGCCTTATTGTTGGCTTTACAACATTTTGAGGCCTACCTCGGGTCCAGTCCACAGCCGATTAAAGTTTATACAGACCATAGCCCTTTAGTCTTTCTTTCCAGGATGCAAAACCACAACCAGCGGCTTATGAGATGGTCGTTGATCATACAGGAGTACAACTTGGAGATCTGTCATAAAAAGGGTTTGGACAATGTAATTGTGGATGCTCTGTCACGGGCACTTTCAAATCTGTTTTTGAAAAATTTAGCTTTGTCAAACTGTGTGTGAGCTTAAAAGGGTAGGGGTGTTACGTCCAAGTGAACTTGACACTGTTGTGATCCTCCTCTGTTTTTTTTAGCAGGCTAATCAGCTGGCTGCAGCTGTGCTCACCTGGCCTCGTTAGAGCCCTGCAGTACATAAGGGCTCGATCAGCACACTGAAAGGAGGTCTTCAGGACAGTCTTCAGAGGAAGTTTTGATGAGCAGTCGGGAGAGAGCTGTTTTGCATGGTGGCCTTACCTTTTGTTTGGTTCTCAGTGTGGTGGTAAGGTGTAGGGTTAGGTAAGACGAGGTACGTCTTACATTTTACACACCAAGGAATTTTGTGTCTAGAAACACTAGGTAAGTGGTTGGTACCACCCCATGTATGTTTTGGCCTCTTCTTTAGTTAGTTAGTCAGGATTTTAGTTTGTTCCGTTTCATATTGGAGTGCAAGAGTTTGCTAGGGCCTGGTTTGTTTTGTTGTTTTCATTTCTTTGGCACTAACCTCCCAGTCCTCACCTTCCCCACCTGGGAACTGTTCATCCTGTTGTAACGACGAATAAAACTCTGTTAAACACTGAACTGTCTTTGCTGCTGTTTGGCCGTCTGTTGCTGTCCGGGTGCCCTTTTTGAGCACTCAGGTCGTAACACTCAATCAAAATGGTTATTCTGCTTCGTCTACTATATCTCTTTCAGACTCTACCAATTGAAGTAAATGATCAACAGTTTATTGAGTGGGATAAATTAATTTCGCGCTATATTTGGATGGGTAAGAAACCAAGGATAAGATACAAAACGATGCAATTGTCAAAAGAAAAAGGAGGTATGGCGCTCCCAATTTTAAGGGATTACTATTATGCAGCACAGTTAAGACCACTAGTGTGTCTTTCTGATCCACAATTTAGAGCAAGATGGAAAGAAATAGAAGAGGTGGAATCCACAGGACCCCCACTACAAGCTGTAATAGCTGATGATGGATTGATCAATAACTTTTATGATAAAGACAACCCTTGGATAAAAGTAACTCTGAAAATATGGCCGAAAATGATTATCAAACATAACCTGAAGGATGCAGAGAAAGTATTACGGTGGTGTGCATATGACACAGAATTTATACCAAACAGAACAGATTCCACTTTTAAAATTTGGAGAAATTCTGGGGTAACAGCTTACTGCTGTTTAATACAGAAGGGGGTTGTTAAAAGTTTTGATAAGTGCAAGAGAGAATATAAATGGGAGAATAAAGATTTGTTTAGATATTTACAGATACGACATCGGTTGAATGAGATCATGGCGGGGGGGATCAGGGAAATTAGACAGCGATATACTTGTGACGGCTTATGTGTCTGGGAGTGGACGTGGAATAATATCCAGAATATACAAAAGCTTACAGAGCTCCTCAAACCTAAACACCCTGCATGTTAAAAGTAAATGGGAAAGGGAAGGAGGTTTGCCGATATCTGAAGAACAATGGGGGAATATTTGTAAATTGCAATGAAAAACAAGTAATTCACACAGCTGGAAGGAATTTGGGTGGAAAAATATCATCAGATTTTTTATTACCCCTTTCCAAAAGAGATATCAAGGTGTTGGTACAGATTGTTGGAGGTTGTGTCGTTCAACTGAAGCCAATCATTCCCATGTGTTTTGGAGTTGCCCAAAACTTGCAACTTTTTGGCGAGAGGTTCATGAAAGTCTAGAAACTGTATTTCAAAAAACTATTCCTTTTGATGTTTTCACACTGTATTTGGGAGGCATGGAACGGCATACACAATCTGCGGCAGACAAATATTTAATGAGAATACTGCTTGTGGGAGGGAAGAAGGCCATAACTAAGAAGTGGTTACAACCGGATGCACCAACAATTGACGATTGGTATAAAATTATTTATGACATCTACATTATGGAAAGATTGACCTTTTCTATTAAAGTGCAATCGGAGAAATTTCAAAGATGGTGGTCAAAGTGGGTTGGGTAGATTGGCCCTCGGAGGCCAGACTTGATTTGATGACCCACCTATAGAATATAAAACTTACTGGACTATTCAATAGAGATGCGAGTATATACTTATAAATGGACGAGTGAAGGTGACAGCTTTTTGTTCTTGTTCATTTATTTTACTTTATTTTATTTTACTTTTGGGTTCTGAAATGTATACATTTGTTTAAAACGTTTTTGAAAATGAGAGGAAGGAGTGGCTGAAGTTTCAACTTGAGGAACCACATCTTGCACTGTTGGGTTATTTGTATATATGTGTATACAGATATATGATGTGCTGTAATGTTTGGAAATTGGTAAGATGTTGGACCATGTAAGATCTTCCTGTTTAAAAAAAAATGAATTATAAAAAAAAATCAAAAGAACACCAACACTATATTCAACCACAATCCATCATCTACACATACTGTAGCTCTAATGGGCTGCAATGAATGATATACCAGTCAGACGCAGTTGTGCCGGGTTGCAGCCAACCCCTCAATTCTGAATCTCGTTGTATACTCATCACTCTGCTTATACTGCTCACATACCATTTACACTGATGTCCACTCATAAGTCCACTCACACATAGTTTAGTACCAGGTGTTTCCAAGGCAGGCAGACCTGCTAATAATGTATCATGTTTTTCTACAGTCTGTGCCTTCTCCTCGCCCTTTTCTCTCTTTTCTGTTTCAGTTCTTGACGCTGGAGCTGATTGTTCCTGATCTGTAGTTCACGGCTCAACTAGTCTGATGTTCTCTCTCTCTATCCTGTTCTCAAAGCAGATGGCTGCCACCTCTGAACCTGGTTCTGCTGGCAATTTCTTCCTGTTAAAAGAAAAACTGTTGGAAGGGATTTTTTTCTTCCCACTGTCGCTTATGCTTGTTCATGTGGATTTGTTGGGTTTTTTTACTTTTTATTACAAATTTTATATTTTGATAGCGCTTTGAGATGACTTTTGTTGTAATTAGCACTATATTAAAAAAGTTGAATTGAATAAAATTTGGATTACAATATCCAATACAATATAATACAATGATTATGGTATTTTGACCAAATAAAACACACAAAAACAACTTACAAAACGCAACTTTAATGAGTGTGTTTCTGGTGTCTTTTTGTGTATTTTGTAGTTATTATTCAGTGTGTTTTTGTTGTGAGTTGTTTAGTATGATAAGTTTTTTTATCTTAACCCCATATTTTTAAAGCTTTCATTTGTTGATTTAACCCTCTCCGTCTCTCAAGTACCCCCCTGTAGTGCCATTGCGTACCCCTAAGAGTACACGTACCCACATTTGAGAAACAACGAGCTAGAAGAACCTCCTGGATGATAAAACGCTCCATGGAGGTTCAGAGAGGGGCTTGAAAACCAAAAGGCCTCTGGGAGAAACTTAGCCTACACATGAATTAAAATGATCAAACAAAGATTCCTGATGACACTGATGTCCTGATGTCAGAGCATCTGTGCAGTGCCGAGGTTTGAAAGTGTTTGAGCACGAGACTACGTCACGTAGCACTTCACAAGGTCACACCGTCAGCAGTATTAGTAGAAAGGCTGACGCACACGTCTGTCAATGACGTCCGTGGAGCGCGGAGGAATCAAGACTCACCCATCTTCCCGTCCTCCACAAACAATATGCTGATGGGGTACTGACAGCTGAAGTAGAAGACGTCAATGTTGTTCTTTACTGCCACCTGTGAGAGGGATTACATTAATGGAGGGAACGGGGTGGGGGGGGGGGGGAAATGACAAGAAGCGATACATAAGTGATTACAACCCATTACTGAAGAAATGGCACTAAATGGTGGGCGGGGCCAGTTTATGTAATAACGTGAGTGTCAAGGTTGGGGTCAATTACATTTTTAAATTACCCCATCAATTATCCATGTTTGAATACAACTCAGAATTTTTTCTAATCACAATTAAAATGACAAATATTATTTCCCCCCGAAAGTCAATTACAATTACGTTACCAATTACTAAAATTCAATTACAAAATAATCACAATTGCTGCGCCTTTAATAAATAAGCCCATAAAATGTAACCTTCCTCTTGTGTTAGCTTTCTGTTAGCATCTCTTATGATAACGGGTCAGTTTGACCCATGTCTTAAATCAGCTGTAAAATACATAAAATATAATATCAAATTTGTTTTTAATCTCTTGTTTACCTTGTTAGGCTTCCTAAACAATGAAAATATTGGTATTGATACAATACCCGTAAATTTAAATTATTTTAAAAATGGAAAAATGATCCTCAAGAGAACTAATAGGTAAACTTTATATGAAACATATTTTAATAATTGTTATTTGTGTATGTGTAAGTCGTGGAACTGTAACATAGTTCTTCATGTTTGTGTTTAAATTGTAATTGACAGTTTTTATAGAATGCTCAAGCCAATTACAATTTCAAAGTGAATCATCTGAACTCAACTACAATTACAACAGCAACATATTTTTTCCAATTATGATTACGATTACGGTATAAATTTGTCATAATATTAATGTTTCAAAGTCAAGGCCCAAGGGCCAAACCCGGCCCTTTAAAACATCCAAAACGGCCCACAAGGGGAAGTAAAAACGACTGAGAAAACATGAATCATTGTGTACATGACCAAATAGTTTAGTTGTAGATATCTCCGTAGGGTTGCAAAGGGTGCGCAAAATATCCAGAAGATTTCAACGGGAACTTAAGCTCAGGAATTTTAGCAATATTCAAAAAATAGAAACTTTTCAGGGGAATTATTTATTGATCATTTTAAATCACTGTATCATTATCCAAACATAAAGATTGGCATCAATGAAAAATAATACACTTTATAAAAACATAACATTACAACAGATTTATTTGAAAGTAGAACTTTACAATCTACATTATTTGCAGGCGTTGGGAGTTTTCCACGCTTGAGAAACACGATTGAAGTCATTTAAAAACCTGCTCAATCCTCAAATTATTTGACAAAATTTCCCCAAATTAAATAAATATAGTCACTACCTGTCACCTATTGCTTGGATATTGTCTGAGCACTATATACTACTTTTATATCATTTATATGTGGAAATGTTGAAATTGTTCAATTTCCCACTTCTGCGGCCCACTGGAAATCAAACAGAGCTTAATTTGAGCGATCCATCTAACTGTGCTTTTCATGTTGTTCTGAAAAGAAATGAAAGCAGCAACTCCTAAAATTAGTGTTGTAATAAAAAATAAGCTATAAAATAAATATGCATCGACAAAGGCGATATTGTAATTTTCAATATTGCCAAAATAGGAATTGCGATATATCTTGAATCTCAATATATTGCCCAGGCCTAATCATGTTGCGGGTTTGTGCAGAGAAATAGTTTTGAGCCACTTTGCTGCATCAAACACACACAGAGTCAAGGAGAAGTGGAGGAGGTCATGTGATCTCAGCTCACCTTCAGCTTTTAAACTAAGGATTGGACACTCATCTACTGCAGCATAAGAGTCTCTTCACAAGGATGAAAAAATTAATGATACAAAAGCATCACGACTCTGCAGAGCTGCGACTTCAAGGCCAGTTACCAAACAATGACTTTCCCATTACAAATGGGAAAGTCATTGTTTGGACGTTTCACCTTCCTCTCAACCTTTCAGTTAAGATCTCAAACTGCACTTCAGTACAGAGACTTTTTCCCATTCCACCATTTCCCCCTAATAAGTGTTTCAGAGAAGGTCTCCACCCTGGGAGACGCCAGCGCAACAAGCTTCCTGTGAAAGGACTTCGGATGGAGTCGTGTCCAATTCATTAAGTGAATTCAATGAGGAGTTTACTTTCAGTGGACACAGCCGGCCGTATTGATCGTTTGATGGTGGGTGACTTTTGTGCAGCCTAAGAGAGCGTGCTTTGGATTCTACTGATCCAGTTTCTCTGAGTCATTTAGAAAAAAACAGGGACTCAGCCCACCTGGAAACATTTATACAAGAAAAATGTAAGGCTTTACTTTCGTTAAATTAACTACTGGCAAGATGTCGTCTAGGTTGGACTGAATTAACTGATGGAGTCCCAGGCATCTTTTTATATCAAAAACATTTAAAAAAAAAATAAAAAATCAATAAACCCTAAAATAAGCATTTAAAAATATAGAATTATTTTTAAAAAAAGTGGACAGTACTTTAATTTGTTAAACAAGAGAACTCAGAGAGCACAAACCTCTGCCTAAATGTCCTCCTTGCCAGATATTGGCAATTATCTGGATCAGTGATCCTGATCATGTAGAGCTGCACGATTATGGCCAAAATGATGGTTGTAATTACAATTATAATCACAATTATTTATCATATTTGGTAAAAAAAAAAGTTATTACACTACTTTTAAACAAATAATATGTGAACAGTGCAAAATGAAGCTTTAATTAAGAATTATAATTTAAAATAATTAACCCAATGTACCAAAGGGTAAGCTATAAATATGAATTATAATTAAAAAAGAATAACCTAATGAACCAAAATCTAAGCTTTAAATATTTTTAAAAATCTATCCAATGTACCAAATGCTAACTGAATGAATACACTTTTTTACAGAGTGCAGAGCCCGTATTATAAATGTAAATATTGCCAATCAGGTTTATTTAATCATGGCAACCAAAATCATGAATAAAATTCAATAAATTGTGCAGCCCTGTGATCATGGTACCATAATCATTAGAGCTGCAACTAACAATTATGTTCATAATCGAATAATAGGTCAATGAATTAATCGATTAATCTATTAAGCAATAAATCAATAATGAAATTTGTTTCCAATGCTTTGCAATATTAAATTTTTATTGATTTTATCATTTATTGTTACTTGTTAGGGCTGGGTGATATGGACCAAAATTCATTCAAAAATGGCGATATACGATATCTTGATATATTTTAACTCAATAAAGTCAATAAATAAAGACATTTTTTTTTAACAAACAGCTGCATTACTTCTGCCACTGTTGGCTTTTCCTCCTTTAAGGGACAGCACGTGTGAGTGAGTTCTGTAGTGTGGCTTGTTTAGGGCAAGGTCTGGATTAGGACCAGACCTTGGTCAGCTTTTCACACTGTTCTGAGAAGTAGCAAAAACAGACCTCCTGTGTCTTCCTCTACATGTTCTGACCGTCAAACTCTTGTGTCGCGTTGATGGCGAGAGCGTCAAATTACGCAGCGATGGAACAATGTTCACACCTGAGTGTGTGTGTGTGACATACCGCTGCAGGAGCTCAGAGGGAACTGACGGAGAAGACACATTAGAATATGGGAAAAAATAACATTAGGTTTTAAAATTGGTTAAACAGCATTTTTATTTGTTTATTTGGTTTGCTACATTATTGAATGTGTGTGCAGCAGACAGAAGTCCATCAGCCTCCAATGGAACTTCTTCAAATGTAATTTAGTCCTTCTGTGCACTCACCACCTCTCCACAATAAACGAGCAAAATGTTCATTTAAATGGGGCGGTCTCAATCACGTCTATAGGCGCACTTATTAGTGCAGCAATATTAGTGAATTTCCCACAACAGGTGAAGAAATAGCGCCCCCAAAGGACTTAGGGACGCACTTGGTTTACCACCTTTTATTTCAGATCTTAGTGAATCCTTCCCTGACGGGGACAAATTATCCTTTATACATTATTTTTTCCATTCATATTTCTATGTATATATAGCTTCTATTGTTGTACTGTTTATTTTATTTTATCTTCATTGCACTATTCTTCGGGGGTCTTTCTCTGTGTTGCCCTCCGTTGTCTTTTTTATTGCACTTTTTTTATTGAGCTAACATAACAAAAAATGTCCCCACTGCAGGATGAATAGAGAATACTCTTCTCTAAATAAGTGGATTGATTGAGATTCCCTCCTAAAATTAATGGAATCTTCTTCCATGGCATAAAGTCTATCGTTGATTTAAAATGTTGTCAAAGTCTGTTAAATACTTTTGACGTAATCCTGCTAACAGACAAAAGAAAACAAATAAATGAACGCTGGTGAAAATATTATCTCCTCTGTGGTGGTAATAAAGACATAAGCGCGAAGACTGAATTGACTGGAGAATATTAAAAAAGTCCCAAACACAAGGGATACATCTCAATTAAGATCAAATCTACTCAGCTAATGATCGTTGAGCTGATCATAATCTATGAGCTCAGTGAAACAAGACAAATATGCAAAGTGAGCATCTGAAGTAACAGGCGGCAGGCACTGGTGGTAACTAGAAGAAACTAGAAGTTCAGCCAGAGGATCCCAAAAACAGAACTAAAAATAAAATCAGCTCATTTATCTTTTAGCAGAATGTCTTATTTGTGCTGTGGCTGACTCAGGCTCAGACTCAGCGTTAGTACACTAGGGCTCTCCTGTCTGTTCAGGATGCTTTGATGAGTTTATCAGGAGCTCAGCTTTGTCAAGTGCTTGTACAAAATAACATTATTACTCTCTCCAGCTTTCTTACTCACTGGGTTACTGAGTCGTTTCTGATCACATCTCATTTTTCTTCTTCTATGTACCGGTATGTCCTGAATTAGCAAACAGTGAACACTTATTTCCACCCATCATTTGTCTTTAAATAGCAAAAAAAAGTATCTATCTTCTACTAATTGTAAAAGAATACTATCTAATTTTCCCAAAGTACGTAAATACAAAATGATACACAAAATGTACTCGACAAACACACAAAGCAACTACAAAAATACAGAAAAATTAGCCGTAGAACATAAAACCATATATAAAAAAGAAAATCAACACCAAACACACACAAAAATGCACAAAACCATTTTGAGGAATCCAGAATAATTTGTGCAAGGGCAGTCAGATCAGATAATCACCTTTTTTTCTGAGGGCCACAGTATCAACAATCATGTCAGCAATTAGAATAAAGACCTGATCTGAGCATTAATACAAGAAAAGAATAATCCGTCTATCGCTGGTTATTTAGTTTCAAAACCAAATCTAAAAGAACAAATACATGGTTATTGTGTTTTCCTGATTGAAAACTAAAACAGAAATGCAGTAAAAACAAACTAAATAAGCAGGGTTACTCCGTTTTAAAATTAAAAAAGGAAAATGGTGAAATTTTGTTTTGTTTGTGTGATATTTGGAAATCACGTGTACATTTTTAGATGAGAGCTTCATGTTGTTTTACGCTGCATTAACGCTATCTGAGCCTCAACATAATGCTGCGCCTTGACACAGGATTCAACCGTAAAGGCTTGTGTGGGGGGAACGGTAGCGTGTTCATGTCTTGATGGACAACTTGCAAAACTGTCTTAACTACACTTCAATGCTGTTTTGTTTTGTTTAACCTTTGCTGGTATAAACAAACTGCCATTTTTGTGTCTTTATTCAAGGATTATAAAAACAATTCAAACAAGAAGACAGTCATCAACATCCCCCGCCAGATTAATTGTCATAACTCACAACCTTAAAATGGAACAAGGGCAATAACTCAGAAAATAAGAAGAGTGCATTATTTTCTTTCAAACTCCATCAAAGCATTGATACCCTGAAGCCACACACTGAATTTGGTTATCCTATCTTAAACAGTTTGAGAAAAGCTGTCCACTTTAACTCGGATGCACGAACGCCCAACCATATATCCCCCTTCCACTTCGTGGCAGGGGATAATAATTAATATTGACAAAAGCACATGTATTTACGCCCCGGAAATATCGCACAAACAAAACAAACTTTTGTCATTTTCTCATAACATTTTTTAAAACAGAAAAATTCAGCTTACCTGTTCTTTTTCTGTATGTCCAATTTGGTTTTGAAACAGAATAACCAGCAATACACGGATTGTTCTTTTCTTGTGTTAATGCTCTGATTGCCACATTGCAGAACTTTAATTAACCAACAGACTTTGAAATAAAAAGGCCCATCATTTTGGAATGATTTACCACGTACTCTGAAATAACATTTGAGGATGTCAATGTTGGGTTTAACATTTAACAATGAAAACAACAACAATTTAATTTAGAATAAAGTTATTGCATACAATGATGATTGAAAAGTGTAATTTTTGTCCTATCAAAACAATTTATTTTACATTTCCTTTTATCTGAGCTTTCCAGTTTGGAAAACTGTGCCACTGTTGGTGTTTGTTGACAGAATATAATTGGAGTAATCATGAGGAATCCCAATGGGAGTAAACAGAATGGAGAATCCTCCTCAGAGTTAGTGATGCTGGTAAAACTGGTCCATGCTGCTTTAAAAAAAGCGGCAAGTGGAAAACAAACAACAACAAAAAGACGGCCTAATTAATGTGCACCTGTTCTCTCTGGAATATTTTCTGACACATTTATTTCAATCAACAAAAAAAAAAAGAGAGAACAAACTCGCTTGAAGTAAAATAGATTATGTGTCATGTCAAAACAGAGAGTACATCTCATCAAAGCAGCGCTCTGAGGCAGGAGAGCAAAAGGTTGGCACGGCTTCTCAGGCTCAGACAAACAAAGAAACCGTGTGTGTGTGTGTGTGTGTGTGCGTGTGCGTGTGTGTGTGTGTGTGTGTGTGTGTGTGTGAGAGAGACCACTAATGACCATCCCTACCTCTATCCTCCCACCCCCGACACTCTTATCTTCTCTGTCAGGCTGCACAAAGCACTAGTCCACCATCGCTCCCAGTTTAAAGAGCCACGCTGATCAAAAAACAGCCGACTTCTGCCTTTGCTTTTAGTTTTCAAACTCTTTGAAGTCGTTGTCCTGCTTTTATCTGCTTTATTCCTAGTGCAACAGTTTAACCGTACAGCTGAATAACAGCAAAGAAGAATAACTGACAAATGACCTTAACATCCAGTCAGATTCATGGGACCAACCGCAATAATGTAAAAAAATCAATTGCAGGGATTCCAACAATAATAATAATAATTTTTGCGGAAAACACACGATTTGCAAGATTGATTTGACACAAGATCATTTTGATTCAAAAAAAGTTGGTTGAAAATTGCCATTTATGCAATTGAGCTTTCGATTATGAGCAGTAACTGTCAATACTTTATTTTTAAATACGATTGCTGTCAAGACCAAGAAGCAGTATATACTATGATGAGGCCATCTCTAATTAGGGGTGTGCATTGCCATAAATCTGATGATACGTTATATCCCCATACACATTGTGAGATATCGCAACATCTATAATTACAAATTTCACCTTTACAAGTACAAAATGGTATGAAATACAATCTATTTCTTTTTTCTAAAACTTGCAATAACAAGTTAATGGTAACTAACTGTAATTCAAGCACCAATATGAAAAACAAATGGTATGTTTCTCAAACTGCTAAATTCCATTTTTCAAAAAAGTTTAACTTTTGCTTCTACAACAAATTCTGATTCTGTTAAGTTCTTAAATTCTTTAAATAAAAAAAAGTATCGACATACTGTATATAAGGGGCGTTACACAAATTTTAGTTCAGAGGCCAAATATAGGGCAGTTTTATCTCAAGTGGGCCACAGATTTAATGCGGGAAAACGAGTAATTTCAACATTATTGTGCCCTAGTTTGCACTTCTATGTATACATAAAATACAAAATATGTAGGAAGCCAACAATATCCAAGCAATAAGTTGATATATCAGTCCCAACAGGATCTTCACTTTAAATTTCCTAGATTTTGTGACCAATTTCAATTTAATTAAGGGAAATAATATGTAATAATTTGAAGAAAATTAAAGGTTTTGTAAGAATTTTGAGCTTTTTTTTTCTCACTATTTTACATTAAAAATGACTGCAATCATGTGATATAAGCACCAGAAAAACTGTGAACACTTGCAAATATTGTTGCGTTTTACACAATGATTCATGTTTTCTCTGTCATTTTTACTTTTACTGAAGGCCAAATTGGAGCATCAAAAGGGCCAGATTTGGTCCCTGGGCCACGAGTTTGAAATGTGTGATATAAATCTAACAAGTTTAACAAGTTCTGATGTGGTTCACTGAGACCTAGTGACCGGGCTTTTATGCGCTATAAATGTTAGCGCAATTAGAAAACACAATTTTAAAAAATAAATTTTGACATTTTTGGGATTGATGCCAAAATGGTATGGTAAAATACTGTGATATGATGCTGAATCTATTTTTTTTTTACACCTTTATCTTAAATATATTAAACTTGCCTGCAAATTGCTGAGTGGATCCATTTTCATAACGGGCCCCACAGTGTTGAGAGGAAGAGTAACTTCAATACTCTGATTGGGACTCAGAGGAATTAAAACCTGGAGAGGACCAGCAGGAGCCAAACCAAAGCTAGAAAAACAGAAAAGATACAATGTAACAGAAGCTAGAGTACATGTCTACACATGAGAACATCCATGGCTTTGTTGGTGGAACTGACCTGTTTCTGTTAAACTGGATTGCAAAGTCAGTCATGACACTCATCGCTTTATTACTGAGGGTCATTTCCATTTGGATGACCCCAGCACGGCGAGCAAATGTTCCAGATATCTCCAGACCCTTAGCCTTCATGGCTGGAACCCAAACCTGAACCCAAACAGAGTCAATCATTGTCTAGTAAGCCTCACATATCAAGAGAATAGATTTTCTCCATTATTAGTAAGGATGCAGGTCATGAATTCCTCCGACACCGTTTGTCTGATTTTGACAAATAAGCTATCAAAACGTACAGAAAGTTCCCGAGAATTATGCTTCTACTTTTATAATTTGAAACTTTTAAACTTTAGTTATTATGTTTTTTGTGAAACTGCATTGACTTTTCAGCTCCAATCCCATTTTTATTGCGGAGAGATCGCTAAGCTACAGTGGAGCTGCTCAAGTTTATACTTTAAAATTTTTGCTAACGCATTACAAAACATTCAACCTTTAACATGTTCAGCAAATACGTTCAACCCATTTCAACATTTACAACCTTATTGCTAATGTTAAGCTAATGCCATTGTTTGGCTAATGCTGAATTAGTGCTAAGGCTAGGTTAGTGCTATTGCTAGGCTAATGCAAATGCCAATGCTAGGTTAGTGCTATTATTAGGTTAATGCTATTGTTAATGTTAATGCTAGGTTAGTATTAATGCTGTGTTAATACAAATGCTATGTTAATGTTACTGCTAGGCTAATGCTAGGTTAGGGCTAATGCTAGGCTAGGGCTAATGCTAGGCTAATGTTATTGCAAGGTTCATGCTATGCTAATGCTATGATAATGCTAATGCTAGGCTAAAGTTATTGCTAAGCTAATGCTATCCTAATACAAGTAAATGCTAATGCTAAATAACATTATGCTGATACTAAAGCTAACTTGTGAAAATGCTAATGCTAGCTAATGTTAATGCTAGCTAATGCTAAGCTAATGCAGTATGACGCGGGCCAACACTTGCATCCTCACTTGCATGTTCTTAAAGAAATGTAAATATTCTATTTATTATTATCAAACTCACAGTTTTTGGAGGGCTGTAGGCTCCCATAGGCAGACCAACTCCTCCCCCAAGGTCGAACAGGTCATCCAGACCACCACCACTGACAGGGGCCGCGAAAGAAGCTGGCATAGCAGCGGGAGGAGCCCCGAACCCAGCTCCCATCTGTCGGACACAGAGCGGAATGTTACTGTGAAGTATTCACTGCAATGCTGCTTTGTCCAATGAGAAAGGGAGGAAAGAGGAAGATAGTGTGACTTACAGCAGGACTTCCTCCAAGGTCTCCCCCGAGCTACACGAGAAACAACAAAACAAACTTGGTCAGACCATCGCATACATTACGGACACCGTTTCAGATACATGGATAGATGGACTGTGTGAATGCTAGGGAGGTTTATTCCATCAAATGAAAGAAAAGGAGTGTGGGAACATTCATCCCATGTATAAACTACTAACAGCTGACAGTCTATTGACCTCAGCTGTTCAAGTGCCACTTTCACCAAGTACATCTGCTACCAAAGGTGGGTATACTAACTGCTCGTTTCCCACTGTGACAAATTAAGCTGTGTTCGAAATCGCATACTAATGCACTACACACTCACTGAGTATGTACTGTCTACCACATACTATAAGTATGATTAGGATGATGAGCGTTCCCACTGAAGTTCACTTCCAAGTTTCCCAAGATGCATTTGGAACGTACAACGACAAAAACCTGAAGCACTCTGAGGCTAAATATCTCTGTAGATTCTACATCTTTGAAAGTTCTGAAAACATTTGAAGTGAGAAAGTGACCAAGTAGAATATCAACATGTGCTCATTTGATCCATAAAACTCACGGAAAAACATTTCATGCCAACATTTCGGAGATTTTCAGAGACCTTCCATTGTGCTTCTGACAAAACTTTCGGTTAACTTCAAAATAAGAGCCTTATTTACAAAAGCGTTAAAAAAAAAAGTAATGGAAAACAAAAAGAGATGCTTTTGTTTTGAAAAGGAGATGTTGATTTTTAGCTTGAAGCCAGACAATTTTACATTCCGCTTGCAATGCATCATGGGGCTGTTGAGAATGACTAGTGCTCACTGTGCATACTTCAAAAATGTCCCCAATGTAGTATACATCTGGGTATTTCTCACGTACTCAATCTTTTCATACCTTCTAATGTGAACGCATTATATACTGATTTTGACATCGGACTTAGAATGACTAGTACATTAGTATGACATTTAGAACACAGCCTTATTCACAGAGTAAAACCTGTGCAAAGCCTAAAGAATGTGACCAACTATAGACCTTACACACAGTGTGGGATACAATTACACTATAACTAATGGTTCTATTCAGACGGCACGAGGGCACCACAGGGTGGGGGTGTGACTGGTGCTGGCCTTTACTGGTCCAGCAGACCAACCTCAGTGGGGCTGTAATCTGGGGGCGACGGGGACTGAAGTGGGAGCTGAGGAGAATGAGGAGTGTCCGTCCGTAAAGGAATGGGCGGCTGATTGAAAGATGAAACACATTTCAGAGCCCGTGGAGAAGAAAAGGACTTGAGGATTTCACAATCACAAATGAAAAAAAGATGAATGATATTTTCAGTCTAATGTAAAACACTGTTATACTTCCATCTTCTTATTCTGAAATCAGGGTTCTCACCAGGAATTTTTCACAGCGTAGGGGGGGTCCAGAAAACGTTGAAATTTATAACTCTCTGAGGGCTACATTTTTGAAGTAAAGCTTTGTTACTGCCATACTTTAAAGCCAAAAGTTATTTGTGGAATTGGTGAACGCTCATGATGAATGTAGTTAGAGTTACTGATGCTTGGTATAGGTCCTCCACTCATAAATACTCAGAAACACTGTATAGACAAGAAATAACATTTTATTTAAAGGACTGATTCAAAGACGTGCTTTTCAAATTTAAATGAAGTGTTATGTGGGACCTGCAGTAATACTGTATCGGGACTGTTATGAAGTACACTGTGTACATTGGATGTAGGGCTGGGCGATATGGCCTTTTATAAATACCGCGATATTTTTAGGCCATGTCACGATACACGATATATATCTCGATATTTTGCATTACCCTTGAATTAACACTTTGATGCACAAAATCACACCAGTATGATGATTCTATATGTCTACATTAAAACATTCTTGATCATACTGCATTAATATATGCCAATTTTAAACTTTCATGCAAAAAAGGGGATATCACAACTAAGTCAAAGTTGACATAACTGTATTTATTAAACAGTGAGTGGCTCAAACATAAAATTGTCAAC
This sequence comes from Gouania willdenowi, assembly GCF_900634775.1. Taxonomy (NCBI): domain Eukaryota; kingdom Metazoa; phylum Chordata; class Actinopteri; order Blenniiformes; family Gobiesocidae; genus Gouania; species Gouania willdenowi. The sequence goes on from NC_041052.1 coordinate 35,516,898, forward strand.
AGAAAGTGCACGTTCTGTGCAAAATTGTCACAGAGACATTTCAAAACAAGACATTAGTGCAGGATGCAACTCACATGGCATTTCAAAACACAAAATTAAAGTGCACTTTTTGTACATAATGCCACTACAATATTTTAAAACAAATAGTGCCCTTTTGTGCATGTTGTCATTAAGATGACATTTCAAAACAACACAAAATTTAAGTGCACCTTTTGTGCATAATGCCACTAAGATATTTAAAAAAAAAAAAAAAAAAAAGTCCGCGAGTTTAACGGTATGGTCATTTTCAACACCGCACAGACTACAAGCTGCGATATATCGAGTATATTCAATATATCGCCCAGCCCTAATTGGATGGTAATTATAGGTTACAAAGTGGAGGATGCATACAGGGAACATCGCCGACAGCAAACTAAGTAGCTGCAGGGGTCCTTGGGGAGTTAAAATAACACATGCACGCCTGGAGGTCCAAGTATGAAACAATTATTACGACGGCACCGATTGAAAAAGGAAGAAACAAGAGAAAAGCCCCATACGCTGGTTTAAACATAGCATAGAGGGCAACTTTGCATCGTAGGGATGAAAATCACACCATAGGGGGCCCTACGCTCAACAGTGCTGGCAAGAACCCTGGAAATATTTAACTATGGCACAAGAATTCTATCAATAGTCTCATGGTTTATTTACTCAAAGATTTTACTGTTCAGCAGAACCACCCCTAAAACATCCAACAAAAGCAGTATTCATTTTATCTTTGATGGTTTAGTTTATAAACGCGCTAGATCCCATCATGTAGTTACCGGCTCAGATTCATCCCCCATCTGCAAGTGCAGCAATGAACAAAGAAAAGAGAGAATATTGCAATGAAAAGAAAGAAAGAACAAGCAGCAGCTGATTACAAACAGACCAAATATAAACTTTACCTACAGTCTTGTGATTAACTGACTAACTACTTTGAGAAGCTCACAGGATTCAGAAAATGTGAATGATACATACCAGGCTGTCGAGTCCACCTCCAAGGAGGTCCATGGCACCCATCTGTATGCCAGTGGACACAGCAGGAGTTGGACCGGTGGTGGTAGGAGTCAGATCCAGATTGAGAAGATCCCCCAGGAGGTCTCCCTGGGATGGAATGACAGCAGGGGGTGCATCGGCAACTGCAGCAGCAGAGCTTGCATCGGGGCTCTCAACGCTCTCTCCACTGGAAGTAAAGACAAAAAGAAGTATTTAAATGCAAATTAAGAGATGACTTTTGTTGATGTGGAGAGAAGACCACATCAAAGTATGTAGGGCCTCTGATTTTCCAGACAGAAACAAAACAACTGAATTCCTGTTCTGAAGTAGAAAAAGCAATCAAAAATGCATTTTCCCCCCCATTTATTGCATTTAAACTCAGGCCACACACACACCAAAAACGGATGATTGAATGTCTAAAAAGTGTCACAAACAGGAAAATATGTCTAATTCCACTCATAATCCAGTTAAAAACCATGCCTTACCTGTTACTGTTTGACTAGTGGTCATGTTATCCTGTGACTGAAAATAAATGCAGAGCATTCATCTGAAGTGTGTTTTAATGTGTTGTGATGAACAAGCGGTTCAGATTATAATTACTCCATTTACATAAAAAGGCAGCTCTCTACGCTGCCTTTGGACGTAAAAGTGCTATGATAAATGCTATACGTAAGTTCACAGTGCATTAGTGAATTGATATCACGTGACCGCTGCTTCTACGTTCTCTCGCTAGTGGGCAGGATAACACTACAGTCAGGATGACAGCGCTAAAGACGATAAAGAAACTTTATTTTGAGGAAAAACGACAGCTTTTAAAAGATGGGAGACCAACACCTGAGCTACCAGACCTTCAGCAAAGGTAAGGTCAGAAAATTGTTTGTATTGGCTTTGTGGATGCGCCTCACTGAGGCTGTTCCGAGTTGTTGTTGTTGTCATTTTCTCCGTGTTTCTGTGTTTCCAACACAAACAACGGATGCGCTGCCGTGTCATGAGCTATATCTTGTTGGGAGAGTATGGAGGCTATTTAAAAAAGAAAACAGGAGACCCTAGGTTTGAATAAAAATATAATGGCCATATCAAAAGCCTGTGCAGGCAGAATTCTTAAATCTAAAAGACAAAGGTTGAAGACTCACGAATTAGCAGTGGCAGGGAGTCGCTTGTGCTGAACGCCACGGCTCCCCTCCACAAAGGCACTGGGGGGCTTGTGGTAGACAGAGGCCAGAGTCCCGATGTGACAGATCAGCTCCTCTAGCAGCGTGGGTTCGATCAGATCCGTTTCCTCTGAGATCAGAGGCTTCTCAGCCAGGACCACCTCTTTGGCAGCCACAGGGTCCGTGGAGAGGAGTCGCCAATAGATGTAGCCTCGATCCCTCAGGTCCGGGTTATCAGAGTCCTACAGCAAGAAACGGAGGAGTGACTAAGAGGAACAGTATTTATAGAGCATGTTTAGTACGGAATTGAAAATAATTTTCTGTTTTAGAAGTGAGAGCTTTGAAATGAGACAGCCTGGGGGGGAGCCGACCAACACGGAGCATTTTCACTAAAGAGGGGGAAAAGGACAACATTCCCAGAACTTACATTTTGTTATTTTTATCTTCTTTAAATCAGGCTGTAAAATATGCTTGAAAACATTTCAATACATAGTACTTTTATTTAAGGAAGCACAATCTTCCCTTACTCAGCATGCGTTGAGCAACACCAAAATACATCTCTTAAAAAAAACATTGATCTTAACAGAGGAGTGGTGTTTTATTGAGATCTAAAAAGAATATTCCAGAAAAGCACTAAGACTTTATAATACTTCATTCAGCCTTATCCAGGTTACAGTCATCTTAACGTAAAATGGGACCAATACTACATCTAATTGGGACATTTCATTTCATTTTTCAGGACCAAACAATACATTTTATTGGATATGGGAGATGAATATATTAGAGAATTGGGTTAGGATGTAATTAGATTGATGGCATTTCTATCCCCAGATAAAAGGAATTTATCCAAATGTCAGCTCAATTCATTCCAGCAGTGAGCAAACTGTTGAGCAAAATTAAATTACAAGAGCCATTATACGTTTCAAAAGTACCTCATGTCTGTGTTTCTGTTTTATTGACTTTGCCTAATCAGATGTCATTACTGGCTTTAAAATTTCCCGAAATAATGCCAAATATGCTAAATACGGTTGAGTGCATCACCTATTGTTATTAATTTAATAGTTCTTCATTGTATTTTCACTGAATACACACGTTTAAATCTTGCCAGATTTGACGTGTCTGTTTGCTAAAGTTGCAACACATTATGTCACACAATTTTAGATGCATGATATTGTCTCAAAATATGTCTATGAAGGTTTAGTCCAGTGGTTCCCAACCTTTCTTGAGTCATGATCCCATTTTTATATCGCAAATTTCTAACCAAAAAGACATTTTTTTCTAAAATTAGTTTTTAATAATATTTGTTATTGTTGTGTTACTAATACAAGGTAGAGTTTAGATTCTTGGCCCGATCCGGGCCTCATTTTCCCGCTCAGCTGTCAGGTCGGGCTCGGGCTTCTTTTTTTAAATCTCTATTACATTAATATTATTTTTTAATAAACACAAAAACGCTTCTATATTATCACTGAAAATTATTTGCTGATTTTGCTCATTCCTCATCGCAGACCGGTCTGGTCTGCGATGCTGTAAATGTTCTGGTTATGTTCCACTTGTGTGTAATCAGTGGTTACCTGATGCTGAGATTTCACATGGCAGAGAAGGCATCATGGTTACATGCAGATTTCTCTGCCAATGTGTTTCTTTGTTTACATGTGTTCTGAGTGTTGATTGGCTGGGAGGCTGGGGAAAGGGCGGACGTAAGCGGGGAAAAGAGGCAACAATTCTGTTCCCACGGTAGTGTGAGTGTATGACGGTGTAAGACGGTTTTTTGTGTGTTTGTTTATTTTTGCCGTGTTACTACGACTTCCATTAAAGCCTGTAAAACTGTGATAACGGCTCGAGTCACGTCATTACAATATCTTTTGGGCTGCGGTGAGTGTGCGCGCGAAATAAACCCATCCGGTCCTTTGTTTGTGGTCTGTGTAAGTCTTACAACACAGAGAAAAGTGCACCGTTTAAAAAAAAAAAAGGAGTACTCTGAAGGAGCTTGTTTTATACAGGGCCATAAACCTCCCCTTTTGCTTAATTCATGTTGTGTTTTGACCACACCCCAGCACAGATGTGTCATTTAGACCACAGGGAACTGTTTTAAAAGGTGAAAAATGGGTATAATATGTCCCCTTTAAACTAGATTTATATTTGAGAAAGTACAGAATACAGTTGTTTGACATTGTGTGTTCTGTTTTAATTTGAAAAATAATATTTTTTTTAATAAATATTAAATTTATTTTTATTCAGTAATTCATTTTATCAATTACTAGACATTTTAAGCAACCCCCACATACGGTCATGAGTCCAAATTTAAACAAAAAAAACCTGGATTAGTTTAGGAAGTAAACTCCATCATATTAAGTCATAAATGGTGCGAGAATTGACATTTACGTCTCTTTGAATGTAAAATATCGCATGTAAATGCATGATATTGTCTCAAAAAAATTACCACATCAAATCCAAAAACGTTTCACTTACAATCAAAATCCCTACGAATTCAGACATAATAATGTGTTTAGACCTAACAGGATCATATCAAACGTTGGCAAACATAGTACTGTGCATAGAGCCATGAACCTCTGGAACAGCCTTGACAAAGAGACACAACAGTCAGATAATCTGAAGCAATTTAAGGACAAAACGAGGAGGACATTTTTACACACATACAGATCTCAAGTCAACTCTCCATTGAACTCTACAGCAACGACATGGAACTCATCAACTGGTCATTGAGCACCATTGACAAAATCTTCTCAACGAGGCAATTGCTTCAGCACGAAATACCGTGTCCAAAGGACACATACCCAAGTGGATATGTCGTGGACGCACGAGGGAGAAGCCAGATGCTCTGTCTCTCCCAGCTGGAAGTGGAAGATGTGGAGGACATCTATCTGCTAGGAGTCATGATCTTTGGCCTGCTAATGATGGGGGTATGTGTCTGTGCATGTGCCTTCCGGATGGATCGTAAGCTGAGGCGACTCTCAGAGGATATGAAGGTTCTCAGAGAGAAGAAGAACTTCACGTTTGGAGAGTTGGAGGAACGTAAACAACGACTGGAAAAGAAAGCTCGTGGAAATACGGGGGAAAAAGACTGTGATGAGGAGTAACAGCAGGAACAATGACTGCAGACGAGAACACATCACAAAAAAAAACAAAAAAAAAACAAAAAAAAAAAAAAAAAAGGGGAAGAAACGAGGTTGGATGTAAAATTATCTGTGTTCAAATTAGGGGACGGATCTAGATAAGCATAATGCTTTTTTCCGTCGCCCTTTCCGGCATGAAAAAGGACAAAAAAAAAAAAAAAAAAAAACAATGATGTGATTTTGCTCTGAATGTCAAATGAATTTCTGTGAATGCAACCATGTCGGAAATGAACTGAATAAATAAATAAATAAATAAAACAGAAAAACTAAATTCGATTCCTGAAATATTGTTATTTTTATGGAATTCTTATTTCTACAAACGTTTGATCAATAAATAAACTTTTTTTTTTGCTGGGAACTTAAATTAAAAAAAAAAATCATAAGAACCTGAGTACGGTGTACATTTTATGACATCCACAGGTCTCAGAGTGAGGTATCAGGTATCAGGAAAACTTCTGTTATTTGTCAGACCAAACGGACTCATGACTCAGCAAAACCTCTGTCAAATGACACGGCGTCACTAGTCAAACCAAATACCGTCAAATGACAGCCTCAGGCTTCAAAATAAAAGTCATCAGACTCAACTACCTCAGGCCGTAAAACACGACATGCTGTATTATGAAAAAAACGGAAATACACGTCATCAATATGTGCTGCTATGGATACGTGAGTAAGTTGAAAGCGGCTATTTTCTATTTATTTTTAAAGGTTAGAATATATCAATGTTTCATATAACTATGCATTTATTAATCAAACAACATGTTGATATATGTTAACTTTTTAAAAACTAAAGGAAAGAACAGCTTTTCAACTTACTTCGTCATGTGTACTTCCGGTTCCTTCAAAATAAAATGCCATATTGACATCAATATGTGCTGCTTTTGATATGACAGTAAGTCGATAGCTGTCATTTTCTATTTATTCTTAAAGGTTAAGATATATCAACATTTTATTTAACTATGTATTTATTAATCAACATTTAAAAAAAATTAATAAATGGAAAGAACGGCTTTTCAACTTACTTCTTCAAGTATACTTACGGTTCCTTCAATATAAAATGCCATGTTGTGGTTTCACGACCTGAGTGACGCCATTTCATTTGACAGAGGTTTTCCTGATACCTGACTATAGCTACGTTTCCATTACCCTTGGAAATGCACAAAATCTAAATAGCGCAATAACAACTGGTCATGGAAACACCTGAATTTTGAAAAAATACTAAAATATCGCAAAAATGTTTATACGGTTTGATGAGGAAGAATTTCAGATATTGAAATGTGTCACAAAAGCACCATGGAAACACCTTTTCCACAAATACACATCACAGGACATGATGTACCTGGTCACATGACCACTTCTCTCCGAGTAAACATGACGCGGTGCGTGTGGACAGAAGAGGAGACCGGGACATTTCTTAGTGTTATACTATGGAGTGTCCATCTTCCAAAACAGCCTTCAATGGAAACACGTTCAAAGCGCAATTATACTTTGTCGACATTGAGAAATATCGCTTTTATTTTGTGAAAACCTCGAATGGAAACCCAGCTTCTGAGACCTAAGGATGTCCTAAAATGTACACCGTATGTGAGGCTTTGATGTAATATATCAAATGAAATACCCGAGTGTGTTTTAAAGAAGAAGAAAACATGTAGGATAAACATATAACTGTAGATAGCAACAAAAATTTACTTTAGTGTGTTTTTTTTTCCTCTCACCTGCGTGGCAAGGCTGAGCACCTGCTGCACCAGCTCCTGGGTCTCCGTTGGCTTCTTCAGGAACAACTTGACAATTGCAGTAAGGAGCTGCAGCTGCACCTGGAGAACGCAGAGAGCACTCGATAAAACCCAGCTGCCCCTCGAAGGATGCAGAGTGCTTCAGTGCAGTTTGGCCTAAAACGACACGGCTCTACAGAGTAATAACCAACACAAATATCATCATTTCAAACCATAACCCCCTGTGAAGACGAAATAATTGTGCTATAAAGTGGAGGGGGCAGAATAATGTTGCCGTCAGTTCTAAAAGAGGGGCTCCTCTCTAAGGCAATAATAGTGAAACTGGTCCATCGCCTTTTAGTGTGCCATCTATCCAAGGAAAGCTTAATACAACTCTGGGGAAAGTATTAAAACTAATAGATATTACAGCGTCCTTTCATTAAACACGGTTAGTCTCAGAGCAACAAAATCAAATCGTCCTCTGAGTTAATCATTTTCTCATTAGAAATATTGTTTAACAATGAAACAGGATCATTTGTTTGTGCCACTTTAATATCTGTGCAACCTTTTTTTTTTTTTTTATTGCTTTGCAGAAGCCCACTGAAGGCTTTAATTATTTGTTGCAGATAAGAAATAAGAGCTTCTGTATATTAATGTGCTTATCTTCTTATTCTAAAAAAATACCCGTCGCCCTCACACACCTGAGTGCTTTCATCATGGAAACCCTCCAAAAAGCTCTCCAGCAGCTCATCAGCGTTGTCGATGCGCTCAGCGTATTCACCCACGATCCAGATCATGGCGGCGCGCGCCTCCGGCTCGTCCAACGAGTCCAGGTTTTCACACAGGGTGGCGATCACACTCTCATACCTGAGAGCGTCAACACAAAAACAGAAACACCATCTGTGTTTGTTGCTCACAATTACACATGCAAACAAACCACGCTGTGCATTTTACTCACACATACTGTAAGGCTGTGCAATGAACCAAAATTTAGTTATGGTTTCCATTATTACACTCAACAATTATGACAACTGGGTTAGGACGTAATTAGATTGATCTATCCCCAGATGAAGGGAATTTATCCAAATGTCAGCTCAATTTATTTGAGCAGTGAGCAAACTGTTGAGGAGAATTAAATTAGAAAAGCCTTTATATGTACAGACTTAGATTTTATGTTTCAAAAGTACCTCGTGTCTGCTTTAGTTTCATTATTTTTGGTTCCATTTGTTTCATTGGCTTTTCCTACATAAATGTCATTACTGGCTTTAGAGGTTTTTGAAATCATGCCAAACATTCTTAATATGGTTACTTGCATCACCTACTGTTATTAATTTAACAATTAATCAAAATTCGATTACATTTTCGATTATTACACTAAACGATTACAAGAACAACATAATGGAGAAAATACTTTTTTCTTTCTTTTATGCTTTTAACTATACATATGTTTTATTTGCGAAATAAAACAAAATTCCACGATTAACAAGCAAGGCAAGTCAAATTCTCACAAGCTCATCTTTGTAAAGGGTCTTTAGCACGGGGGGTTATATAGTGTCATGTATACCTCAGGTACTGACAAATGGGAGGAAATAAAAATAGGACACTTTCTAAAACTGTTTCAGTGTTAATTGAATATTGAAACCAGAATGTTTCATTGATGAAATCGCCTTTTACTATTTTTTCATTTTTTTTAAAAATAAAAGCCCATTAAAATGATGTGTTTTTTTTGTCATACAAAGTGTTGTAATATGAACAGCAGGAGACAAGTGAAGACTGCAGTGATTTTGGTGAATACCAGTTACTATTATTAGATATTCTTGTAGCATCTGTTTTTGCATCGGTAAATATAACTAATCTTCAGCAGATACTTCAATACTGCCCCCTAGTGGAGGGGTGAGGCTTTACACACATGGGGATCAGGAGCTCTGTGTGTATGAATCTGAGCGAAGCTGCGTTGCGCACACACCAGCTGATCCACAAACGCACATTGGTCAATCCACAAACACAACTGAAGATTTATACATGATAGTTCATGATAAATACACACGCACAAATGACAAAACACATGTAAATTGTGGATGTATTTGTGAATATTTTTGAGACAAATCTTTCCCCATAGTTAACGAGCATCCCTGAAGCCAGATCACATAAACAGGCTGGTGTTCTTGGCTAAAAATCTATGAAACAGAGTTCAACTGTTCTACCCCTTCTGGTTCTAACTAATATTTGTTAATAAAATAGTTTTTTGCACTTTTATTATTCGTAAGTGTTCAAAGAATATATTTTACAGCGTCTCACACTATAGTGAACCTACTTAAAGGCAGGGTAGGTAATTTTCAAAAGCTAGCAAGATTTTGAATGTAGCATCCTCCGACGAACCGTCTTTTTTAATTTGGTCAAAGTTTTTACAGGTTTACAGCTGCTACAGATGACAGATTTTCTTCGTTCCTTTTTCAGAGCACATAAGATCTTAATTTCTGTCAGAACATAAAGAAAATTTCAACCAAAAACTTAAAAAATGTAACTGGAGAAAATTACCTACCTTATCTTTGAATTCAGAATTTGCAGTCCCTTCAAATTATCTTTTAATTGCTACAGTTCCGTGGCAACTTTCAAGTGTCCGTAGCAGTTCAGTTGCAGTGCACTGAATTTGTTTACAAAAGGGAAGATACTCGAATACTATTTTAATTAATACTTTGCACCTTTTTATTTATTTGCATTCAAATAACATATTTTATTTTGTGTGAAAGTGAACATACTGGATTTTAGTGTTTGAAGGATTTTATTTATGTCTGAAGAATATATTTCACATTGTTTTGTACAAAAAAAATCTTTTTGGTTGACTAATAATCGTGATTTTAATTATGACTGAAATAATCGCAATTATTATTTTTTCTATAATCGAGCAGCCCTACTCAAACATATGAAAACTAGATTATTTTTCTTTTTTCTTGTCCACAGAAAAACAGACACAAACAAAAAAGAAAAAAAAACAATAAAGTTCAGCAAACCACTTCCCATCCTGGGAAAAGTAAAAACCAGCATCAGTATTGGCTTAGACTTGTTTTCTGGCAGCTTGACAAATTCAAAACTATAATTAAATCCCTTTGGTTGTGCTTTGTTTTAACAGACTAATTAGTTCCTAAATCTTGATCATTGCTGCTGTTTCAGAGCATGAGGCTTGTCCGATCTGCATAAAGAGTCTTGCCAAAAACTAAATGAATTCAAATGATGGCAATTATAGAACAAGACAAAAGCAGATGTACCCTGACAATACTAATCTAAAGGATTTACAACATTGTCCCTTTAGGGCACTTGTGTCAAATTCAAGGCCTGGGGACAAAATCTGGCCCTTTAGACCATCCAATTTGGCCCCCAGAAAGTAAAAATGACAGAAAAGATGAAACATTGTGTAAATTACAAAACAATTCAGTTGTAGATCTCAGTCCCTCCAAAGACACAAATTCAATGAAACTCCACATTATTTGCAGACCTTATATCACACGATGGCAGTGATTTTTAATCTCAAATTGTTAAGACAACTTACAACTTTTCCAAGGTCCAGCAAATATCTTCAAATTATTTCACAAAATATCTCCAAATCAAATTCAAATTTGTCACAAAATGTATGAAATTTAAGTGAAGCTAAAGCAGGGACTGATATCTATCAATTATTGCTTGGATATTGTCAGTGCCGCACATGCTTTATTTAACATTTCTATGTGAACTAGGGAGCAATAATGTTAGAATTTCTCCTTTTCTCTGTCGACAATCTGTTTGAGTTTGACACCCCTGCTTTAAAGTGTCCAAACATAGTCCAAGAGGGCCACAAACCTGCAAGTATTATAGATCTCCTTGTTGTATTACATTTAATTCTGATGAATCAAGGTTGGCAGAAAGCCTGGAAACACGCCTCGGTAACACTTTACTTTAAGGTTTATACATAAGGCTGACATTACGCTGTCATTAGCATAAATATGCTGTCATTGAGTGTCTTTGTTACCCTAACCTCTAATCCCACAAGATACTCCACCTAACCCAAAAAATGCCAACATAGCCTCAAAGGTGTCATAATTTAGCAAATGACACTTAATGACAGACTTCAGGACACCTTATTCATGCTAATGACAGCGTAATGCCAGCATTATTCAACTTCAATTAAAGTGCGACCCAAGCCTCTTTGCAATCAGGTGTTTTGGACACATCCAAAGCCGAGATTAGACACTGCTGCCTTAAAAACTCACAACTCCAGGAAGATGCCTTAGAATGTGCAAATAAACCTATCCAGAACCTTGGTCTAAGCTTCCACTAAGAGTGCGTTCACACCAACGGACCCCATCGTCCACCTCGGTTGGTAAAGCAGTCCCTCCAGAAATTTGTGATGCAAATTCAGCCAATCAAATTCCGTATTATTTTTTTTTCCAATGACAGCAACATTCTCGCTATTTTTTACCAATCTGAGTAATATCCTTCAGCCCTGGTACATCACGTCTGTGTTGATAACTAAGAAGCAAGTGTGTAGACACTCATTTACCCTTTTTTTTAAAATTGACCTTGTCTGCAAAAGCTATGAAAAGTCAGTTTTACTCATGCAATGAAACAAATACCACCCTAAGGAAAGTTAAAAAAAAAAGTTTATCAGAGGGAGAATACAAAAAGAGAAGGCAGTGTTACCCCTAAGTGAGGGGGGAAACAGGGGAGAGGGAGATAGGGTAGGACAGTGGAAGGAGTGATTGATATTAAGCTATTTTTGTTGTACTTTAAGTAGATAATGCTTCTATTCTGCAAATTGTGTTGTGGGGTGTAATCTAATGAAAAAGTCAGGTGACAAATGTGAAAAGATTAAAGAGGGTGACGCAACACCCTGCTTAAGTATAACGATGGTGGCCGTGGACAGAGGGTGAGAGTAGGTTCTTACACCTAGCACTGATAGTCGGGATCAACTATAAGGTTAATCCGAAGCCTTTTCTGTATTGTTATGAAAGAATTAAAGAACAATTACTTACTGTATTTTTTTAGAATTGACCTATTAATGAAAGGTTATGGAAAACAATCAAGCCTTAAAATGCAACAAATTATGAAAATGCTGCCGAAAAATCAGGCGTTTTAGGCTGCAAAAAAAAAAAAAAAAAAAAAAAAAAAAAAAAAAAAAAAAATCACATTGGCCACGAAAGACAGGAGAAACTGATAAAAAAAAATAATCAAATATATTCCCTACGACTGAAGAGAAAAAAAGCCTTTTGAGCACAGCACAGCATTTAACTGTCACTGTATCATTTAAAGCGTGCTAACATGACACCCTGTGTGTGAAACACTTACAATGTCTTATGTCTCAAACTCTATGTTGAATCTACCAGTGACTGAGAAGCACCTACTTGTTGGGGTACTTGCGGAAGATGTCTTTGATGACCACAATAGCCTCCTGCACTACATAGTTGACCTTGGTCTGGATCAGGTCCAGCAGGGTGCTGACACAGCGCTCTGCTGATTGCTGAGAGAAAAAAAGGCCAATGATTGAGTTCAGTGTAAATATTCCACATGTACAGATTCATATTTATACAACTATGTAACAAACAAAATTGCATTTTTGTTGCTGTTCTGTATATATATAAAGAGAACTATCATTCTTTTGGATATTTCAATAAAAAAATCATCTGTTGACTGGAAGGAACAGAAAGAGCAATAAACAAACTCATCATGACTTTGATGATGGCGCCACCTTGTGCTTGAAAAAGGTTTTCGCTGCAGGCCTTATTATTCAGTGTTATGATTGGAGTTACCAGAGGTGAAAGTAACAGATAAAAGTACTACTCACGTTACTGTAATTGAGCTGCTTTTATAGGTACTTGTACTTTTTTGAGTATATTTCCAAATCAGTAATTTTACTTTTATTTAAGTGCATTCTAAAAGAAGTGAAGTCATTCGTTACATTTCTACACCCAACCGTTACTGAGTAAATTATTATTTTTTCGTTTTAAAATGATCAACGGACATTGCGAAATTAAAATAAATAACCAGACAACAATCAAATACATCACATCATAGCCGACCAATCAGATTACACGTAATGCACGGCGCCAAAACAGCATTAAATGCTTAAGAGTAGGTGTTCTCAACTGGTCTCACCCTGGGACCCACGTTTTGCCACGGTCATTAAACATTACATTGTGACGCACTTTATTTTTTTTTAAGAATTCAACCAACCTAATTTTTTTGTCAAAAATATCTGTAAAAAAAACCAATCTTTTTTTAAACATAAATCTATATATTATCTTGTGCAACAAAAGAAAAATTTCTTTCAAAATAAAAGACAGGTCCAATATGAGAGGCATCAAGTATTAATTTATTTTTGACCAGCTGTCCGTAAACCCACTTTTGAGTCCCGACCCACCAGTTGAGAATCACTGCTTTAGAGTTCATAAAGAGCATTTCGAGTTCATAAATGTATCTATACTTAGCCTGATAATTTCTGTATTTTATTTTTAATTGAATTCATTGTTATTTTATTTTAAAAGAATTGTACATTTTGACAAACCTTTTATTTTATACAGATGTCTTTGTGGAAAATAAATTAAGTTCCAAATGTAGTAGATTTGGTCTCTTCCTTTTTAAGTTTATATATATGAGATGTTTACTGTGTCCAAGGGAACCGGGGCAAAATTTATTACCAAAATAAATGTGGGGGGGTGAAAGTAACTACTAACTTTTACTTTGAGTACAATAGTATTTAATTGAGTTACTTTTTACTTGTACTTGAGTATTTTATATATGACCAGTTTAGGCCTGGGCAATATGTCGAGATTCAAGATATGAGTTTTCCATTTTTGCGATATGGAAAATTACAATGTTGCCTATATCAAAATATTTTTAATTTATTGCTTATTTTGTATCAAAATACTCGTTTTAGGAGTCACTGCTTTCACTACTTCTCAGAACAGCATGAAAAGCTCAGTTAGATGGATTTCTGAGTGCATCCTAACACAGACCTTCCCCTAAACAAGCCACACTGTAAAACTCACTCACACGTACTGTCCCTTACAGAAGATAAAGCCAGAAATGGCACATATTGTGCAGTTGTTTTTTAATAAATGTGCCTGTGTGGCATTTTTCATCAGCAAATTTGACCTAGAATTGGTCTGACTTTTTCAAGTTTAAAATATCAAGATTTAAATTTTATATCGCTATTTTGAGAAAAAATATTGAGATAGGAATTTTCATCCATATCGCCCAGCCCCAACTTAGCTGTACTTGAACTTCAGTAGAATACAGTGGGGTAAAAAAGTATTTAGACAGCCACTAATTGTGCAAATACTCCCACTTAAAAAGATGAGAGGCCTGTCATTTTTTTATCATAGGTATACCTCAACTATGAGAGAAAAAGAGAAAAAAAAATCCAGAAAATCACACTGTAGGATTTTTAATGAATTATTTGGTAAATCCCTCAGTAAAACACTATATATCAGTACTCTTTATATCTCTGGGAGTTACCATATTTACACAACTTCTATGAAATGCATTGTTGACAGCGTTGCCTCACCTCCACTTTGATGGCACAGCGGCCAATGGCTCGGACCGCTTTACGAACAAAGTCCACATCCACCTCAGTGGCGTACTCCTTCAACTCAGCCAGCACCTGCAGCGGGACAGGCTTCCTGTCACTCAACATGTCTTTAATATCTGAAGCCGTTTTTTCTAAATATGTGCAAAATATACAGATATATTTAGAAAGGAGTGTTACCTGAGCAATGTTAGCTTGGGAGGCGAGTCGAATCATGATGTCCAGCTTCTCCAGTTTCACATAGATTGGGTCGTTGTACTTTACAAAGAAAACCTTCATTTCATGTTTAAGGATCTCCGGGCTAAGAAACAGACCAAGTACATGCTTTTACTATGAAAGGGTTTGGTCTGAAAAATGACTTAATTAAATTATTGAATACTTACCGTCTCTGGACGATGAGGTTAATATTTCTTAGAGCCACATATTGCAACTCGGGCTCAGCAGAGAGCAACGTGACCAGTGGGGGTGCGAGCTTTTTTAACAAAGTGCCATAATAGTCCAAGTCTTTGGGCAGCATCTCCATGAACTTCATTAAAACTTTAACAGCTGACAGCACCACGGCAGAGTTGGCATGTGAGAGCCGTGGGGTCACACGCTCACAGATGCTATCAAATGATGAGGAGGATAGCGGGAGAGAAAAAACTGAAAATTAAACACAATCTCTCGAGAAAATAATGTGTCCAAAACAGGTCTCAGTGTTACCTTTGAGACTCTCGGTCATCTCGAGGTGTGTAATTAGCCAGACAGTCCAGAATGAATATCTGACCCCACTCTGTGCACTCGTTGAGCGCCGTCAGCAGCTTGTTTATGGTCTGAGGATTCAGGTCCAGTAGGTTACTGTTAGGATGGGACTCTGCTATCTCAGATAGAGCTGCTACAGCGTTTGCAACAACCTAAAGATGAAAATAAGAAAACATCAAAAGTTTAGCTTCAAACTCTCCAAAACTTATCAAGCTACAAAACATTCACGATTTAAAGGGATCCTCCATTGTTTTTTCAAATGTGGCCGAAAATCTTTGAAACGTAACTTTTAATAATGGGACTACTTTACAGTTTTAGAACTTGTGTTCCTCCATAATTGAAGACATCACACAGCCCCATTTGCCTGTAAACATCCCATTGTTTGAGTAAAACATTTGGCATGTTTTGTTTAGATAATTTAGCAGCTTTTTAGATTATTATTATTTTTCAGTCAAAATGCCACCTTGTGTTGCTTTTGTTGCTTTAAATAATCAGGAAAAGTTAAAGATGTCGATGTAACCTCTTTTGTTAATGAAAAGAGAATAAAACTAATCTATGGCCGCAGGGGATGACAGTTCAAACTCTGCGGTACTTTGGCAGTAGACAATGATGCAGAGAAGAGCTTTCCTTAGGGACCTTGACTATCACTTAGAGAAAGAGAGAGACACACACACCCTGAGGATAGAAGTCCTTTTGAGTGTAAGTCTTTCTACAGTCTGTGATTTACTCACTAACTTCAGCCATCAAAGCGTCAGCAGCGCACAGTTTAAGGTCCCTCCCTGCAGTCATAGATCATTTTTTGGGTCACAACTGTTTGTATTCTCTTTCCGTAAACAGAAGTGGGCTACATCGACATCTTTAACTTTTCATAATTATTTAGAATACCCAAAGGCAGCACAAGTTGGCATTTTGACAGAAAAAAGCTGCTAAATGATCTAAAAAGCAGGCTGAATGCTTCACTCTAATAAAAAACAATAGGCTGTTTTAGAAGTAAATGGGGATGTGTTACGTCTTCAATCACATGATTTTAGGATGGCGGAACACAGGTTTTAAAACGATAAAGTAGTCCAATTTTTAAAAGTTAATACAGCAAATATTGGGCAAAATAATGTGTTTTGTTATCTAATAATAACAACATTTCAAAGGTTTTAAGGCCACATTTGTAAGTACAATGGAGGATTCCTTTAACGCTAGGAGCCATACCATGGGGTTGGAGTCAGAAATGAGATCCTTCAGGGTGTCCAAGAAGCCTTGGTCCTCCACTAGCTGAGCATTGATATCATGGAGCTTTGCTACGCACACAGCAGCTGTTTTCCTCACATATGGGTCTTCATCCTTGAGACATTTTCTAAGTGGTTCGCAGAGGTACTCGGTGATCTTGTCCACACGAATGCACCCCATTGTACGAACAGCCAGGGCCCGAATGAGAGGGTTTGGGTCTTCACAGTCCTGTATGTCACAGGGCAGAGGGTTTATGCCCATTTATAATGCTTTAACATATGCATAGCTCGTAAACGCCCGGACTTTATTTTCATAAAACATACTGGGCACTTTTATAAATGTATGTGGTTAAATCAGGGGTATCAAACGCTGCAGTTTATCTTTAGTGGGCCACAGATTCGAGGCAGGAAAATTAGTAATTTGAACATTATTGTGCTATTGTTTGTATATGTAAATTATAAAATATGTACGACACTTAAGATAGCAAATCAATAAATGACAGATATCACTATCAGCAGGATCTTTGCTTTCATTTTTTTAGATTTTGTGGCCAATTTCTATGTCATTTGGGGAAATTTTGTAGAATAATTTGAAAAAAATTGCAGCATTTACAAAATGACTGCCAACATGTGATATGAGCGTGGGAAAACTGTGGGCTCTGCAAATATTGTGAAGTTTCATTGAATTTGTGTATTTGGGGCGGGACTTAAGATACCTACATTTCAATTAGTTGGTAATTTACACAATGATTCATGGTTTTTCTGACTTTTTTTACTTTCTGCTGTGGGCCGAACTGGATGCTCCAAAGGGCCGGATTTGGCCCCCGGACCTTGAGTTTGACACATGTTGTAAATCATATACCTATATATATATATATATATATATATATATATATATATATATATAAAAAAATACAATAAATCAGCAGCTCCATCATAGTGATTTGAAATTATCTGTTAATGATCCTTCTACAGCTTTTTATGTAATTTACGATTTAAATAATCAATGATTGGAAATTATGCATCAATTATGGATTACTGTGTCAGAATGACGATGTATTGATTATTTCTTCCACTCCTAATATCAATCCTACTGTATGTTTATGAAAGACTGTTCTCTACCTTCACAAACGTGTTCACCGCCATAATGGCCATGTCTGGCTGACTCTTGGCATAGTTCATCAGGTAGAGGTAGACCAGCTTCTTTAACTCCAGGTTGTCCGTCTGCATGCAGTTCACCACATCTGGGAACAAAGCACTGGAGAACAGAACAAATGTTGTCTGATTGCAGCCTCAAATATTAACAACTTTCTTAAAATGTTCATTGACCAACCTGACATCTTTGCCCACTGTCATGGATGCAATGACCTTCTTCACGGCCTCCTTCTTCTTCTCTTTCTTATCACTGTTCAGCTCTGCTTTGAGCTCAAAGATCTCCCCTGTGTGCACACAAAACAAAACAAAGAGAGTCAGTTGTTGGGTAATCCATCTGGTAAATAGTGAAAAGGAAAGCAGTGATTCACAGCAGAGTTTAAATCCCACTGGACAAACCAGATGAATTTTCAAAGCAACAAGAAGTCACATTGGCCCTCATTTATCAGCCGTACAGATCCGAGTGTACAACGTGCGTTCAACCATATTTATCAATTTGGTCAGTCAGGTCTGACCTAGTGTAAGCGAATCTGAGTGTGTAGATTTGTGGTGCAGCAGCAAAATCTGAGTCTGAAAACAAAGTATTAAACAAGCCTCAGCTGTCATTTAAGCATAAGCAGACATACATTCAAAACAGATTAAAACTAATTAATAAAACAAACTAAACAACATAAAAATAATTAAAAAAAAGCCCACATTATGACCGATACCTTTTTAGGTTTTTCTTTCATGGAATACCATAAAACCCTGCTGGTAAACTCTGCTACTGAGCAGGAGCGTAAAGGTTCACCCAGGCTTTTTTTTAAAAGCATTTTCATTGTTGCCTAAAGCGTGCAGATAACTGAGGGCGATATAAACGTCATTACTGTGTGTGCCTCCAGGATCTTTGTTGTGATGTTGTTTTCAGCGCACACAGGGGGACAGACGTCACCTGCTCGGTGGCCACCACGAGTTTTTTTTCTTCTTTTAACTTTGTCTGCACATGATGTTGAAGGTCAACACTACATGAAGTGCAATCTTTAAGACAGTAATGCATGTTTTGTTAATTTAATTTGGAAAAGCTTCTTTTGTTGTTTGACCTCAGTGGGCGGGGCCTCCAAAACAGGAAGGCGTAACATGTTAATGACGATAGAATTCAGCCGCCGCATTCGTCAACACCTGATCATTTGTAGGCTGGCATTGGTCAAATACAAATGTTTCATAAATCACACGTCGGTCCTGTTCAATGTGAACTCAGATTTTCACCCTTTTTATGCAAAGTTGATAAATGAGGGCCATTGTGTTAAGTATTTGGCAGTAGGGGTGTGAAAAAAAAATTGATTTCATGATATATTGCGATTTTTTGAATGCCAATTTTAAATCGATTTTTTTAAATATTTAATTAATATTTTTGTTTATTTGTGCAATATTCCAGTGGTGGTTACAATGCTTTAATATGTTGCAATGGTTACTTGATGCACTTAATTTTATGATGGCAGTGTGTAACGCCTGAAATATTTATGTATGCACAGTAGGGGTGAGTATTGGCAAGGATGTTGCAATACGATACGTATCACGATACGATAGCACTGATCTGAACCGATTATATGAAAACAAAATGCCTGTGCATTGCAACACATTGACAGCATTGTAACCACCACTGAACTATTGCACAAATAAACACAAATATTGATTAAATATTAAAAAAAAAAAATTTTAAATAAAAAAAAAAATCGATTTAAAATTTGCACCCCAAAAAAAAAAATCGCGATATATCATGAAATCTATTTTTTTCCACACCCCTAATGCACAGGCATTGTATTTTCATATAATCTGTTCAGATCAGAGCTTAAACTGATACAATAGGATAAATTATATACAGCAGAACATATATAGAAACTTGATATTTCATCTCTACGTTTAATTTTGATATTAACTGGGTAGAATATCGCGACAATATTGCATTATGACTCAAGTATCGCGATACGTATCGTATTGCAACATCCTTGCCAATACTCACCCCTATTTGACAGTAGTTATTGTTGCTGAAGCAGAGAGGTAGTTTAACACAAAACTAGAATTAACTTAGAAGTGAATCTTCCCTCCCAGAGTTTCTTAGTTTAAACTAAACCGCTTCAGTCTAATCTACAAACAGGGGTTAAAGATGCTGTAAACTGTTCCTTATAAAGAAAGTTCAGTATTTGTGTTCTTGTCAAAGCAATAATTCCAGGGGATGTGAGGGAAGCTAAAGGTACAATAAAACATTAATTTAACCAAAAGGTTATTGTCAGTGTGACTTATGATAATTACAGAAGCAAAAGCTGTTGTTTTGGCAACAATGCTGGGACAAACAGGTCTGTTTTCCATTACACCTTGAGTTTGTACAAATGTTTCAATCGTGTCCAGTTTGCATTCGTGAGAATTTGCTTGTTGTTCAGATCTCTGTTAGGACTGAGATTTCCACCCAGTCAGAAACCATGCATGTCAGGTTAAAAACAAGTCAAAGTGCGGGAATCTGGTGCAATCAACCCCATTTTTTACTCCCCTCTCTCTTGATTAAAATGTGGCTCCAACATGAGATGGACATGCCTCACATGCATGTTTTGTGACAATATCACGCATTTACACCCTATTTTTTCTTAACCAGTAAACAGGTGACTGCATGCATAGAAAGTGATCATGTTATCCTGTGACTGAACATAAAAGCAGTGCTTCATCTAAAGTGTGTTTTTAATGCGCTGTGATGAACAAGCGGTTTATCAAGGCTCTGGTACAAAGACATGTTTAGCTGTTGGTGTATTAGCTAAACTGGTGGTCAGTTTACCTGGTGATTCACCAGTTACTAGTAATTAAAGGTTTCACAAATACAGTTTTTGGACCTTATCACACATTTCCATGGAATATATCCTGTAATACGAGTGGCTGAGGGCCAAAAGTGTCGCAAAAAAAACATAGTGAAAGTCTGACTTACTGATGCAAGAGCGCTTTCAATCAAAGTGCTGTACATCAAATAGGACAGCCATTTAAAAATAATCACAACGTGAAAGACATACATAAAAACACGACATTTAGGACTCAAACGTAAAGTGTACAAATAGTTTTTTTTTTTTTTTTTAGCTTTGCCTTAAAAACATCTTTATTAACCCTATTTAGCATGTTTGTTATGATTTCAGGAAGTTCAATAGCCAGGAAAGTCAAATAAACAGGAAAAGATGATGAAACGGAAAAGTGTAAAGGTTGTGTTTACACAAAGTTCTCCGATTTCATCCCATAGGCCCAAAACGTTTGGTTAAACTAGAGTCTTTCAGAGTTTGTGTGACATTAACCGTCTGTGATAAACAAAATAAACTCCTCCTGCCTTGCACATTAAGCAAAAAAACTGTAAAAACAGGGGAAGAGATATTTGAGAAGTGAAAAAGGAAACATGGACGGTTGGAGATACCTTTCTTGGTGGTGGTGAAGTACTTGGAGTCAGTCATCTTTGACCCAAATTGTCGATTCTCCTGTGGAAAACAAAGAGGAAACCTTAGTAGATAGTGAAATGATTTCCTTCCTTTGGAACATCAGAGAAGCAACAGGAAATTGTAGAAGTGCAAGTGCAGGGAAATGAAAGGAAATCCTGTCCTGTCCTGAAATTATGACACATCCACTGGAAAACAGAACTCTGGATTGTGCAAAGAGATCTCTGTCTGATATCTCCTCTTTAACAGGGAACTGTCCTGGTCAGCACATGATGCCCACATCCTTCTTGGCTCATTTTGTATTTACCACCATTTCCTGTTCCCAGTTTTACACTTACCCCAGCTCTAGTCCACTTCCTGCTCAAGAAACAGTCTTGTAATCCGATTCTATACCAATTGTCGAGACCAGGGATTTTCAACCTTGGGATCAGGAGTCCTAGGACCCCTTTTGGGTCGCAAGACACTGGGAGGGGGTCGCCAGAAGCCTTTAAGAAACTTAAAATATATATTTTTTTTTTACAATTTGAGTAATTTATGCTTATTTTTACCTTATTTCTGGAACGACACCGAACTTTTTTCATCACTTTTTCTTGCCATATTTTTTCTCCTTTTAGTGCATTTTTTGCTACATTTCTGCCACTTCTCCATCCAATTTCCTTTTCTGTAAATTTTTTTCACTTTCAAAACATTTCCAGCACTTATAAAACCTAATGTCACATATGTTGACGAATTTTTGTCACTTTTAACCTCTTTTCACACTTTTTTTTTTCTAATGCCAATTAAACCACATTCACAATTTATAATGGTCATTATTTGTCAGTTTAAACTAATTTTCCTTACATTTTTAAATTCCATTACACACAATTTGCAACTTTTAACCAATTTTTGTGGTTTTTAAAACCCCATTTCACCACCTTTTCCTCCAGTTCTGGTCACTTTTAACCCATTTTATTTCTGATTAAAACAATGATTTACATCTTTAAGTTGACGATATATTATGATGCAAATAATACTGAACTTCCTGGATAACAGTGGATATTATTCAGATAAATAAATACATGTGGTTATCACAGATGCAGAGACCAATAGACCATCATTTTGCTGACTTTATGGATGGACCCCAAAAAGCTCTGCCCTTTATTCCCCCTTATAGATGGCCCTGTCTCCACATGACTGTTCATGTCTGTGTTCAACCACCTTCAGGTAGGGTCAGTGGGGGTCTCAGGCTGAAAAGGTTGAGATGAGAACCACTGGTCTAGACAACTAGAAAATAAAATAGTCTATCTAAGGGTGGGACGATATATCGTCCGACAAGATATCGTGATATTAAAACATCACAAGATGTATCCTTGAGGGATATTGTTATGGTTTTTTATACTTTGTATATTCCTACTGACTTAAAAAGGTCATATCTGGACAGAGTAAGTATGCATGTACAGTATGTCTAGAGTTAAAGTTGGGTAATAAAAAGATGGTTATTGGTTATATGTGTCTATAGTTCCGGACCAAAACCTCAGACAAACCTGACTGTAGTTCCGACACTTACTGTGCACAATGCCGTGTTAGAATGGCCTAGTGGTATAAGGCGCTAAACTCTAAGATTCTTCCTTTTGCTGGTGTGAGTTCGAATCCCAGTACTGACATTTTTTTTTTTTTCATTTTAACATATTTAACATGGCAAATTCTACCTTTAAACTACATATACAAAAAACAAAAAAACATTTTAGGGTATTTTCTGGGTTACAGTTAGGGCTAAAATAAAACTGACTGAACTATAGCTAGAAGGACACGGGTCCCGCAGTAACGGAACTACCGGCATTCCGCTTACTGTGCATGCGATGCATGCACACAGGAAGTGCCGGTGTCGTGTAGAATAAAACTACCATGAAAGTTTCCTATGGTAGACAGTGATCATGCGCACCTGGTAAACTGCGCATGCGCATCCATCATTTTGAAAAGCAAATGGTAATCTTTCCTTTAGGGATGTAACGATTAATCGCAAGGCAGTTAAAAATCGATTCATAGGTACCACGGTTCACATCGATGCTCTGAAAATTGAATCGCAGTACCTTTTTTAAACAGCAGAGGGCGCTATATATTAATCCTTCCAGAAGCGGACGTGACGGGCGGAATCTGCTACTATTTTCTTTCTGGCCGCCATTTACTGTTAAACATGCTCATAAATGATTCATTACCCCTTTAGCACCGAAAGAATATCTGTAATATTACGTGAATATCTGTAAAAGTCATGTTTTTCTTTTAGCTCTGTCTGCTAGCATAGCATCTCTTCTTCACTGGTGGAAAAACTGCATGTCAACCGACCACTGGGTTACTAGCGCCCTCTGCTGGTCTAAACAAATATTTGACGTAAATACAGTAAAATGACTGGTTTTTTTTTTTGTTTTTTTTAAGTCCAATTGTTAAGGCACAAAATACATTTTCAGTTGCACTTTTAAAAAGAAAAAGAACTATTATGCAGTTTTGAATTGTTTACTATAGAACCAGAATTTAAATTAATAGGTTTCTTCTTCATTTGTATTATTCCTTTATTTATTTCATTCAAGATTTATTTTTAGTTAAATTGCATCATTTTGAATAGTTTATCAAGGGATTCTTTTGACAATGAAAAATAAAAGGAAAATAGTACAGTATTTTCCCCAAAAAATAAAGGAATATTTTTCAGTCATTTGTCAACATTCCCATTTTGTAAAATAAATCGTGAGAAAATCGTATCGTGAACCCAGTATCGTGAATCGAATCGTATCGGGAGTTGAGTGAATCGTTACATCCCTACTTTCCTTTAATTTTTAGGGATAGGATTAGGGTTTATCATAGTAGGATAAATTAGGGTAGCAAAATATTGTACGTATACGTGTAAATATTTACGACCCTATTACTGCGCATGCGCCTGTAGGAGGTTTTCACACGGAGGATTATTTTTCACTACACCGGAACTGTAGTCAGGATTGTCTCCGGTCCGGGTCAATAGCAACAGCTTATTTTTATTTTAACTCCAATTTTTATTTTTATTTTTCCCCTATCCAGAAATATTGTATCATTTCATTATCGCCTCTCATATCATTAACTCAGTGTACTGTCTAATAGAATATGTACAACCATAAATAATCATCACATAACGTTTTGATGACTTAGTGAGATGCATTCATGTCACAATCAAAGAGGGTTGCAAACATGTCAGCCTGAGATTCTAATCTAGATCTCTGTGGAACAGTTAGACAACTGCTTCTGAATGTAAATCTGTAACTATCAAGTCTTAGGATACACTTATAGATAAATATCCTAAAACAATTCAACCAGTTATTGGAAAAAAATATTTATCAGAGATTTTATCACATGCTGCTGCCATCAAGTAAATCAGTCTGAAACCATTTCAAACTATTAAACTCAATCCCTCTGAATCTAAGTCCTGTTCATTGACCATTTATTATAATTAATGAACGACAATAGTGTTGCCAAGTTAATATATGTGACTGAATGAACTTATTATCATAGTCCTGAAATCTTAAATTATTGTGTTTAATAATAGATAACACACTACAGTAAGACGGTATTCGATCTGCAACCATCATGATAAAAATACATGTAACTATCGTGAGCTGACAGGCTGTCAAAGAACCAACGGATAACACAAACACGACGATAACACTGCTGTCAAACAATGTAGCTAATGCTAGTGCTAGCTAAGTGCCGTTCATTTCATCCATAAAACAATGACTTGTCAAACAAATACAAAGGTGACATTTATATTTTATATAGCTCACGAACACCCGGAGTTAAAATGAACTATAATCTGACATTAACTTATAAAACCATCGGTTCTACAAAGCAGAGAAATAGCTGGCTAGCAAACTAGCATCCTGCTACAGTAGTATTAGCATAGCATTCTCAGAAAAACAGATGTCAGCGCTAATCTATGGGGCAAGTTAGTAAAAATAGTAAAATAAGTAGAGTATCTATTAGCTCTCCTGCTTGTTACTCACGCATAGCTGGTTGGCCCATTCCTGCATGTTTGCAGCGTATACAGACAGTAGATGAATGAACCCGGAGCTAAGCTAAATGCTAGATGCTAATGTGCTGCTCCGTGTCTACGAGCTGCTGCTGTTAGCAGAGTTCAGGCATGACCTTCTAAGCAGGGGTTTAAGAAAGCCTTTACCGAGATAGTTAAGCTCTTAATCCATCGGCCGAGTTCAGACCTTTCCCAGAGATTTAGCGTACCTCAAGCAGTTAACAGTAGCTGAAGGATTGTAGCAGGAAAATGTCCATTGACAGCTTACCGTGACAGGACAGTAGAGTAGAGTCGGCCTGTTTTCTCCCACGAACACTGACACTGTTTTACTTCCGTGTTCTCAAATATCAGCCAACAGCAGAATAGCTCACCTACAAACCACAATACCTCACCTAAAAACCACAATACCTCACCTAAAAAGTAGAATATCTCACCTAAAACCACAATACCTCACCTAAAAAGTAGAATACCTCACCTAAAAAGTAGAATATTTCACCTAAAAACAGAATACCTCACCTAAAAAGTAGAATATCTCACCTAAAAACAGAATATCTCACCTAAAAACCACAATAACTCACCTAAAAAGTAGAATATTTCACCTAAAAACAGAATACCTCACCTAAAAAGTAGAATATCTCACCTAAAAACAGAATATCTCACCTAAAAACCACAATACCTCACCTAAAAAGTAGAATATCTCACCTAAAAACAGAATATCTCACCTAAAAACCACAATAACTCACCTAAAAAGTAGAATATTTCACCTAAAAACAGAATACCTCACCTAAAAAGTAGAATATCTCACCTAAAAACAGAATATCTCACCTAAAAACCACAATAACTCACCTAAAAAGTAGAATATTTCACCTAAAAACAGAATACCTCACCTAAAAAGTAGAATATCTCACCTAAAAACAGAATATCTCACCTAAAAACCACAATACCTCACCTAAAAAGTAGAATATCTCACCTAAAAACAGAATATCTCACCTAAAAACCACAATAACTCACCTAAAAAGTAGAATATTTCACCTAAAAACAGAATACCTCACCTAAAAACCACAATACCTCACCTAAAAAGTAGAATATCTCACCTACAAGTTTAATAATTTTGAATATATATATATGAAAGTTTGAATATATATCGATATATATGAGTCTGAATGTATGTATATAATTTTGAATATACATATACATACATATATATATATATATATATATATATATATATATATATATATATATATATATATATATATATATACTGTTCTTATATATCTATATAGGAATAGTTTAGATAGATTTATGAAAGTCTGATTATATATATATAGTTTATGGAAGTGTAAGAATATATATAAAAAAAGTTTATAAACATACATACATACATATATATTAAAATTTTCTTATATCTATGAAGACTTAATTCATTCCATGTATTCAATAAAGTCAATAAATATATGGTTAATTTCCTAAATGGCATGTGTATATATTTTTTAATTTTTGCTCAAATATATACTAATATTCATTCAACCCATTTATAAAACTCATTGCATACCACTTATTTAGATGTGTTGCTGTCATACAAATATGATCACCAATGCTTCATCATTGAGCTTTGTAAGATGAATATTACTGTGTGCCCCACAGTTTGAGAACCACTGCTTTATCCTGAGTGAAAGCGTGCTACTTTATGAAATTCAGTAATGGACTCTTGACACGTCCAATATGTCCATTCTGCTCTTTACACAGATGTGAGCACAGGAAATATTTAACCAAAATGAAAATCAGAGACTTCAGCAGAAAATCTTTATTACAAGAACAACTTGACAATGTTTTTTTGTTTTTTTTGTTTTTTCCTTTCAAAAAAGAGTGAAATCTTGCAGTATTGCATTTTCCATACACACAAATTTCACAATTTCAGGCAACTTGTACACAAGTCTAAAGTTTTAGTGAAAAAAAGAATGATCCCCAGTCACAAACAAGAAAAAGTTGGATCAAAAACATTCAGATTCTGGTAATCGAGGATAAAAGAAGGGTGAAGGTTTTGTAAAGTTCTTAAAAAGCGACCAAACAGCTTCAGGGCAGTCACTCTCTCTCTTTTTTATTTTTTTATTTTATTAAATTATACATAATGTTTCTGAGAGGTCACAGTTCATATAGCTGGTAGATTATTACAAACACCAGCCAATAAAACAGTGGGATTCTTCAAGAAAGTCAAAACAAAGCTAATAAAGTAACTGTAAAAATCTGTTTTTAAGTCAAATTCAATCAAAGCTACATATGGGATCAATGTAGCTCTGGCAATATACTGACAAATAGTGTTTTACATTTAAAATTGAGAAATCAATGTAACTTCAAAATGCTGAAAATAAATAATTAAGTTAATTTTCTTTAGGAGTATCCTCTATCTAATGGGTTTTTATCCTTTTACAGCAGGCCAGGGGCGTCAAACTCATTTTATTTCAGAGGACGAATACTATCTGTTTAATCTCAAGTGAACAGAAAAATGCTGTTTTCTGGGGGGGTAAAAAAAAAAAGGTGAAACAATTTCATTATTTTTGTAGTCAAGGTTTGATTTTCACATGTAAAACCCCCCAATGTATAATAACCTAGGTGTAAAACATGAAGTCACTGATATTAGTAAATCCAGGATCTCATACTTCAGAAGTCCTAGAATTATTAGACAACTTTCACGTCTAATTTTTGTTGTAATTTGAAGAAATGTTTGATAGCAATTGCAGAATTTTTTATTTTTTTTTGAATTGAGGGTTTGTGTTTTGATTAAAAATTACAGAAATTATGTAACTATGTGCAGAGATGTTTTTAACAGCTGTATTTAAGTGTATTGCCTTAAAATAGAAAAGTCTTGCACCTCCATGGTATATTATGTGGTTGAATAAGCTGTCATCTTATATTACACCGGAGAAAATAATGTACAATTCAAAGAAAAACTTAGGAGCTTTTGATGAGGTTTGGGGTAATTTCCTAATAAAAATAAATAATAAATGAAATAAAAATGTGGTGGACTGAAATTATTTGATGAACTTTGGATTAGTTGTGTATTTTTGTTGCTGCTGTTTTTTTTGTTTTGTTTTGTTTTGAGTTTTTTTTTAATGCATATGCCTTTGTATATGTATTATCTATGTATCTATTTATTTGTATGTTTTATTTATTGATCGTACCCTTCCTGTTGATATGTGGGGGATTATGACATTTTCAGAATATGATTGTAATTTTCTGTAAATACCTCTATAATTCATTTAAAAAAATATGACTGGAAAATCAAAATATGTGCATAGAGAAATTACAAGCTCCTGTACAGTATATATTGGGCAGTGATATTATTTAGTTATTTTATTTACTAACTAAACTACTATATGTTAATTTACATGTCGATTCAGGTTTTTGTTGTCATTTCTAAAAACATAATGTATAAAAAACGAGTTTGACACCCCTGTTTTACAGTATGATGATGAATGATATTAACTGGAAACCTCACACAATAAGATGAATTCATTTTAAACTCACAGTCCTTGGTACACAGCATCACTCCAACCCATTGACAGTGATTTAATAAATAAATAAATTAGCCCAACATTATTACTCCCCTCTTCACTCCAATTCTGTACATTTTCTCACACAGTATGTATGTACACAAAGATATACACACTCTTTAATTGTAGCCCATTCCCTTAAAGTCCCCCCAAAAAAATCAACAGTTTTTTTTTTTTTCCTTCAAAGTCTTTTTTAAAATTCTTCCACTTCTGCTTAAAAAACAACAAAACCAAACTGTGATGCGGTTGGCAATCATATATTAACTGAGTGGTGATAAAGTGTCTGCACGTTCATACTGATGATGACACATTAGTAAAAGCTTCAGCAGGAAGATCCAGTTACAGCATCTATTATTCATGCACCTTCTCACATATACACACAGACCAAGTCTTTCAGCACTTTCTAACACACAACATCGTTCTTTTGGTTTCAACCAACCAACCAACCAACCAACACCTCCACATGTAAAACAAGCCATTTTAGCATGAATTTAATCACGGTGATATCAACCATAACGACACGCTAGTTCTCTATTTTGGTTTATTTTACTAGTAAAGCTAAATTGTCTATTAAGCAGATCATTTTCTGTTACTAGCAGTACTAGTAGACTTACACTGTAAACCTGAACATTCAAAGTAATTAAACAGATGAAGTAGTTTATAGTCAAAGATATAAAAAAAGTGGTAATATTTTAGTTTAGGGAACACCTATTAACAATTAATTAGCTGCTTATTAGCATGTATATTAGTAGCATATTAACGCTTAATTAGTCATTATTAAGTACTCATTAATACCTTATTCTGCATGGCCTTAATAAACAACCAGTAAGCCATTAACTAAGAGTTTTCCCTCAATAACTCAGAAATATTACTTATTAGTATTAATTAAGGAAGCTGTTGTATATGAATTACAATCTTAACATGTTAGGGTTAGCGTTAACCCTAATCCTAATCCCAATCCTAATCCTAACCCTGTTTGGACTGTGAGACTGCCAAGTGTATAATAAGGCATTAATAAGTACTTAATAATGACTAATTAAGAGCCAATATGCTACTAATGCTAATAAACAACTAATTCATGGTTAATAGGGGTTACCTAAACTAAAGTGTTTCCGAAAAAGGGTAACACTTTACAATAAGGGTCCCTTAATTAACGTTAGTTAATGCATTATTAGGCATTCATTAAGTGTTTATTAATTTGTTATTAATCATTATAATGTAGTTAGTGCATTAATAAGTTGACATGAACTGTAATGAATGTATAGGAGTGCCTCATAAGCATTACAGTTAACCATTAGTAATTCCCTTTTTGGCTTTTGTCAGGTTGCTAATGTTACGTAACACCATACTTAATAAACACCACAAGTAAATGATAACTAGAGACTATAATATGTTAATTCATGCATATTAAGTATGCATACATAAAAATAACTTATTACATTGTGTAACCTTTATTAATACTTAATAATATTTTAATCAACTAAGTACAGTAAACATTAATTAACTGTCTATTATTGCATTAACTGATATGTTATTAGGTAATACATTATAATGATAAGTAACTTTTTATTAAACTGTTAATTAATGCTTAATAATGTATTTACTAATATTAATTCATGAACCCTTACTGCAAAGTGTAACCAACTTATAATATGTTACTCATAAAAGTCAGAGCTTTACTAGTAAGGTCTTCTCGCACTTTAGAACAGTGGTTCTCAACCTTTTCAGCACGTGACCCCCAAAATAAAGGTTCTAGAGACCGGGGACCCCCACTGTACCTGAAGGTGGTTGAACACAGACATGAACATTCTAGAACTGTCATGTGGAGACAGGACCATCTATAAGGGGGAAGTCAGCAAAATGATGGTCAATTGTTCTATGAATGTGTGATAACTAATAATTATTATTTGCACCATTGTATGTCGTCATCTTAAAGATGTAAATCCTTGTTTTAGTCAGAAATGAAAAAGGTTGAAAGTGACCAAAAATGGTGGGAAAGTTGGTGAATTGGGATTTTAAAAACCACAAAAATAAAGTGGTAAAAAGGGTTCAAAGTGTCAATATTGGCTTAAAAGTTGGAACAATTAGTTTAAACTGGCAAATAACCGGCATGACAAATTGTGAATGTGGTTAATTTAGAAAAACAAGCATGAAATATGGTGAAAAGAGGTTAAAAGTGACAATAATGGGACAACATATATGCAACATTAGGTGGGAAAAGTGCAGAAAATGTCTTGAAAGTGAAAGAAATTTGCAGAAAAGACATTGAAATTTGAGGAGAAGTGGCAGAAATGCAGCAAAAATGCGTTAAAAGGGAAAAAAATAAGGCAAGAAAAGTGATGAAAATAGGTTAATATATGCCAAGTTTGGTTGCAGAAAATGGGGGTGAAAAAAACTCCAAAATGGGCTCAATTTTTTTTTTTTTTTTAATTCCAAGGTTGAGAACCCATGCACTAAAGCACCAAAAACCTTTACTAGTAAAACATGTTCTCACTAGTAGTACTAGTACACTCAAAATATCACTAGTAGTATTAGTAGAGCTAATGCACATGAAGTAGGAGGGGTTATAACCAAATCCAGATCCCTGATTGGTTGGAATGTTTCGAAAAGCCAATGGCAAGCTTGGATTTTTTTTTCCTGACAAAGTTACTCACATTTAGTCCATGTACTCCAAATTAGAGCACTAGTAGAGCTTTGCTACGGTTGATACCACTGAGAATAAATTAATGCTCATACATCTTTCCATAAACACAAGTTATAACCCTCTGAACTTAATAAACAGGACATTTCTACAATTGTTTAGAAGAATTATCTTTTTAGCCACTAGATGTCGCTATTATCCAGCTTTATGTTTCTTACTAAAAAGCAGAGGAAGGGAATATGATGTATTTGATTTGTACTATACATGTACTGTATCAGACGTTTGATGGCTAAAATCAGCAATGACTCTATAATTGTTTGACATTCAGACCCAGACTTTTGATTCTCCACCATCATTTAACAGTTAATCACAGGAATGTAGTGTCACCAAATAGAAGTATAACTATTAGCAAAAACATTCAAAAACTAACATGTTTTTAATAACATTTAAGGCAAAGGGAAGTGTCAAGGCATTTCCAACACCAATTGCATAGCTAAGGCAGCACACAACTTCATGTAGTAGTAGATATATACATTAGACGATGTATTCCACCATCTAACATATATATACATTGCATATTTACACATTCAGTCTCCAAAGCATGGGGGCTTCTACAGGTGTGAATGTTTAAATTCATTTCACAGAGTTTGGTTTGGTCAAAATGAGAAAATGTAAGTTGATGGTGAAGTGATGTACATGTCCTATTTTATTTATTTATTTATTTTACATTTAAAAGATAAAGTCAAACCGCTGTACTGCATCAAACACAGGATAAATCTGTGACACATTACACAAAGCCAAACACTCCCTAACTCTACCACACGACTTAAAGTGAAAACAACTGTACAGAAATGTGTTAGTGCTGCCAGCGTTCATTGATGTGAGAGCAAATTTAGGTTCTCAACGGGTGGGAAGGGACCCCAAAGGGACCCAAAGGAGTCTGAAGCATTTTCCAGGTTAGAAAATGTAGGATATTTGGTATTTTTACATTTTGTAAGCTGTTTTATTACAGAGGTAGATTTAAGTCTTTGTTATTTAATTTAAAAAAAAGACTTTTTCACTTCAATCAAAAAAAAAAAAAATGTTCAAATGCTTTTTTTGGGGGGGTGTCAAATATTTGATTGCATTGAAACACTTTTTTTCAGCTTAAAAATGTTTTAACTTTTTTGATTGAAGTGAAATTTTGTGATTTAAAATGTATTTTTAATTAAAAGTATTTTTGATTGACAATGTGATTTTAAATTTTAATTATTTTTTTTCTGAATTAAGTGATATTTTGGGGGATTGAATAATAAAGACACTTTTTTTCTTACCAATAATATGGCCATCAATAATAATAATTTAAAAGAATGAAATAATAAGTTACTTCAATAAAAAAAAAAAAAACACTTTTTCAATCAAAGAGGCCATTTTTGATGTCAAATATCTATTTGCTTTCAAAAACTCTTAATCTATGATTGAAAAGTTTAAAAAATAAATAAATAAACTGAAGTTCTGTTTTGATAAAAACTAAATTTTTGATTTAAAATAATGTATTCATATGCTTTCAAAAAGTATTTATCTTTGATTGAAAAGTTTTTTTTTTTTGGATTATACTGAAGATTTGTTTGATCAACAACAACAAAATTCAATTGAATAATAAAGACACATACTGTATCTACCTCTGTATACGTTATGTTTTGATGTACATTTTGGTTGAATCAGTATCCATACCTCCTGGTTATGTTTACCATCTTTAATGTTGCCATAAAATGTGTTATTTTCAGATCAAAACAGTACGATCTGTTGATAAAAACTATTTTAGTGATGGTGGCTCTTAAGCCAGACCACTTGAGAAGTTTTACTTTATGCAACTTAATATTATGATGATGAATGAACTGCAAATAGATAGGAACTGTATTTCAGTCAATATTATTACAGCAGTAGATTATAAACTAAAGGCAAGGGCGAGGGGAGAAGGCTGAACACTAGAGGGCGCTCATCCATCTGAATAAAGGTTCAGTGTTGACACAGTCTGGGATGCAGCTTTAAATCCCTGGCACTTTCCCATGGCCCCTCACTGGGACACATGGCAGCACATATGCTCCCTCTGCATCTGTGTTGTACATAAACTGTTAGTACTTCACAAGTATTGTTATTTAAAAAAAAAAAAAAAGAATTGGCAAAAGCATTACCATGCACACAGAAAATAATACTTATATTAAAGACCATTCCTTTGGTAATAAATATTTTGGCTTGAGTGCAAAAAAAGCAAATGTTAAGGAATCCTCTGCTGATGTTCTGAGTTCAGAAAAAAAAGAAGAAAACCAAAAG
The DNA here is from genome assembly GCF_900634775.1 of Gouania willdenowi. Classification (NCBI taxonomy): domain Eukaryota; kingdom Metazoa; phylum Chordata; class Actinopteri; order Blenniiformes; family Gobiesocidae; genus Gouania; species Gouania willdenowi. The sequence continues at coordinate 35,550,555 of NC_041052.1, forward strand.
GAGTTTTAGACTAGGCCCGATTCTCAAAAAGATTGCTGTAGCTAGCGGTTAGCGGCAAATTGGGGTAAACGCAGGGATGCATGTTGGTTTTTGATGGTTTGTGATGTGCAGAATCCAAATATCCATGTTCCTTAACTGAATTTCAATCCTTCATGCTCAAACTAACCATTTAAAACTGCTGATCGGTGCTGTTTCTCAATTAACTAATGACTAATGACTCCCTTTGTACCTACTTACTCAGAAGTACTCATGCCAACAACTGTGCAGAACCTTGCAATGCAAATGTCGGAAAACTCAGCTACGATCTACAGCACTATGTGGGTAAAAAAACAGGGTGATACTAGTAAACAACTAGTCTGCCTGAACACGAATGATTGCATTCACAAGTATTGATGATATCATCAACAATTACCTTTGCAGAATATGTTGCATTGGGTGGTATGTCCTCTGCAGAGTTTGTGACTAAAATTTGACCTAATAAACTGACTCTGAATATCTGAACCGGTTTGTTTGTGCTGCTTTGACAGCCATTTTGATTTTCAAATTAGGAGATAAAGAGCTCAAGTTACAGCTTGGGAACATTGATAATCTGAATCAGCATATTTACCCAAATAAGCTTGTTTCCCCACTTTTACTTTTTCAGAACCGGGCCAAGTCTATTTGAAGCCTTGTGGATGTACTGTGTGTTTATACATAGAGTTTCACTATAATGACAGTAGTTTTCTGCTACATCCAAGCTTCAGAGTCCAAGCACGATGACTGTCCAGGGAAGGAAATGTCTCTGTTGGCCATGGCCGAGGGCCGCGGCTGATGGTAGTTCATGTCAGTGAAAGCATGGTGCAGGCCTTTACATGTGGCTGAGCGGGCGGAAGGACAGGAGTTCTGTGGGGACAGTGGGGGTGTGTGACTGGGGGAGAGAGTGTTGTGACCCTGCCTGTAGCTGACTGGGGTGGGGATGCCTGATCGGCGGTTTTCGGGCCTGTTGTCGATGCGAGGCCTGAACTTGGCTCCCAGTTTGTGCCTGGAGTTTGTTTCCCCCTTATTTGTCTTCTTTTGATCTTTTTGAAAAGGCTGCACCTCCCCGTCAGTGTCCCCATTGGTCAGGGGTGACGACGGTTGGGGAGACTCCGAGCGGGATTCACTCAAGCTAAAGCACATGGAGGAGTTTTCACTGGACGAGTCCTGGAAGGAGCAGTCGTCAGAGGGGGGCGGGAGCACCGGTGACTGACAGATCTTTGTAGGAGGAAGCTCACCATTTCCTACATTGCTTCCCGGGCTGTGAGGATAGTTTCCAAGAGTAACCTCTCCCTCAGTCTGTGTCGTCCAGCCAAGCTGACACCGCCGCCCATGCTCTCCATTCATGTTCCTGCAGTGGAAAGCAGACTGTGAGGGGATGTGACTCATGTCTGGATCAGACAGGGAAGGTGGAGAGTCTTTTTCCTCAACAGAGTTTGAGATGGCTGGGAGCTTGTTGAGACTTGCTCCAAAATTGTGTCCATAAAGCAGATTCAAGGGGTCCTCTAACGCTAAGTGGCGGGGGTTAGTCCTCTTGGATTCCCTGAGGTCGGGAAGAGTTCCAATCTTTGCCCCCACGTTCAACGAGGAATTGGAGGAGTTTGACGACGAATAAGCAGAATCTGTGACGTTAAGTTCAGTGAGTGCTGGCACTGACTGCGTCCCAACCCTCTGCAGGTTCAATCTTCCTGGGACTTTGCTGGTTACAGCTCTGGCCTGCTGCGTATTAGCCAGAAACTCAGCCTCAAAGCTTTTGTAGAGGTCCTGCTCGATCTGAGGATCCAGTGTTGGCAGCATCTGGAAGCCAGAGCGTAGGTCTACGACTTCGGGGTCCATGTCTGACCCATTCCGATGGTGTCCTCGTCCAGCCGAGCGGGAACCCTGTGAGATTCTAGAGGGGCGGGCAGCAGGGTGATGATGAGAGTTGCGAGGAGATGAGTGCGGTGAGAGTCTTCCCCCTGAGGTGACGGGTGGCAGTAGTCGACCTTTTCCAACTACAGGAGAGCGAGGAGCAGGAGGCCTTGGTGCTGTCACAGTCTTCTTGCTGGGGCTGTTGTTATGAGCACCTTTCAGAGGAGAATTAGAGCATGAAGAGGACTGCCTCTTTGTGAACCCGCCCCCCGCTCTCAGAGATGATAATGGACCTTTGGTCCGAGGGTCTTCCCGTCTTTCTGAAGGTGGTCCTGGGCTGGCATCACCTGAACGAGTTCGACTAGATATCTTACTCTGGCTCTGAGAACGAGGGGCATGGAGCCTCCTAGGTCCGTCATTTGCTAGCGAGCGCCCTCTTTCTGTACGAGAAGACCGCGCCGCTTCTGACGGTTCCTGCGGCGGACTGGGTTTGAGTGTGGGAGCATTCCCAGAACGTTCCCGTGAGTGACTGCGTGCGCGGGGCACTGAGGCACGCTGAGATGGGGTCTGTGTTCGAGGTTCATTCCTCTCAATCACATGTTTCCCCTCTTTACGATTGACAAGCAGAACGACCTCCTCACCAGAGCGACGTGAAGAACCGCCGAGCGAGAGCCGCCCCCCTCCACTTCCTCCTCCTCCTCCTTTAGAGGAGGCTGTTGATGAGTCACTGTCCCCAGACAGACGTCTCGTCACGGGCATCGTGTCCCTATTCCTGAAATGTAGGAAAAACACAATCAGAAGTCTTTAACAAACAAGCAGTCGAGAGCTGAAACAGTAACAGTTGCATGTTTTCATGCATAGCTGACACCCGGGTTGGGGTTAATTACATTTTTCATATACAATTACACCTTCAATTATCTATGTTCAATTACAATTACGGTGACCAGCATTATTTCCCAGTTACAATTAAAATTACAATTATTATTTTCCCCTGAAAGTCAATTATAATTAGGTTCTAAATTACGTTTTTCACACAAGTAGTCGAGAGCTGATACCAGGGTTGGGGTCTATTTAACTTCAATCAAAAAAAGTTGCTTTAATAAAAAAAAAAATCTCAATTAAAAAAAAAAAAGTGACACTTTCAACACTTTTTTTTAATTGAAAATATTTTTAATTGACGCAAATTAGTTTTATCATTAGATAAGATTGTACGTTATTATTCCTATATTGTGGAAATTCCCTTGTTACAGAAGAAGACATTAAACAAAAAGCAAATACACAATTTGTACAAAGGGAAACACAAAACTATTTAAACAATATTAATATGTATATCAAAAAAAAAATATATTTATACATATATATATTTTAACAATATGCAATACACTTTTGAGTGAGGTAGGGGACATGTAAATGAGTATAGTGGATAATAATAAACTATTTACAGGCATGGTTGGGGTCAATTATAATTGTAATAATTGAATTTCAATTGAGTTCAGATGATTGACTTTGTAATAATAATTGGCATGGAAATGATATAAAATAAGTATCAAATCAAGTTTACCAGTTAGTTCTCTTGAGGATCATTTTACCACTTGAAAAAACTTTAAATCTAGGGGTATACTGACAGAGAAGAGGCTCAGACACCCACACCAAAAATATTAATACTAATATTTTTATGGATAAGGAAGCCTGACAAAGTAACCAAGACATGAAAAACAAATTAGATGATAGATTATATTGTTTACTTTATTTTACAGCTGATTTAAAACATGGTTCAAACTGACCTGTTATCATAAGAGATGCTAACAAAAAGCTAACACAAGAAAAAGGTGACGATTAATGGGGTTATTTATTAAAGGCTCAGTGATTAATTGTACCGGTAATTGACATTCAGGGGAAATAATAATAATCTTAATTGTAATTGAAAATTGTAATTGACCCCAACCTTGGCTGATAGAGTAAAATCAACACTTGTTGCATGTTTGTAATACACAGTTGACTCCAACAACTGAAGACATGAGCCAATCCGACACATTTCCCAGCAGTGCACTGTGCACATGCAGGAGTTTTCCACACTGTTTCTGACCTCAGGTTCCTGTGTTTCTTGGAACAGCGGGCAGTGACAGGCAGGGGATTACAGGAAGATAAAAACAAGAGAAGGCAGGATTAAAGGTCTCATAGATTTTCAAGCCCTTTACACACCGCTGACTACTCTGAACCCTACACCAGTGCACTGTCACGCACCAGCAGGACCTTCAGCTTTAACTGTATAATCAGCTCAGGGAGAACAATATCAACGAATTCACGTGTGCTTTCCAATGTTCTCTACTAGAGGTTAACCTTTGGAGACAATTGCATGTTTATGAGTTTATTTTCTCACTAAAAAAGTTTTATATGTTAGACTGACGTACTTCATGAAAGTGACCTTATAATCCACGAGTCAAACTTAAGGCCCGGGGGCCAAATCCAAGCCCTTTAGAGCATCCATTTCGGCCCGCAGGAGACAATAAAAATAGAAGAGAAAACATGACATTATTGTGTATATTACCAAATAATCCAGTTGTAGATATCTGAAATTCACTAATTTAATGAAACTCTACAATATTTTTAGGGGCTTGCCATTTTCCTTTGTTTATTGTCTTTTTTTAATTGCAAGTTGTGGAAAGAACTGGCAATTTCTTACAAACAATTTCACAAAATTCCTGTAAATTACACATAATTGGTTACAAAATCAATATTTTTTTTTAAGTGAAGACCCGGTAAGGACTGATAATAAAAACGAGGGCACAATTGATGTTATAATTTTTCTTTTTCCCCAATCCTAAAAATCTGCCGCCCACTTGAGATCAAACTGGTCCACATTTGGCCCCTGAACTAAAATGAGTTTGACATCCCTGGTTTAATACATTAAACTCTAACTTAATCAAGGTATTAAGCAACAAAACCATCAATCCATCCATCTTCTGACAACTTTTTTTAGGGTCACGGGGGTCTGCTGGTGCCTATGTCCAGCTCTTATTGAGCGTTAGGCGGGGGTACACCCTGGACAGGGCGCCAGTTGCAACAAAACCAACATAATTTAATTTTGGAAATTGCTTGAATATGAAAGTAGAAATGATCCAAATTCTAATAAAAGCAAACATTATGTCATTTATTGTAATATATATTTAATTTATGTTCAGTCCAAATGATTACTGTGTTTTCTAATATGGATTCAGTCTGTTATGGCGTTGAGCTTTGGAGACATACAGCAGCAGTCAGTCAGCCAGTAAATAGTCCACCTGTTGACCTACTTCCCCAGTTAGCTTTGACCAGTCCTCAGGGACAGTTGTGAGATTAGCGTTTATCTCGTCTGGTGCACTTGAAAAAGAGAATGCCCCACCCACTCGGGATAAATTGAGTTAATGCCTTGACGTCTGGTTTAGGATTCCACACAGTGCGCCAATAAGCCCCATGTTGGCACAACTTCCAATTAAACCACTGTTCAATTGATAATTTAGCCACCTTCAACAAAAATGTATATATTTAGGAAAATAACTCCTACTTCTCCGACGTAACATTTCTCAGGCTTTTAAGAACTACGTGATGTGTGGGAGTCCCTGCTCAGTCATAATACTGTAGATACACACTGTTAGTTAGAGTGCAATATGCTAGTGGTTCGCAACCTTTTCAGCCCCCAAAATAAAGGTGCCAGAGACCAGGGACAGCCACTGTGCCTGAAGTAGGAAGTAGGAACAATTACCAGTTTAAACCGGCAAATAATGGGCATGACAAATGGTGAATGTGGTTAAATTGGCAAAATAAGCATGAAATATGGAGAAAATAGGTTAGTGACAATAATGGGTCAACATATGCGACATTAGGTTGGAAAAGTGGTGGAAAGGGTTTAGAAGTGCCGAAAATGTCTTGAAATGTGCAGAAAAGGCATTGAAATTCGATGGGAAACTGGCAGAAATGTATTAAAAGAAACAAAACATACACTGACAGCATCCATTAAACTGGGTAAACTTTATAATGCAGTGGTTCCCAACCTTTCAGCCCACAACCCCCAAAATAAATGTGCCAGAGACCGGGTAATGGAGCAAAAATGGTTTAAAACGAGCAAAAATATGGCAAGAAAAAGTGAGGAAAATGGGTTAAAATATGGATAGTTTGGTGCAGTTGCAGAAAAAGGGTAAAAAAGGCTAATTTTATTCCTAGTTTCTTGAAGGCATCCCAGTGTCTCGCAACCCCAAAATGAGTCCTGACCCCAAGGTTGAAAACCCGGCCCCTGCACTATGCTTTATAGCAACCTAAACATGTGTTTTTTAGCCACTAGGGGCCCTATCTGGTGGTTCAGGTTTGTTGGATTTATCAAGGCAATGTCACCTGAGATTAGATTAATCTTCTCTGCTTTAATCTGTGACTTCCTGTTATACTGTAAACTAAACGTGTGTGTGTGTAATCTATTAGTCGAGTAAGTATGTACGTTGCTAAGATTTGTGATTGGCCCCTTATCAAGCTATCCCATTAATCTGCACATTGATGTCGACACACACAGATTCACCTGAGAGGATTAAAGTGGCGCGGCTCGGAGCGGTCCCGTGGAGGCCGCTGGAGGAGAGGACGAGCCGTGCCAGCGTCAGGCTCCGGGTTCTGACTCCGCCCGGGCCGTGAGGATGAGGAGGATGAGGAGGGGGAGGAAGAGGAGGCACACAGAGCAGAGAGTGGCTCCAGGGATCGCCTGTCAGGAAGCTTGTGTGGTGCGATGGCGTCATTGTTTCTCCAGTGTGGACCAGGGCTGGTGGATCTGGAGGAGTGGGCACTGGACGACTTGCTCTGGGTCCCCTGACCCTGGCCACTGGCTTTAGCCTGGTGGTAGCGATGGGCTGTGGACACAGAGGGACAACGTGGTTAACACTGACCCTCTAACCATCATGAGCTCAAACCAGGGTTGGGGTCAATTACATTTTTAAATTACAATTACATCTTGGATTATCAATGTTCAATTGCAACTCAATTACGATTGCTTTGACCAGCAATTTTTCCAATTACAATTAAAATTACAATTATTATTTTCCCCCTGAAATTACAATTATTTTCTCAGTTACTAAAGTTCAATTACAATTACTGAGCCTTCATTTAATCCCATAAAACTTAACCTTCCTCTTGTGTTAGCTTTCTGTTAGCATCTGTTATGCTGTAATCTCATTTATTTCTCAACTCTTGTTGCCTTGTTATGGTTAATAGACTTGATTTATATAGAGATTTATCCCTACACTGATGAGTCCCAAAGCGCTTTACAATATCAACCCATTCACACACTAATGAGACAGAACTGCCATGCAAGGCACCAGACGACCATTGAGAGCAATTTAGGGTTCAGTGTCTTGCCCAAGGACACTTCGACAGGTATAGACTGGGAACGAACCCCCAACCTCATGATCAGAAGACGACCCCTCCACCACCTGAGCCATGGTTGCCTAATCAATAAAAATATTGTTTTGTTTTGTTTTTTCAAATAATAATAAAAAAATAATGATAAAACATTTTGTTGTTTTTAAATAAAATTAAAAAAGAATAAATAAAAAAAAGAAAATATTGGTATTCATATTTTGGTGTGGGTGTCTGAGCCTTTTTTTTTGTGTCACTGTACTACAGAATCGCATTCCCGCCTGTAAAAAAACACACATCCCGACACAAAAAACTAGAAAAAGTAAAATAATGATAAAAAAAAATCTTAAGTCATAATTATGAGATAGATTTTTTTTCTTAATGGTAAAATGATCCTCAAGAGAACTGACAGGTAAACTTGATATGACACACATTTTAATAATTGTTACCAAAGTAGGCCTATGCGTACGCCATAGAACTGTGACATGGTTCCCAAGTTTTCTTGTTTAATTGAAATGAAAGTTTTTATAGAATGTCTATGCCTATTAACTCATCTCAACTCAACTTTATTTACATAGCGCAAATTACAGCAAAGTTATCTCAGTGCGCTTAACAAAATATAGAGTTCATAGTAAGAAAAAGAACCCAACAAGATCCACATGAACAAGCATTTAGCGACAGTGGGAAGAAAAACTATTATTTTATAGGAAGAAATCTCCAGCAGATCCAGGTTCAGAGGTGGCAGCCATCTGCTTTGACTGCTAGGGGTTAGTGAACAAGTCAATTACAAGTTACAAGTCAGTTATCTGAACCCAATTACAATTCAATTACAATTACAACAGCAACAGTTTTTTTCCAGTTACACTTACAATTGTAATTGACTGCAACCCTGCCTCTTCTATTGGAGATAAAACCCAAACAGATACACTATAATGTGTAAAAACAGTAAAAAAAAAAAAGGTAATAATTGATAGTTTTACTATTCCAGAAAAAGAAAATTTCCCTGTAAATTTGTTTCTTCCTTTTTTGAAATGCAAAACCACCACAATTGTGTTTTATGAAGTCCGTGAGTAGTTGTGGAGTGGGCACAAAGGACAGGAAGTGACCTCACCGAAGGCAGCACAGCGACATGGGTCATGCTTGTCCAAATAGTGTTCTAACGTGTCCCAGCCCCCGCCGACACGCACCATCACATGGGTACGCAGGACCTGGAGAGAAAAGATGAAGAAAGACTTCAATAAATGAGGCGACACATGCACACGCACACACACACACACGCACACATGCACGCAAACGCGCACACACACACACGCACATGCAGTCAATAGTTATGCAAATGTCACAAAGAGGACAGTTTGGCCTAGACTGCTCATTTTCAGTGTTGCGTAACACGCCCCCTGTATGTCCCTGCTGCACTTCCTTCCCCCTCATGTCTTTTTCCCACATTGGCCCCCCCCCCCCCCCCCCCCCCCCCAGCTGCTGCCATTATGAGGGCTGTTCATTGCCATGCCAACTTGCAATTAAACAGAGTACCGTGGCGTAATAAAGAGCCAAAGTGTTGTGAAAGAACCTCTTCTTCTTAACTACCCCCCCCCCCGTCGCTCTCATGCCCCTCCTGGTGTCCATGTTTTCAGACTGAGTGGAACACGAGGAATTATAGCATCAGCCCTGCTCACCGCTTCACTCTGCAGCTCACAGAAGAGAATAAGGAGGTTTAAGGCAGAAGTCAACTGCTTCTCGACACGCACACACACACACACACACACACACACACACAACACACACACACACACACACACACACACACACACACACCTGCTCACATCTGATCAAAGACGCTAGTTTCCTTTAAGCAGTTGCAGCTTCCATCCTGCCACGTGTAGTGCACAGTGAACATGTTCTAAGTCAGGGGTCACCAACATTTGTGGAACTGTGAGCTTCTTCATAGTTACTGTACAGTCCGAAGGGTCACCAGTTAGAAAATCACGACTTAAATACTACAATTTATTGTAATTACATACTTCCTTTGTTGTTCTGTTTATGTGTCGTGTTTTACTTTAACTTGGTAAATTTAGGAAGTGCTGCATTGTACGAGTTTTCATGTTTATGCTGATCTTGTTCTGCTTCCTAATAAATAAATATATATATATATATTGATATATGAAATATTATGGTTTTCTTTATTGCCAAAATAGAAAACTCGAGCCAGCACAAATTCCTAAATTATAAAACAGCCTAAATAAAAACATAAATGTGTATATGAAGCACATGTGTTTATTTAATGTACTTACAGTTTATATACAGGTCAACACATTGCATATTTACTGTTAATTTCACATTGTTTGTCTTTAAGTTAGACATTAACATTTTATTTTAATATATATTTTCTTTTAATTTTTCATGCTCACTCATGTGGTTCTCTGGTATTCACTAATGACTTATTAGACACATTTGTTGCAGATTTTACATCTTTAACACTTTTTAAAGCAGTGTGTATTTGTGGAGCTCGTGATTGGCTGATTTTTCATGGTGAATTACGTCGTTCCTTCCGCTGTGGGAGACGTTAAAATCAGTTATTAATCTAACAGAACGTGTAACTGTGTCCCATCCTGATGCTCTTTAGAAAGATAAACCCTCTGTAACATTTCACAACGTATTTACACCAGTTCCTTGTTTTTTTCGCCGTAATGTTTTCATTCATCATCTCTCTTCTGAGTTGTATCCGGGTTTGTTGCCGCTGTCAGCACTAATCCCGCGAGAGCTGCCACTCAGGCCATTTCAGGTGACAGTTCTCGCGAGGCTAATGACGCCGTTCAGTTTAGTAAGACATCTTTTAATTATTATTACATTAAAATACGGGATATTTACGGGGAAATATTAATACAGGAAGATGGCGGGAAAGAGTTGTAAAATACGGGAGTTTCCCGGACAAAACGGGATACTTGGCAGGTATGCCCCAATCCCCAGCATTGGGATACGCGACCTTGGGTTACCGACCCTGCCCGCTTCTTCAGACCCTACAGCGCCGCTTGTGGCTTTAATTTTGCTTGTTCATGTCTTTTTATTTTTTTACTTTGGGGGCCATTTGAGAGACAGAGTGCAGAGACTGAAATATGTTTCTCTTCACATCTTTGGTGCAGCTGCTAGCGGTGACGTGCCGTGACCACTAGGGTAGGGTAGGCAGGGCGTTCCAAATCGAGACCACCAATGTCAACACCAATGACAATTTCATATATCCACATGAACAAGCATTTAGCCATCTAACAAAAATCAACATCTTAAAACACCATTAAAGAAACATAAACACTGATTTAATATAGCCTCCACACTCATGACACGGCAGCACATCTGTTGTTTGTGTTGGAAACACAGAAACACAGAGAAAATGACAACAGCAACAACTCAGAACAGCCTCAGTGAGGAGCATCCACAAAGTCAATCCTTCCATTCACTGTAGAAAATACGAACAATTTTCTGACCTTTCCTTTGCTGAAGGTCTGGTAGTTCAGGTGTTGGTCTCCCATCTTTTAAAAGCTGTCATTTTTCCTCAAAAGAAAGTTTCTCTATCATCTCTATCCCGCCCACTAGCTAGAGAACGTAGCAGCAGCGGCCACGTGATATCAATTCACTAATGCACTGTGAACTTACGTATAGCATTTAGCATAGCGTGGTTCCGTAAATTGTTTTCATCTTGAGGAACTGACTGCGCATGCGCAAACACATAAAAACATGCTATGAGAACAGAGGCAGAGCAGCAATGTGCTTTTGAGAAGGGGTGTGGCCTCCTCATTCCTTACAGCGGTTAGGAAATAGTGATATTTAGCGATTTGGGCTATGAAAAGCAAAAAATGCTGACACTTTCAAACTTATAGGTACTGTACTATAGGCTATCGGAAATTGAAAAATAAGGAATTTATAATTATATTATAATTAAAACAAATAATCAAAATATCAATTCACCCTTGGGTAGGCACCGCCTACCTTGTCTACCCTGACTGCACGTCATTGGCTGCTAGATATTACCAAAGGGGTCTCATGTGCTTTCACAGAACACAGACCAAATCCCTGTTGCTATGGCAACAGTGAACCAACATCATATACGTTTTAAAATAAATCTATCTGCAAGGCTTTGTTACGGCTGGGGTTCCTTAGCAGCTGTAAAGGTGCACATTCATTTGTTACATTTCTATACCCAAGTAGATTATTATTTTTTTGTTTTAAAATGATCAATGGACATTGTGAAACTACAAAAAATTAAATGACCAGACAACAATCAAATTCATCACAACACAGCCGACCAATCAGATTAAACGCAATGTACGACGTCAAAACAGCATTGAAAAGGTCCATTTCTCAGTTTTAGAGTTCATAAACGTGAGCATTGATAGATGCCTTCTGTTCCAGGTGATCCGACGAAATCTTAAACGTTTTATTTTACTACCTTCATCAAGCAGGTAATATTTTCACTGCTTGTAATCAATCAAATGTCAGACCGTCCATAACTTAGTCAGTGCCTGCATCAGATCGAGCCTGTTACATTATTTATATTAAACCCTAAACTTAAAGCAGCTGGCAACCATAACTAACATTTTCTGTAACACATATAAAGACATAGTGTAGGCATCATAGATCAATCATTTAAAGGTAATTCTTCTGGAAAAACGAGAGAATTTACCCACAGACAAATGTCAAAGGTAGAAATTTCAAGACTGTTTTCATTTCCACCAATAACTTCGATAGAGTTTTGCGCGTTGCATTAGAATCATGCCATGTATAAAGAATTATAAATATTCTTTAATTTGCAGATAATTTGTCAAAAATGGACATTGTGTGATAAAATGGTTTAAACGTAATCTCAATGGCTGAAGGAGGTTTTTGACGACATCGTGTATGATTAACTATGAAGACACTATTCTAATATACACAGCATTTGTACGTTTGTCCCAACTGACACCATACTGATACAGTCATGTACAGAGTGACTGGTGCCCTTAAAGTGGATGACATGGACTGTACATAGACTTCCATCCATTAAACTTTGCGTTGGGCAGTTCCAGTAAGCCAAGACAAAAATCGATCCCAGCCATCAACCAGTGGCTTCCTGCTCTGTCCTCTGAGGCCTGTTTAGGGTTCAGTGTCAGCGATGGAGACAGAGAGTCCACCAGAAACACAACACGGCAAAGATAAGGAAAAACTCAGGAAATGACCTACAGCGCTATGTATGCTCGTGTGAATAGGATCCAGGGAGTGGACCACAAAAGGCCACGTGTGAACACTTTATCTTAGTGTGGAAGGCGGACTTTTCATTCTACGGCGGAACTGCCATGTTTTAACCTGTTTACATGACAATAAAACATCTTGAATCTTGAAAAAACTTGATTGAGTCGTTCATTTTCTGCTGCTTAAGATCATATGACCACAATGTGCATGTCCACTGAGTGACTGAACCCTGTCTGTCTTTAGGGGTAAATACATGTATAAATAATATACTGTACAGGACAGAGGTTGGAACAAGTCACTGCTTCTCAAGTCTCAAGAAATTCTCAAGTCATGTCACTAAAGCCCCAAGTCAAGAAAATCAAGTCCAAATCAAGTCAAAAGTCCTCAACTTTAAAATACAAGTCTTAACGAGTCACGATCCCATAATGTACCACAGCTAGTGCCATTTTACAGAGCAAGGTTATTCAATTAATATAAACTATAAATTACTTGAACAGAGTACATATTTGTCAAATAATAGTACTATTGTCCTACCCTGACTCCCTCTTCCCTGTTCTTTCCCCCTCACCAAGGTGTAACACTGTCCTCTCTTTATATATTCTTCCTTTAATAAAGTTTTTCTTATCATTCCTCACGAAGGGCTGGTGATAGTTACAATTATACAATGAAAAAAAATAATTTATTTAATTGCCATAATAAAGCATTGCATCGCGACAAGATTGCACTACATGTAGTGTAGACCTTCGACAGCATGTGCAGACAAGGTAAAAAAAATATTATAATAATAATAATAATAATGATAATAATAATAATAATAATAATAATAATAATAACAATAATAATAATAATAATAATAATAATAATAATAATAATAATAATAATAATAATAATAATAGTGATATAATCTGACACAGTCCTTTAATAAACAAATCAATCAAGATTATTTTTAGATTTTAAAACGTTCTCAGTTCCTCTGTTATCCAAACAATAATCATACTGGGAAGTAGAAGAAGGTATAATTTTTTCTAAATGAATTATTAATCACGGTATAAGCGTTAAATCCGGAGGATATCACTCTTGGAATCATTTTCTCTGCTAGTGCGCACATGTCTCAGCCTCGCCAATATTTAACCCAATATTTATACCGCAAAAAACATTAAAATTTCATCATTTGGCAGAATAAAATATTTTAAAAACCAGGTACAAAGCACATTTAAAAATCTTAAAAATAATGAAGACAGAAAGTAATTATACCTTGAGAGGAATAGAGATATTACAAAAGCCTAAATTGAGAACTGTCGCAGGCACTTTCAGGTCTGTTTTGTCAAACCATTGTTGGAGCTTAAAGGTTGGTGTGGGCGTGCATGTAAACATTGCACTGTTGTGACAGTTAGTGACCCTCCTCTTTTGTTCCTAGCAGGTTAATGGCTGCTGCAGCTCCCACCTGTATATACTGTAAGGGCGTGATCAGCACACTTGGAGGAGAAGCCTTGAGAACCTGTGCTACAACAACAACTTGGTGACCTTCGTCTGTGAAAGTGGAAACACGTTTGTTTTGACCTCTGTGTGGTGGTAAGGTGTAGGGCCAGGCGAGATGAGGTCCCTCCTAGTAATCTGAATGTCTAGAAACATTAGGTTAGTGGTTGGTGCCACCCCATTGTAAATGTTGTCCTCTTTTAGTTATTCAGCACTTTTGTTTGTTCGTTTCATATTTGCTTAAATAATAATAATTATTTTTTGGACACTCAAAGTCACTTTACAGAATTAAGGGATTATTCTTTCACTCCACCCTTAGTGGTGGTAAGCTACTATTGTAGCCACAGCTGCCTAGGGGCAAACTGAGGGAAGTAAGGCAGCCATAGTGCGCCATCGGCCCCTCCGACCACCACCAACACTCACTCACACACACACACTACATTCATACTAGGCAATGTGGGTGAAGTGCCTTGCCCAAGGACACAATGACAGATACCACTGGGGCGACTGTACCCCACTGTGGCACCTGGAATTCTCAGTGGTCTCCCATCCAGCTACTAACTTACTAACTTCACCTTCCCCACTCGGGAAGTGTTTGTCTTTGTTTTTTTTTACGAATAAATCATCAAAAACTAAACTGACTTGTCTTCTTGGCTTCATTTGACTGTTTGTTGCTATCCAAGTGCATTTTCAGCACTTGGAGCATAACAAGTCTAAAGTCACGTGACCCAAATCCACACCTCAGGTACAGCATGTATTGTGTTTTATACTTTCAGCTACTAATTGTCAGTCACTTTACTGCTTTATGATGTTGCTGTAAAAAGCTGTTCTGCAATAATTATAATAAAGAAGCCTGAGGGTGAACACAATGTTAACCAGTTGATCATGCTGAGTCACAGTTCTATAGCTGGAGGTCAGAATCAACAGGCTGAAGCTGAGCACAGATGAAATGCTGATAACAGCTCCCTGGGGTGCACAGAAGTGCATGTGGGAGGTGCTCAGTGTTTATCTGTTTGAGTACTAACAACGTAAATAATGCTTTTTTTCACCTGGCTAACATGATAGTAATTATGTACAAAGACAGGATAAACTACAACTAAAATATGTGCAACTGTCGACAAAAAATCTAATCTCGACTCAAATGTATAAAGATTTTGTTTTTATTGTTCAATTAAAAACAAAAAAAGTTGTTTCAATCAAAGCAATATTTTCGAACAAAAAAACTTAAAAGTTGCTTCTAATCAAAACATTTCAGTAAAGCTTTTCAATTAAAGTAAAAAAAAAAAAAGTGTTTTAATGCAAACAGTAATTTGACACCTAATTTCAACACTTTTTGTGGTTTGAAAATATTTTGTAATTAAAGCAAATCAATAACCCTTTGAGTGAGGTAGGGGGCATAACACAAATACAGTAAGTATGGTGGATAATAAACTATTTACAAAAACATTTTGCAGCAGATATGAACACAAAAATATGAGGATTTTAACACTACAACATGGTAAATATCTAATAGAAAAAAATGAATATATAATATTGCACTTGCATATAACAATTGAACGCTGTTGTTATTGCCTCATTTATTAAGAACTAATTTTGTCCTTCAACATAAATGTCCCCAGGTCTGTACTTTAAATCATACATGTTATACATGTATGTAAGGAGCCAACAATATCCAGGCAATAAGTGACAGATATCTGTCTCCTCAAGATTTTCTCCTTTCAATGTCATTGATTTTGTGATCAACTTTTATTTAATTTGGGGAAATTATGTGAAATAATTTCAGGAAAATTGAGTTCTTTGAACAATTTCAGATTTAGAATGACTCCAGTCATGTGGTAAAAGCATGGTAAAATTGCGATCCTTGAAATATTGTCGAATTTCATTGATTTTTGTGTATTTAGAAATCTGAGCAGAGATATCTTTGGTCATTTAGACAATAATGAGCTTTTTCTGTCTTTTAACTGTCTCCTGTGGGCCACATTGGATGCCTTGAGTTCGACAAATGTGCTCTACAGAGAAGCAGAGCTAGAAAGTGAGTCATGTCATGTATGGTTCAAGTCCCCACCCCCCCTTTGTCTGACCACATCATTTTACTCAGAATTCTGTGAAAAATCAACTACGGAGCATAACGATGGAATGAATGACTGATGACACACATTTTAAAGAATCTTATTTTGTAAATAAGTGGAATGAAACAGTATTTAGTGACTCCTGAATAGATTTATTTCTATAGTTTTTATCATTTAAAGTCATCTTCCTCCTGGAACCAACAGTGACGTTTGTATTAGTCGTTCATGTTCTGATCAAAATTATTTCCAACATCATTTTGTGTATTTTATTGTAATCTCTTCTTTTCATTATTTGGTATATTTTTTATCACATTTAGTGTGTCTTTGTTGTCGTTTTGTATGTTGTTGATGATAATAGTATTTTTCTCTCTTTAGTGCTTGTGTTTTTGGTGTCACTTTGTGTATTTTGTCATTGTTTATCTGTTTATTATTCAGTATTTTTTTCGCTTATATTGTGTGTTTTTGTTGTTGTTTTGTGAGTTGCTGATAATATTTAGCATTATCATTTTATTTTTAATGCTTTCATTTTTAAACTTTCCTCTCTCTCTCTTTAAGTACCCCCTGTGGTGCCATCGCGTAACCCTAGGGGTACACGCACCCCCATTTGAGAATCACTGGTGTAGGTGATGAAGACCTACCCTGATGAAGATCAGTGCACTGGAGTCTCCTACTTTGTATTTCCCCTCAGAAACCTTGATCATTGGAAACTGAGCGGGACAGGAGCAGCGGCCCAGAATCTCTCTCACCTGCAGAGAAAAAGAGCAACAAAGATCACTTTAACACGCGTGACACATCAACATGATGTATGTAAGAGTCATCAAAGGGCTTTGAGTTCACAACACAACAATGACTCTGTTTTGTGGTGTAAGTCATGAGCAGCCTTGGGTAAAAAAAAAAAAAGGGCGTCTGCGTCATTTTCCTCCCAGAGCTCCTACTGGGTGATAAAACGTCCCGCCCTGCTGTCTCACCACATTAAAAGTCCTGCCTTATTCCTCCTCTTTAGAACATTTAGGTTATTTATTGCACCACAAATGACAGCAAGGCACTAAAATACACTTTGGAACATGGTCACGAGGGCTCGCCCACTCAAGTTTGGGTTTGTCATCAACCCCATGGTAGAAGAAGCTCAGAAAGCCAGTGGTGATGATGTAAGCAGGCCGTACTGCCAGCTGGGTTTGGAGTTCAAATACAGAGCTGTGCCCTCAAACACACACACACACACACACACACACACACACATGCAGCATGTGGGCTGTGTGAGATCAGCATGCGCTCTCGTCTGATTGGACAGTTTAAATGTTTTTCTTGGCTTCTCACTGAGACAAAGGCGTGTCCAGGCTAAAACCAAAGGAAGTCACAGAATGAGCCAAATTATTGCTTCAGAGAATAAAACATGAATGAATGCTTGTAAAAATAATTCTTATTCAGGAACAAGACTTGGTAAATGTGTAACAGTCTATAGCTGTGTTTCATGGAAATGTGCAAAATCTAAAAAAAACTGATAATGGAAACACCTGAATTAAAAAAAGACTCAAATGTCACTAAAAAGCTTTTACGCTTTCATGAGGAGGAATTTCAGATGTTTCAATATTGAAATGAATCGCAAAATCGCTATGGAAACACTTTTTCTGCAAACGTGACGTTCCTGGTCACACGACGTGAGGTACCTGGTCACATGAGGTGGTACATATGGACAGAAGAGGAGACCGGGACATTTCTTAGTATTTTATTATAATTATTACTGGCACATTAGATGTGAAACAACAAAGGAATACAGAGTTTGATTAGAAGGTGCTGAGCGTCCATCTTCCTGCAGCGAAGTCTCGTGGGATGAGACTTCACGGGAGTTGCGAGGCTACAAAACAACGTTTGATGAAAACACGTTCAAAGAAACATTGCTTGTATTTTGCAAAAATCTGTAAAGGAAACCCAGCTCCACACACACACACACACACACACACACAGCATCATAAAAAGGGGGTCGACAGAGAGGTGAAGATAATGATTCTTGGAACAGGAAACAAAGGAGATTGAAAGTTGGACTAGCTAGGTTTCCACTACAGATTTTTACAAAATAAAAGCAATGTTTCTAAATGTCGATAAAGTATGATTTTGCTTCGAACGTGTTTTCATTGAAGGTTGTTTTGGGAGGAGCCTCGTGAACTCTCATCCCACGAGACTTGGACGCTCAGAACCTTCTTCTAAAACCCTGCAGTCCTTTGTTGTTTCACGTCTAATGTGGTAGTAATCATTTTTAAGGATAATGCTAAAAAATGAACGGTTTCCTCTTCTGTCCACATGTACCACACCATGTTTTCTCGGAGAGAAGTGGTCACGTGTCCAGGTACGTCACGTCATGTGACGTCTATTTGCGGAAAGGTGTTTCCATAGCTCTTTTGTGACACATTTCAATATTGAAACGTATGAAATTCCTCCTCATGAAAGCGTAAAAACTTTTTTGCAATATTTTAGTGTTTTTTCGAAATTCAGGTGTTTCCATTAACAGTTTTTATTGTGCTATTTAGATTTTGCCCATGTCCAAGAGTAACGGAAATGTAGCTCCTGTCATGTGCTGAAGGTTGGTCACAAGACAAGAAAATGGTCCACCCCTGGACTCTGAACTGTAGGTTGAAAAGCATGTATCAGGGTTCTTGATTCCGACATGTATCAGGGTTATTGATTATGGAATAATAGTGGAAAAATGTTGATAAAGAAATAAAAATGAGTGACACTATTTTCAAAAAGAAAATGTCACAATATCTTTTAGAGAGTTTTGTGAAGCAGTAGAAATATGTAAGTGTATAAAGTGTTCTTTGTTAAATGTCATGGTTTATGTTGGACATATCAGCATTTTTGCTTCCGCTTGTTTCAGTCTTGTTACATATTTTTAAACTGTGATTTATGTTTCGCTTTGTTAGACTGAAACAAAGAATTAAACTGAAACTAAATGATGTTCGTGAATCTATTTATCTGTGGGAGGTAATGAAAGAAGGAAACTGACTGATGTCCAGGGCATTAGAAACACCAGCATTAAAAGATCTACGCTGACAAGTCTTTGCAACAGTGGATCTCTTTATGACGTTAAAGTAGTCAAATGATAAGGTGGAGGATAATGTTAGGCTTGAAGCATCAACCAAAGCAGCTTGTTTATGGAGTGGTGAGCAGCACCTCCATTATGCTGTATCCAGAAGATTAAGGTGGCCCCTTGTGATTTTCTTTAAATGGCACCCTACTTCTCTCCAATGCTAATTAAAGAGGGAGGAATCAGAGATCACCTGCATGTTTTCCCTCTAACCAGACTCTGTTTTCAGCCTTTACCCATGAAGCAGATCTACATTTACATCTCCCTTTACAAAGGAGGTTATATTTTCACCAGCGTTCAAAGATTAGTTCAAAAGTACAGAAGATACATCCAATATACTGATTCTGGATCACTGGAACACTCATATCTCGGTTTGTAATTGGATTGCACATTTCATTCCAAATTTTCACTGTACTGTATGGTTATTAATGGGAATATATATTTCTAGCAACCCTTTAAAGCAGTGTTTTTTTAACCTTGGGGTCGCAATTCAAAGGGGGTCCCCTGAAATGTCTAGTAATTTCTAAAAACTAAAATATAATAAAAAAATAAAAAAAATAGTGATTACATTACATTTTTTAGTTTTTATTATTGTCATTTTTCAAATGAATCAAAATCAGAATCCGAAAATGTTTATTCGCCAATAAAAATAAATAATACATATAATAAATAAAAAGGATAAAGGATGTATATATATATATACCTATATATACTGTAAATACAAGTACTGCAGGTAATATGTCTTTATGGAGGTGGTGACGGGGTGTGACACAACACAAACTCAAACCACTTTATTCTAAACTTTCACTTTCTCAAAATACAGTAAAAATAATAATAACAACAATAATAATAATAATTGGAGCTGGTGTATCTTATAATAATCGTGGCTACTCGAAAAACAACAGATAGAAGCTTTATTGTCATTGTACTGAAAACAACACAACAAAATATTGTTGGTAACAGTCAATCATCACAGCAGAAATATTAAAATATTCTTAAAAAAACACGTGGTAATAAATAGAAGAAATAAAGACAATGTTAAAAGTAGCGGCTAAAAGGCACAAGCATGTTTAAACCTGAGTCACAATATGTTTGTCTAATATCACAAACATGGTCAGAAACTAACTCAAGGTGGGAAAAAAAAAGTCTGATGGGGTAGCCAGAAATTCATGATATAAACATGGGGTCACGACCCAAAAATGGTTGGGAACCACTGCTTTAAAAAGCGTGAATGATCACGGTACCATGATTAGGATCACTGACTGCGTTTCCATTGCCCATGAAAATGCACAATATCTAAAAAGTTTCCAAAAAACTGTCAAATATTGCTAAAGGATTTTTATGCTTCCATGAGGAGGAATTTCACACGTTTTGATATTGAAATATGTCACAAAAGCTCTATGGAAACACTTTTTCCGGGCGTACCTGGTCACATGACCACTTCTCTCTGAGAAAACATGGAGCTGTACGTGTAAACAGAAGAGGAGGCCGAGACATTTCTTAGGATTATACTTAATAAAATGATTAGTGCCACATTAGACGTGAAACAACAAAGAAATGCTAGGTGTTCTAACGAGGTTTGGAGCGTCCATCTTCTTACAGAGAAGTCTTGTTGGGTTTTTTTCTTTCTCATTATGAATTTTATATTTTGATAAGTGCATTGAGATGATTTTGTTGTAAATTGCGCTATACAAACAAAGTTGAATTGTGAAATGAGATTTCACGGGAGTTACGAGGCTCCAAAACAACCTTCAATAGAAACACGCTCAAAGTGCAATTATACTTTGTCGATATTTCGAAATATCGCGTTTATTTAGCAAAAATCTGTAATGAAAACACAGCTAATGATCCAGATAACTGCTAATATCTGGCAAAGAGGAGATTGGTGGATGTTTGCGCTCTTGCAGTGCACTTTTTTCTTCTTCTTCTTCTCTTTTTTAACACTGCGTCTTTCTTTCTGTCAGTAGGTGGACACAGGCTCCTTGAAAATATCCTGGTCTGTGAGCTAATGGAAAAAAACACCATGGCAACAGACAAACACACACACACAGCTGTACCCTTCCCTTTTTCACTGTACGGTTTAGGGTTTTTTTCTATTCAGACTGGAGTGAAATCCTTCTCCCACACAGCTTTTCAGCTGAGGTCATTGGGTTTTTCTCTCCAGTGAAGGTCTAGGACTCAAACTCTGCATCAACAACACGCTGGATTTGAACTACAAGGTGTTTTAATAACTCAATATCAACCCTGGCATTTCAACTATTTGCTCAGTTCAACAGAAAGTGTGTGTGCACTTCCCACTGTGTCAGCACTGACAGCCAAACACACTCAGATCTAAGACACACTGTGGGATGGACAGAGGAGGGGTGGGGGCGGAGCCGCAAGGTCACACATGAGGCATGCGGAAGTGAGGCTGCAACAGGGCCAAAGGAATGATAGTTGAATTATGGATGCTTGCTGGTCACAAGAGACGCTTCCAGCGAGAGGTGCAGATGTTCTAGAAGAGGAAAAAAAGCCACGTGTGACTGAGGAGCCTGCAGCACTATCAGCTCTATACTGAGAAACTGCCCTCTCTCCATAAAGAAGGGTATTTATAATCCTAATCGGTGTTGCTGAATTGGTGCATTGTTGAAATAAAAATAAAAAAAACACTTACAATGCGTCTTTAAAAACCAACTCATGTCATATCTGCACAGTTAAAGATAATCTCTTCATTTACAGTATTTCCTTCCTGACCGGCAAACATCTACTAGAGATGGAAAAGATACGCCAAGACTGAAAGAGAACCCTAGAGATGAACACAGGAAACATAAGGGGAGGGATAGAGAATCAATTTTAATATCATTGTGCCCTAGTTTTTAATATAAGTTCAATTTACTTCAACATTTTTTGATTTTATCACCCATTTTTGTGTAATTTAGAGGAATTTTGTGCCATTGTTTGTGAGAAATTGCAAGATTTGTAGAAAAATTAACAGTTCTTTCCACAATTTGAAATTAAAAAACAAACAAGCCCCTAAAAAATAAAGTGAAGTTTCATCAAATTGCTGAATTCGTCCATCTACAACTGGATTATTTGGTAATTTACACATTAATTCACATTTTTTCTGTCATTTTTACATTTTCCTGCACACCAGATTTTCCCCCCAGGCCTTGAGTGTAACACATGCGCTGTACAGTCTATTACATGACATTTATTATTTGCTAATAAGATGTTTAAAGCTTCTGGAGATGCTTTTGTTCTTTTTACTAGATAAAAACATAGTGTAGGCCTCATACATCAACAAATCGAAGATAATTGAAATAAATCATAAATCATAAACAAATGTGAAAGGTTGAAATTTCCATTCTAAAGTGGTTAGCACGTCTGCCTCACAGCAAGAAGGTCCTGGGTTTGATCCACACATTGCATTAGTGGATGATGTATAGAAGTGTTTTTCTTCAATAAACCAACATCTCTCCTCCTCTGTGTTTACTCTGCTCCAGTATCGACCAACGTTGTGCCACAGACTGATTCCACTCATGACGGCTGTGAGATGGATTCCTGTTACTAAACTCCAAAAGTAAAAAGTCAGCATAACAACATTTATCTGATTTTAAAGGAATTTATTGCTGCAATTTCCTTAATTTGATTTTGGAGCCTGAACAACAGTATCATAGTATCCTGCTGCTAAGTGCTGCAGTTAACACACATTTAGTGCAGCAAGAGATACATATTACAGACAAAATTATTTGTGTGTCAAAGGTTCCTTGCACGCTATGATTGTTTTAAGACAAGCATGGGCAACTAGCGGCACGGGGGCCACATGCGGCACTCAGTCTAAATTTGTGTGGCCCCCAAAAACACACAACATGACAGAGAAAAACACTAAAAAAAAAAATAATAATAATAAAATACACAAAATGACAAAGAAAAACACATAGAAAGGAAAATCATTATCTATTATCTTTTTTTATTTTAGTTTCAACACACTACAGGTACCGAGTAGCGGCACCAGGATTATGATTGTGGATGGGCCAGTTAAAATAAGGCCCCCGCCCTAATAAAAGGGGTTTCCTTTCATCTCCATAGCACTCTGCATTGGAAGCAACTCGGAACTTAACATTTTCGAGTTAAAAATTCCCAAAACGTCCAATAAAGGCAATAATGTTTGTGTGATTAGAACTATGATTATGCAAAATTGCTCATTTTTATTATCCCTATAAAGCAATGCAACATTATGTAGCATAATTTAGCAAAAAAAGGCATTCAAAGTGATTTACAGTACCCGTACATAAGTCATCAAAACATGACAGACGTCGAAAAGAGTTTTAAAAAAAGTCCTGAAAGCGAGGAGGCCTAAGTCTTTAGAGAGGACAGTTTTTTCTGAGCCAGATTTTTGGGACTTGACAGACTTTGCTTCACCACCCATGAGAAAACATTCCTCTGGCTTGTGAACATGATCTAAAAAAAGCTAGCAGCACATATCAGAGTTGGCCTGTTTGCCTTTATATACGCTATACGACTCCTCTGTGAACAGTCACATGACGTCATCAACCCAAAACAGACTCAGTACGACTCGTCTGTTTAGACAACACAGGGGTGTGTGTAGGTCAGAGGTGAAAGTAACACATTACAAGTACTCACGTTACTGTAATTGAGTTGCATTTATGGGTACTTGTTCTTTTTTGAGTATATTTCTAAATCAGTATTTTAACTTGTACTTAAGTACGTTTTAAAATAAGTCATTTGTTAAATTTCTACATCCAACCATTACTGAGTAAATTATTACTTTTTGTGATTATCTTTTTATTTCTGTTTCATGGCTTCACTAGGCCTGGGCAATATATCGAGATTCAAGATATATCGAGCTTTCTATTTTGGCGTTATAAAAAAAATTACAATATTGCCTATGACGATATATCTTTAAGTCATAGCTTTTTTGTATTAAAATTGTCATTTTAGGAGTCGCTGCTTTCATTACTTTTCAGAACAGCATGAAAAGTTATAACAGTTATATTGATTTATCAGTGTGTCCTAACCCAGACCTTCCTCACTCACACGTGCTGTCCCTTCGAGGACAAATATAGCACATATTGTGCAGCTGTTTGTTAATAAATGTGCTTGTGTGGCATTTTACATCAGCAAATTTAACCCAGAAATGTTTTTCTGGTCAGACTTTATTGAGTTAAAAATATCAAGATTTATATCATATATCGCCATTTTGAGAAAAATATTAAGATTTGAATTTTTGTCCATATCGCCCAGCCCTAGGTCCCACATTAAACATAATCCATATGTTCTTAGTCGTGCCATTTCTGATCAACGCCCAGCGACTCCTTCACTGGTTCAGGTTGTGGTTTCTACTTATTATGTTGTTACACACATGGCACATTTGGCATGGAACTGTTTTACAGTTCATAAATGTAGCTATATAATTATTTATTGGTGTTATTTTATTTAAAAAAGAATTGTACATTTTGGCAAACCTTTTATTTTATACAGATGGCCACGTTAACTACTTGTACTTAAGTATTTTTTAAAAAAAAAATAAAGTAAATAATTACATTGCGACACCCAACCGGGGTAAATTATTATTTTTTTGTTTTCAATAATCAAATACATCACATTATAGCCAACCAATCAGACTAAACCTAATGCTCCGCAGAAAAACAGCATTGAATGGAGGTTATTTTCTCAATTTTAGAATTCAAATGTAACTATACAAAAAAAATAACTATACATTTTGACAAACCTTTTATTTTATGCAGACGTCTTTGTGGAAATAAATAAATAAAGTTCTAATTGTGATAGATTTGGTCTCTTCCTCTTTAAGTTTATACATGAGTTGTTTACTGTATGCAAGGGAACTGTGGAAAGATTTATTTTAAAAAGATAATCATGGGGGGTGTGAAAGTAACTAGTAACTTTTACTGTGAGTACTATTTACCAGAGTAACAAAGTGTAAAGAGTACTAATACAGTATATTCATTCTA
Organism: Gouania willdenowi; assembly: GCF_900634775.1. NCBI lineage: Eukaryota > Metazoa > Chordata > Actinopteri > Blenniiformes > Gobiesocidae > Gouania > Gouania willdenowi. The sequence goes on from NC_041052.1 coordinate 35,575,613, forward strand.
CTGTAGTAGAAGTACTGTTACTTGATTGAAATTTTACTCAACTACAAGTAAAAAGTAGCTCAATAAATAAATAATAATTTACTCAGTAAGAGATAAAGATAAAAGAAGACAACCTATATTATTCCCACAAGGTGAAATATGCACAGTTTCAGCAGCAGATAACTCAAATAAAATAGATTAAAACAGCATAATAAATATTAAGAAATTACTTTACTTCTTTTAAAACGTACTTATGTACAAGTACAATTACTAATTTAGAAATGTACTTGCCATGAAAGCAACTCAATTACAGTAATGTGAGTACTTGTAATCCATTACTTTCACCTCTGCTATTCAATTAAGCTACTTTTCACTTATATTTGAGTATTTTATGTAAGACTTATGCGGCGTTCACACCAAACACGTTTCGTGCCTCTCGTCCCTAGTTGGATGCTTAGTGCTCATTGAATCAGACGCTTGTCACCAGTGTCGAAGATGTCCTGGACGCGCATCCAAACAAGTTGGGAAGAGAGCGTTGAGGGGAGGGGCTTCTCTGTTGCCAGTGGTGTTCATACAATGGATGATATTGTGCCGATCAGTTACGTTCATAATTCACTCAGTGACTGTGAAGTGGTGAGGAACATTATTGTGATGAGAAGGCGGTGTTCGCAGTCAGATGTATTTTGGTGTGACTCAGTGAGGGCTATAGAGAAGTGTGGGTGAATGGAGAATAAAGTTTGGAGTTCCTTGCTGAACACGCCGCCTCCGACTCCCGTTCATCAGCTCTACGTTATCCAGAGAGTAGTTGGGCTTTATTTGTTCCTCGGCGCCGTTTCTGGATTCCCCAGGGCTGCGCTCGGACGAGAGTCGCTTTTAGCGCCCAGTTTGACGACCTAGTGACCGGCATCGGCGCTCGCATTTCCTGCCAGGACACCAACTACAGGCGCTCTATTCCAGCAGAAGAGTGCCTGTCCATCTGTCTCCGGTTCGTGTGTTTTTTTTTTCATTCTGAATTCGTCACGATGAGAGAAAGCTTCTGATTGGTCGACGCGCCGCGATATGCCCCAAAAGTTCAACAATTCCAACTCCAGCGTCGGCCGCGTTGGAGGCACGAGACGCACGCCAAAAGCTTGAAATCTCAAAACGTGCAGCGTCCGCCGTGCGAAAAGCTTCAAAATGCGGCGCGCGGGAGCGTTCGACGCTCCTAGAAGGGCGTCCACCATATATTGTGAATGTACACCTGACACTTTTGATGCATTTGGTGTGAATGCGCCATTACTTATACTTGAGTACAATAGCAATCAAGTAACAGTACTTCTACTTGAGTAGGATATATCAGAACTCTAGGTGAAGAGGAACTAAATGAAGGTAATCGTGTTTTGTAATTACCGTATGTTGAGCCAGTAGCCTGAGTGTATCCTCAGGTAATGAAGTGAACAGTGTGGAAATACAAGTATTTAAGAGGCCCAGAGCCTGCAGGTCCAAACCAGCAGAAACATGGAAAAACAAATGGTGTAGAAAACCTTCAGGGTGACACATGACAGGTTCAAAACAATGGACGCACGCACACACATGATCAGTCTAAAGCCTAAAGTTTCTTGTGTTTAACAACAGGGTGCTGCTAATATTTGTTAAGAAGGAGTCGCAAATCCTTGAGTTCATCAACGCCTCCTTTAAAAAGCCAATACACACGGTCCTCATTGTACAGTGCTACGTTTACTATTAGCCCACATGATCCATTGGATAAATTATGGGTGTGACTTCTGTTGCATGGGCTTACCAAACTGGAACCAGTGTTTGCTACGCTAACAGCTACGGCCTAATGCTAAACATCACTAGTAACTACAAACCACAAACAGGATGTACTCATTAAACGTATGATACATAAGATACACAAAGTGGTTTTAGCTTCTTTATTGACTCTGTAAGTGTTTATGTGGTTTAAAAGTACCTTTATAGCACCAAGGTTGATCGTTTAGCTAAAGGAGGTTAGCCTGTACTAGCTTACATATCTGGAAACAGACAAGGTAAACAAGCTGATAAGATGTAAACATTTCAAACCACAAATTCTGCTTTCTCAGGTTTTTTTTTTTTTTTAAAGAAGAATAATGTTTTGCTTTAACTCTTCTTAGTAAAGAATGCAAAATTATTTTTAAATCTTTGTTAAAGCTGTAATAAGTGTAGCAATCGTTGAAATTGATGCTCGCAAGATGAGGGTTTCCACTGTGCATACTGAGAAAATTTGAATTTTGAATTTTTTTTTTAACATTTGAAATACTTTATTAATCCCTGAAAGGAAATTACATTACACTCTGTTAAAATGTCCCCATATGGGAAAAATGGAAAGAATATTTAGGTGTCACGTTATTGACCCACATATAATACAGTTTCCACTGCTAACTCAAGAATATTAAATAAACTCGACTTATTTTGAACTCAGAATTGCATCAAATCCTTTACTTGACCTGAGCTGTCAGTTATCGTACCTGATAACAGTCAGATGTCTGCACTAAGGCTGATATATTTCAATTTAGAGCAAAGCAGATTCCACTAAATGCTTTAAATCTAATTACCAAGGCATCAATTTGCTGTGCAGGCTCTCTCTTTTTAGATAATAAATCAATGTATTATGGCGACTCCAGAACTTATACTATTCACCAGGTTTCAAGGCAAACGAAAGGACAAATGTGTACGTATGTATGTCTGCCGTTGAAGATGTTTTACCGATCGAGTTCCCATCTCCTGATAGTCTGTGTGTGAACAGGGCAACGGGCTGGAACACTTACTATGAATGGTGCACTAATCACAATTTTCTGGCTGATCACCAATCTTTAAAAAGCCTGACCAACCAATTCTGATTTTTTTTTTTAATATATATATATATATATATATATATACTGTATATAAGGTGACAGCATACACCTTGAATGATCCAATCTTATATCTTATTTTAAGGTAAAACGTTGAACAATACCCGTATAAATATAATACAAACTTGTTGTTTTAACTGCACATGAGGTAGTTATCGCAAATATAAATGAAAAGTTTAGAACATAGTTGTCCAAAAATGAAACTATATCAGTTCCTTTGGTCTTTATTTTTCGCATTTTAAAAACAAACAAAACTTGTGCAACAGGTCACACTGCAGACCTGTTCTGCTTTGCCAAAAATAAAGTGCACAGCACTATTTTGGTTTTACAAAAGGTTTGAGGGAGAGGTAACACTTTACTGGAAATTTTACACATAAAGGCTGACATTATGTTGTCATTATTATGACATGACACCTGTCATTAGCATGAATGAGGTGTCATTAAGTGTCAACCATTACCCTAACCCCACTAGATCCCTCCACGTAACACAAAAAATGCCAACATAGCTCCAAAGGTGTCACAATTTAGCAAACAACACTTAATGACGGCCTTTATGACACCTTATTCATGCTAATGACCGATAATGACAGAGTAAGGTTAGCCTTATGTATAAAACTTCAAGTCAAGTGTTACAGAGGTGGATAATACAATAATAATCTATAGGAGAAACTAACAAAACATCTTAAAGGTCCCAAACTCGCCTGTTTTCCAGAGTTTTAGCCTCTGAAAAGTCACTTTCTGAGCAACTCTACACAAACAGGCTGATTTGCGGCCTACTTATGCATATTCATGAGTGGGCGTGTCTATAGACAGGACACTAACTTCCTCCTCCCCGCACGGTGACGTAGGGGACGGCCCGCCCTCCTCCCACTCACTCCGTAGCCGAGCTCATGCTGCTTTATAAACACGAGACAGAGCGTGGGGGCGGGGCATTCGCCAGTACATACATAGACTGTAAAAAATGCATACATAGCACTGCATAAGGGAGAAGGAGTATGGTTAATTATTATAGTCACTTGTACATTAGTGGCAGCGGCCCACTGGCTCTTTGCTCCCACTAGCTTTAGCTTTACCATTAGGCAAGGCAAGGCAAATTTATTTGTATAGTGCATTTCATACACAAGGCAACTCAATGTGCTTTACATGATAAAACAATCAACAGCTTAAAATAAATAAAAACATTTAAAATCATCAGTAAAATCAATTAAATCATCAACAAACACATGACATCAACAACATGAACATAAATCTCTCTCAATCATATGCAGTAGAGAAAAAAAGTGCCTTCTTTGATTCAAAAATGTTCACATTAGATGCTGACTTCAGCTCCTCTGGCAGTTTGTTCCACTTCTTTGCAGCATAACAACTAAAAGCAGCATCACCATGTTTACTGTGAGCTCTGGTCTCCACTGTCTGACCTGTGTCCATAGATCTGAGAGACCTGCTGGTTTCATACCTGACTAACATCTCACTGATGTATTCTGGACCAAACCCATTCTGACCTCTTTGTTCTGATTAAGACCCGAGCTGCAGTGTTCTGAACCAGCTGAAGATGTTTGATGCTCTTTTGGGGGATTCCTGTCAGAAGACCATTATCTGTTGGAGATAAAAGCATGGACCAGTTTCTCCTGATCTTTGTGAGTCATTAAACCTTTAACTCTGGAGATGTTCTTTAGGTGGTAGAAGCTGTTTTTGTGATAGATTTGATCTGATTGCTAAATGTAAGATCTGAGTCAATCAGAACACCAAGGTTTTTGACTTCTTTAGCTTTTAAAGATCGAAACTCAAGATACTTGCTGACCGCAGTCCTCTTTTCCTTGTTACCAAAGACAATCACCTCCATCTTGTCATGCTTTAGTTGAAGGAAGTTTTCACTCATCCAGCAGTTTACTGTTTCTAAACAGATACACAACACCTCAATGGGACCATAGTCATTTGGATTCAGTGATAGATATAGTTGTGTGTCATCTGCGAAGCTCTGATAATCAACCTTACAGTTCTGAAAATTGAGTCCTAAAGGAAGCATGTAAAGGCTAAACAGAAGAGGTCCAAGAACAGAGCCCTGAGGAACCCCACAGGACATTGGTAATCTGTCAGATTCAAAGTTTTCAATGCTTACAAAATAACTTCGCTCCTCCAAGTAGGACTTAAACCATTGCATTACTTTACCATTTAGTCAAACCCATGTTTGAAATCTGTGCGACAAAATTGTATGATCTACAGTGTCAAATGCAGCACTTAGATCCAATAGAATGAGAACAGATACTTTATCAAAAGTTTTGTTGAATGTTAAGAATTGACCCAGTTGGTTGAAGACCACCTTCTCAATGATCTTGGCTATGAATGAAAGGTTGAGATTGGTCTATAGTTAGCCAGTATAGAGGCATCCAGTGTTCTCTTTTTTAACAGCGGTTTCACAGCAGCTACTTTCAAGGATTTTGGTACGGTGCCTGATTGGAAAGAGCAGTTAATTATCTGACACAAATTAGTGACAATTGACTTTACAACAGTTTTAAAGAAGTTTGAGGGTATCGTGTCAAGGCAACACGCAAGGCGAGCTTGATTGCTAGCTTCAAATGCTGCATACTCAGCGGTGTGGTGGTTTCTTAAATGGTGATTGATGTTTTGTCTGGGTCTGAGTTACAGCAGAAAGGGACAGTGGCTGACTTTACAACATTTGAGGAAGTGGTTAAAGACCGGTTTCATATTCAAGGATCGGCCGATCGCCGATCCCCCAAATTCAGGGGCGTTGATCGATCGGTGCATCCCTAGTTACCATATAAGCAATGTCTATTTTAAAAAACCTAGAAGACTTTGTTCTGTGTGAGAGAAAACATTGCTACAAAGAACATTTAAGCACAGCAACATCATCTGACTTCAAAGTCTATTTTACAGGTGTTATAGGCTCCTATTGGGGGAATTCAATGGCAACAAGTTAAACAACACTCTTCCAGATTTAAGTTTATTCCTTTTTTCTTTTCTTGGCACATTTCTTCTTTGTGAAATATCTGATTGGATCGTGGTGTGGTCGGAACCCGAGGGACAGAAAGAGGGTGGAAAGCAAAGCATGAAACGCCTGATGCATGATAACGTTCCTCTTCAGAACAAAATAAACAAGGCTTCTTCCTTAAACAGGGCGTCAACGTAAACTGAGAATGAATTGGAGCGCTACCTCAATATTTGAGGAGGAAATAACAAGGAACAAAAGATTAAAGGATACTGAAAGATTATTTCTGTATTTTTCAATGTCTGTCTCTGGTAGGCCATGATATTCTACATGCTTTGGTTTGAAAACTCACACAACTGTGCACTGTTTTATTAGGATGGAGACCATTCCCACTGAAGTATACTTCCAAGTTTCCCAAGATGCACTTGGAACCTACAACAACATAAACCTGAGGCACACTGAGGCTAAATATCTTTGTTGATTCTCCACCTTTGAAAGTTCTGAAAACATTTTAAGTGAGAAAGTGACCAAGTAGAATATCAACATGTGCTCATTTGATCCATAAAACTCACGGAAACACATTTCGGAGACCTTTCATTGTGCTACTGAGTAAACTTCCAGTTAACTTCAAAATAAGAGCCCTTTTTACCAAAGCCTTAAAAACTAATGGAAGAGAGATGCTTTTGTTTTGAAAATCATTTTTTAGCTTGAAGCCGGTGTCATGCACTGAGTTTGCATCGTACTGAGATTGTATATGCGCATATATGCGAATGCAAGCACATGTGCACTATCGGAAAATTAATTTTTGATAAAAAAAATTAATTCATTTTTGTTTATTTTTGTTTTCAAAGTGAATGGACGTGTTTTGTTTGTTTATTGTATTGGGTTAGCGTTAGGGTTATAATCTCAGTACGGAGGTAAACTCAGTATGTGACACCGGTCCCAGGACGATTTTACATTCCACTTGCAATGCATCATGGGGCGGTTGAGTATGACTAGTGTGCCCACCGTGCATACTTAAAAAATGTCCCAATATAGTATACATCTGGGTATTTCTCAGCTATTTACTCAATCTTTCCATACTCTCTAATGTAAATGCACTATATACTGATTTTGACTTAGTATGAGTAGTACGTTGGTATGACATTTCAAACACAGCCTTGGTCTGCCTTGTGATAAATGGCTAAATCACATTTGTACTGTTACTTTTGAGCAGATAGAGATACAGATAGACACAGACAGAGAACAATGAGAGAGAAGTTGGGTTTTTATGACCCTTAGAAATGCTCAAAATCTAAAAATCACAATAAAAACAGGTAATAAAAACAACTGAATTTCGAAAAAAAAAAAACACTCAAATAGCTCTAAAAAGTTTTTACGCTTTCATGAGGAGGAATTTCAAACGTTTCGATATCGAAATGTGTCACAAAAGTGCAATGGAAACACTTTTTCCGCAAATACACATCACAGAACATGACGTACCTGGTCACATGACCACTTCTCTCAGAGAAAACATGGCGCGGTACGTGTAAACAGAAGAGGAGACTGAGACAAATTACCACAGGAGTTACGAGGCTCTAAAACAACCTTCAATAGAAATATGTTCACATTATACTTTGTCAGCATTTAGAAATATTGCTTTTATTTTGCAAAAATCTGCAACGGAAACACAGCTAGTGACAAGGAGACTATCTAAAGAAAAACAAGCTTTTTAAAAATATTATCTATTTGTGTTGTCTCATTTCCCTGCAGTGAAAACAGTAATATTAAATACCATTAACAGCGTTAGACTAGCCACTCTCTGTAAATCAATTTGTGTTTCCTATCAGGAGCTTGAGCCTCACCACAAGTCTAATGGACGAGCAGTAGTCGTGTTGATCTTTCCATCACTCATCGGCTCCAGTCCAATAAATATGTAATTACTGAGCGTGTGAAGGTGCAGGATGATTGTGATGGAGCCGTGCAGCCCCAGCACGTTGTGTGAAACAGCCAAGGTCAGAGCGATTTATGTTCAGCCTCCGTCTGGGATCAGACATAGTCAGTCCACACACACCAGGCTGACCACACGTCTGGTTTTACACACACATGTCCTGTTTTCACGTCTTGAATCCGAATGGATTTTATAAATAGATGAAAATGTCCAGGTTACCCAGGAACCCTGAATACATCGCGGGAAACACGTTAATTATGATGACCGTTACTCCGCTAATAATTGTTTTATCAAAGACATTCTAGCAGTTTCTGAAAGCTAATGAGTTGCTATTTACAGCAGAGGTGAAACTGACAGATTACAAGTACTCACGTTACTGTAATTGAGTTGGTTTTTTATGGGTACTTGTACTTTTTCTAGTACATTTCTAAATCAGTCATTTTACTTGTACTTAAGTACGTTTTAAAATAAGTAAAATAATTTGTTACATTTCTACACCCAACCATTTCTAAAATGATCAACGGACATTGTGAAACTACAAAAAAATCAAATGAATGACATCATAGCCGACCAATCAGATTAAATGTAATGTACGACGCCAAAACAGCACTCTCAGTTTTAGAGTTGATAAATGTAGCTATACTTAAAGCCTGAGAATTTTTTTAATTTTAAATCAAACTCATTGGTGATATTTTATTTAAAAAATAAATGTACATTTTGACAAACCTTTTATTTTATACAGATGCCTTTGTGGAAAATAAATTCAGTTCCAATTGTGATAGATTAGGTCTCTTCCTTGTTAAGTTTATACATGAGATATTTACTGTATGAAATTGAACCGTGGCAATATTTATTACGTGTAGGGTGAAAGTAACAAGTCATTTTTACTTTGAGTACTATTTATTTGAGCTACTTTTTACTTTTAATTGAGTATTTTATGTATGACTTACTTGTACTTGAGTACAAATTCAATCAAGTAGCAGTATTTCTACTTGAGTAGAATACTCTGTACACCTCTGCTGCTTTACAGTATCATGTGATTACAGTAATTTTACTGACACTTCATGAAATCAATAAAGATGCTGCTTTATTTTGACAAAATCATCACACACACACACACAGCAGAGAGAAGAGAAAGACTGAAAGAGACCAAACACCAGTGAATTTCACAAAAAAAAAAGATGTCAGCCTGGATGATAAAACCTCCATGGATGAGAGATTTTAAGAAGGTATAAATTAGATTTTTCAGGGACAGATTATTATAATGCATAATAAAGGTGATTGACTTCATTCAACACTGATTTCAGATGTTCTTAAAGTCTTTGCGAGAAAGAGAAAAATTCAACAACTTAGATAAATTAGATTATATTAAAAGTGTTCCTACAGCTTTAATCAAATTAAATGCAAGACTTTTTATTTCCATTTGAAAGCAAATTTAAAACCAACTTTAAACATAATTGGGGAAAAAGAACCTCCACATCACTTACATAGGGTTAGGGGATTTTTTTTGCAACCCCAAAGTAAACACACAAAAATACACAAAATGACAGTAAAATACACACACAAAAACAGACTAAAATAATCAAAATCACTCCAAAAACACAAGATGAATACAAAAATAGCCAGAAATCTATTAAACAACAACAAAAATAAAGAAAAATAAAAACCAATAAGAAAAATCTTTGTTGGACAGGCAATTTTTGTTCAGTTTACATATTCCCATGTTGTTTACAAAAACGAATGTTACCATTTATTTTGAAATGTGAGACTACTTACAATCATAAAATCCTACTCATTATGTGTTAAAATTTAAGATTTTTTGAAACACTGATTTAAGACATTTTAATGACAATTAAGGCCTTATTTTTAGATTCATTAATTTAATGCCTTTTAAGACTTTTTAAGGATCCACGGTAACCCTGCAGATTAAAGCAGACATTGAGTACTGTGAGTGTGCTACGTCTCCTCTTTTTTTAGAAATCACCCTAACACAGACAAAAAGAGTTACATGATGATAATGATGTCAGTGAGTTGCTGATAGCATCAAATGCTGCAGTGAGGACATTCAGCGGGCGTTAGGCAAAGTGACGAGTCAGCTGAATTCTCATGCACGCTGAGTGGAAAACACAGGAGCTGGAGTTTTCGCTCCAAACTGCAAATGTACAAAATTGAAAATGAAATGAAAAGCTAAAAGATGATTTTCCAAAGCTGAAAGCATGCGACACAGTCAGCAGGAAGAGACTGCAGCGCTCCATCAGCAAAGCGTACAGTATATGAGTGTGACCCGATGTAGAGCATGATGATGATGATGATGATGATGATGATGATGATGACCTACTTTCCCTTTTCTCTCTCTCTGTCTACTGTAGCTCTGCCTCTCAGAGTCACATCCACTGTGCTCAGGTTTAACAGAGTGTACAGTAAAGTCACTGTGGGCACAATATCTGTTATTAACTCCCTCTTTTATTCCCTTCAATGCATCAACTGAACCATAAGGCCAATGAGGCCAATGTCAAAAAAGATGTAATAATGATAATAATTAGGGCTGGGCAATATGGACCAAAACTCATATTTAGATATTTTCTCTCAAAATAGCAATACACAATATAAATCTCAATATTTTTTTAACTCAAACTATATTCTTTGAATAATTTTCCTGAGTACAGATTAGTGCGATATGGAACAAAATAAATATCTTAACATTCTTTCTTGAAATGCCGATATATGATATAAATCTCAATATTTCTAACTCAATAAAGTCTTACCAGAAATACAATTCTGGGTTAAATTTGATGATGCAAACTGCCACACAGGCACATTTATTAGTAAACAGCTGCACAACATGTGTTACTTTTGTTTTATACTCCTCTAAGGGACAGCACGTGTGAGTGAGTTCTGTAGTGTGACTTGTTTAGGTGAAGATCTAGGTTAGGACGCACTCAGTAATCCATCTAACTGTGATTTTTATACTGTGCTGAGAAGTAACAAAAGCAGCGACTCCCTAAACAAGCTGTACAATATATATCTCAGAAATATGGAAATATTGTAAAGGACACTGTTATACTGTACTCTATCAATAATATGAAATACACATATGATATAGTTTGTACTGTGTGATTGTATAAACCAAAACAAGTAAAATATATACATACATATTGATATAGGCGATACAGTATTGTCATTTTCTATATCGCCAAAATAGAAAACTCGATATATCTTGAATCACGATATATTGCCCAGGCCTAATCAATCCACTGAAATGTAAATGTAAAGATGCTAAAACTACATCATACACAGATACAAAAGCACATAGTCGTCACACAATGCTATATGAATAAAAGTTAGTAAAATTGTAATTGAACTTTAGTAATCGAGAACGTAATTGTAATTTGGGCTGCACAATAATGGACCAAATGATAATCCCGATTGATCAATATTGTAATCACGATTATAATCACAATTATTGATCCTATTTGGTAAAAAAAAAAAAAAAAAACAGTTTTCATCACATTACTTTTACGTTTACAGTGCAAAATGAAGCTTTAAATAAGAATTATGATTTAAAAAAATAAATTAAAAAAAAAAATCAATAATTTAAAATGCACCAAAAATGGCAACCAAAATTGTGATTACAATTAAAATTTGATTAATTGTGCAGCCCTAATTGTAATTGACTTTCAAGGGGATTTATTTATTTATTTATTTATTAATTTGTAATTGGAAAGAATGCCAGTAATCGTAATTGTATTGTAATTGAACTTGAATAATTAAAAAAGTAATTGCACTTGAAAATTGTAATTGAGCCCAACTCTGATCAATGCAGACGTAATAATAATAATTATATTAACACATTTTCTCCACAGATCACTAACCCCCCCCCTTATTCTGCTGGTGTTTCCATCCACAGAACAATCATTTCCTGTCCTCCACGCCACCAACACTCTGCTTTATCATCTCCAGCACATACAGGTGGGGGATGGGAGTGAAGAAGACACACATATTGGAACTAAACAAGGTCTAAATGTTGACGCCTGGGGGTAAAAGCAGACATGAACCAGTTTGTGTGAGTGAGCAAGAAGAAGAAGAAGAAGAAGAAGAAGTGAAGATGGCCAATAATGAAGCAGGTCAGCGATGCCTACAGTATACTGAGCTTTTAGACTCTATTGTTTCTGCCGTCACATGTTGGACTCTGTGTACATGCTTAGGCATGCAGTACTGGGAACATTTAGAGGAGATTGATTGTAAAGCCCAGGTTGGGTTTGCGTCTTTGTTCGGAAAAAAGTGTCAAGACCTAGAAACGTAGAAATAAGGGTCAGAAGTTGCTTTGCCTTTAGCGTAGAGAAGCATTTAGAAACACACACACACACACACACACACAGTCATATACCCATAATCCCTCTCTCCATACTAGTTCCATAAACCTCTAATGTGAAGGAGTTAAACAACATTGTGAACCAGCTGCTGCATGTATATATAAATAAATATATCAGCAGCTTACAAAAGGAAAGCCCTCACATCAGGGATAGGGTCAATTACAATTACATCTTCAATTATCCATTATGCATTATTGTTCAAGTACAACTCATTTTCCCCCCAATTCCAATTGAAATTACAATGATCATTTTTCCCCCTGAGAGTTAACTACAAAGAGGGTATGAAATATAGAAATATTATGGGGGTCATTTTAGCCCCCGTAGTCTAAAAAATGGGGGCATTTTAAAAATGATTGGGGGCCATGGGTAGGGCTCGATTATAGAAAAAATTATAATCACCATTATTTTAGTCATAATTGAAATCACGATTATTTAAACAATTATTTCTCAACCAAAAAAATAAAATGAAATTATATATATATATATATATATATATATATATATATATATACACACATATATATATATATCCTTTAAACACTAAAATCCAGTATGTTCACTTTTGCACAAAACTAAACACTTGTTTCACATGATGTGACTTTGCTCCTGATCTTCATCATCAAACCCAAACATTCTCATATCAGAGAATTTGTTTACTCAGCGTTTTTATCCTGCCATGCTTTATGACCGCTAGCAACAACTTTCCTCGTGTTAGCCTGCAGGCTAGCTTTAGCTTTGAGTGGGGCGGGGCAGAGGGGAGGAGCTTGCATGTGCGTGGATGAAACAACTCAAAGTTAGTATTAATAACATGTGTGTGCCAAGCTTTATTATTTGTAGATGTCCGAAATTGTGGGTTTGTTTTATTTAGCGAATAAAAAATATGTAATTTTTTTATTTATTTATTTTTTTTAATAAGCGTTTTTTCTCGATTTTGTTATTTTTGTAATTGTTGGGTGTGATAATCAAAATCGTAATCGAATTTCGATTAATTGAGCAGCCCTAGCCATGGGAGAAAAAAAAATGTAGTTAGAGCTAAGATATGTTTCTACATTAAAATGCACAATACAAATAAAAGAAAAGCAAACACTTTCTTTTTCAGAGAAATTTGCAAGTACTGTAGTACGGTAGCTATTACAGAAAGAAGACAGATGTAGGGAAACTACAGGTTTATTTAGATCTTAACAACCTCTAAATATTACACACAAAAAACCTTAAAATCAAACAGAAGTACAATAAAGGTTCAATAGAACTACAGTTTCTAAAGAAATGTATGTATATATACATTATGTATTAAGCTGTTGACAAAAAGAACAAGATTTTTGGGGCATTCTTGGCTAAATTGAGGGCAAAAAGGCTGTTGGCGATTGTTAACTTCTGACGCTGATTACAATTATGTTCTTAATTACTAAAGTTCAAATTAAAATTATAACAATTACTGAGAATTTAATAAATAACCTAATAAAACATAACATTCCTCTTGGGTTAGCTTTCTGATAGCATAACTTATGATAACGGATCAGTTTGATCAATGTCTTAAATCAACTGTAAAATACACTAAACAATATTTTCTATTACCTAATTTGTTTTTCATCTCTTGGTTACCTTATTAGGCTTTTAAATCAATGAAAATATTGGTTTTAATATTTTTGATGTGGGCGTCTGAGCCTGTTTTGTGTCACTGTACCCCTAGATTTATATATATATATGTATATTCTTTTTTTTTTAATGGCAAAATGAGAGAGAAGTGACAACTGCAAACATGATATGAAATATATTTTGATAATTTTACGTACTGTATGTGTAAGCCATAGACACATAATGTGTTTCCCCAGTTTTGCTTTTTATGAAATTGTACTTGACAGTTGTTTCCATGCCAATTACAATTAAAAAGTATTTTAAAAAGTATAACTGCGCCATAATTGTAAGTAATTACCAATTACGCGATTACAATTATAATTGACCCCAACCCTGCCTCACATTGCACTCTCGTCTTAAAATAGTCAACTCTTTCCCCACCCCTTCCATTGACCTACCCTGACTCCCTCTTCCATGTTCCCTTCCCCCTCACCTTGGTGTAACACTGCCCTCTCTTTTTATTTTCTCTCTTTCATTACATTTTTCTTATCCTTCTTATGATGGTCACAATTATGCAATAAAATACATGTATTTATTTAATTGCAATAGTAAAACATGCATTGCTTTTGTCACCCCAAAAACTCAAATGAATTATGCAAGCACACAGCAGATGTGCTGCAATGTGGGGTGGAGAAAGCAGGAGAAAGCATGTGGAAAAATCCAAAGTTACTGGCGTGATATTCTGTGCACAGTTTAAAAGGGATATGAAGTACTAAAGACATTTACAGTTACAGTATGTATTTAGGAAAGCTGAAAAGGGTAAATATTCAAAGACAAGATGTATACTTGGTCAAGATATCGCTTGCAGTAACAAAAAAGACAATCACCAGATGGTACAAAGAGGAACCTCCCACCCTGGGACAATGGTGGGAAATTGTGGAAAACATATACAGTACGGAAGAACTTACATATTCCAAGTACCCCCCCCCCCCCCCACCACCAATGTGACCTGTTCATTTCATTGATTGAATATGTCTGTTTATAGATGATTAAACAATGAAAAGCAAGTTTAAAAAAAACTACATGTGGTGTTGACCTTGGACAGGATGTGCAGACAAGATGAAAACATTTCTTAAAGGAAAAGAAACACTTTTAAACTGACTCCTGCTTCAAACTCCTACAAAGGAAACTTCCCCACCCCCAGCCTGGCTCAATCAACCCAGCCGTTAAATGAGTAAGAAGGACGTGCGTATGGAGGTGTGTAGCAGCCACTTCACCTATTGTGGCAGAGTGGAGGTTGGACTAAGTCACAAGGTTATTTACTGAGTCACTTTACAGTTACACAAGAGTGAAGGAGTTTGTTAGCAACAATAAACAGAAATGTTTTTACTGATTTAACAGTATGTCTGCTGCTATAAACTCACAGGAATGATGACTTGTTGTAATCCTATTATCTACACACTTGTATTGTCCCAACACGATGATTAGTGCATTCGTCACACTACCACAAAAATGATATGATGAGCCAATGATTTGTGAATGTGAATGATATGATAGAGTTGAATCCAGTCAACACCAGAGCTTATTATTACAGCGAGGGCACAAACTATCAACATTCATGTCAAAATAATGACCAATTTGAGCACTAACACAGGAAAGAACAAAGAGTTTTGTGTATTTCTGGAATTATTTTGTATATTTTCCTTTTACTTTAAAGGTTTTCATGTTGTTTTGTAGAGTTTTTTTTAATGTTTTTTTTGCATTTTTGTCATAATTTTGTGTTTTTCTGTTGTCATGAAGTGTTTTTTGGAGTCATTTTTGCGTTTTCTTGTTGCCATTTTGTGTATTTTTGCTTTCATTTCATATATTTTTGCTTTCATTTCATATATTTTTGCTTTCATTTCATATATTTTTCTCTCGTTTTGTATGTTACTGTTGTGTTTTTATGCTTTAGAGTCATTTTGTGTATTTTTCTGTCATTTGGTTTGTTTTTGGAGTCAATTTGTTTATTTACTTTCTTTGGGAGCTGCACAAAGTTAGGCTGAGGGCCACCAAATGCCCATGTCTGGCCTAAATAACATTTTAAAACATTGCAGTTATCATAATTTAATATTTTTTTCCATGCAAAAAAAAAAGTTTGATTATGTATAAAATGTGGCTTTAAAAATGATTTATTGTGCTATTGGATTACTTGACGTTGACTTTGTAGTTTTCTATGGGTGACATCAAAGGCATTTCTGAGCACTGTAGGCCAGACTATCCATCTCGAGTAAGGCTGTAAGAACAAATAAATTCGGAGATATATCGCGATATTTCAACATGCAATTATTGTATGGATCCAAAAAATGTCCAGATTGATTTTATTATTTATGTTTTTAATGAAAAAACATATTCTAAGCCCGTAAACACGTGGTCACTACGTGTCAGTGAACCACATCACTCCTCAATGCATTTTAGCTTGAAGTTGATTGCACTTTATTTCCATAAATCATACCACTTGTTTTTGATATTGTTACTTACATTACTGTTAGTTACCATTTACTTGTTCTCGCAAGTTTAAAAAAAAATGAAATAAATTGTATTTCATAGCATTTTGTACTTGTAAAGGTGAAATTTGTAATGATTAATATCACGGTTTATTGTAGTGTACATTGTGTTGTTTAGTATCGCGATATATTGGGATATATCGTATATATCGTGCAATGCACACCCCTAGTCTTGTGCGTGATAATTTATTTTTCTTTGAAATATTTTCAAGTCTGCAATTATTTTTGAGTTTTCAATATTGAAACAAAAGGGGAAAGATAAATAATAAAGAAAACCTTGAAAGCGTTAGCTAACCCCCAGGTTGTGCTGATAACACAGTGTTAGTGTGTTTAGTGCTGTGCTATGACTTTATGGGTTCTCAACTGTCCAAAAACTCAAACTATGGAGGAGGAGTTGTTATGTGCATCTGTCTAATGAGAACCCAGCACAATGTGTGCTAACTAACACATGCATGGTTCTAAAATGCTGTTCCTGTGTCATGCACAGTCACAGCCTGCAGTCTGTGCACATCGTCCCCCACATGCTCTCCTTTCTCTCTGACACTGTGTGTGTGTGTGTGTGTGTGTGTGTGTGTGTGTGTGTGTGTGTGTGTGTGTGTGTGTGTGTGTGTGTGTGTGTGTGTGTGTGTGTGTGTGTGTGTGTGTGTGTGTGTGTGTTGGCTCCCCGCCCTCCTCCCTCTGTGTGTTGATGCTGTCAAAGACACCAAACCTTCCTGCCGCTCAATAAGCTGCTGATTTGACTTGATGAGCTTTGTGTGTGGAATGCTTCTGTCTAGCACGTCTGTGTGAAGGTCACACATGCAGGAGGTAAACACCACCTAGCACATATGTCAAACACAAGGCCCGCGGGCCAAGTTCAGGCCGCCAGAGCATCTTTTCTGGCCCACAGGAAGATTATGTTTAAAGTAAAAAATAAAACAAAAACAGGACTTTTTTGGAAATGATAATAAGTTGCAGTTGGAGTTTGCAGTACTACATTTTTTTCTAAAAGCTGGGAAATTCCCCCAAATTATCCAACAGGATTCTGGCAAATTACATCGCAAATTTGCAGAAATTTTGTTGCAAAGTCAAGGAATTGTGATTAATTGTTTAACATTCAGGATTTTGTTTGAATTTGCGCTTTTTTCTTCACAGAAACAATTTTATTTTGATTGGGCCGACTGGATTTCAAACTGGGTAATATGTGGCCTAAAGGATGGTCATTGTGTGATAAATATGAACATGGAACCCAAACTGCGATAGGTTTCACGTTTTTAGTCGCAATAATCAAAGAGCTGCTGCACATTTCTGTCTCCTCACCTAAAGGATTTTGTATTGATTCCCTTAATGGATGAAGAAGTGCTTATCAACACTAAATAATATCAGGTTTCTATCAGACTCCTGTGACTTTATTGACAGAATTCAGTCAGAAACCAATTGACCTGAACCTTTCAGGGGAATTTTGAATGTATGAAAAGCTGTTAACAACAAACACTGTGATAAATCACAATATCTTCACAATAATTTCATGTTTACAAGTACAAAATGATATGAAACACAATTTATTGTCCTTTTTTAAGATTACAAGAAATATATCTATTTACTAGGATCTGAATCAGAATCAGAATTCCTTTATTAATCCCAGGAGAAATTGCTTATGATACGATTCACGATATATCTTGATATTAAACAATAAGATATGCATCGCGATTTCAAAAACAAATTTCACCTTTACAAGTACAAAATAGTATGAAATACAAATTGTTTCATTTTTAAAAAAACTTGAGAGAACAAGTAAATGGTAAATAACTGTAATTCAAGTAAAAATAACAAAAAACAAAGCGTTATGTTTATCAACCTGTCAAATTACATTTTTCAAAAAAGTTCAACTTTTGTTTCTATAACATTTTCTGATTCTGTTAAGTTCTTAAATTCTTAAAACAATGTAATAAAAAAGTGCAATCAACTTTCACATTTCACCGACACCTAGGGACATTTGCATGCTACGCATATATGCACAATTTAATGTTTTTCTTTTGCTAAAAAAATGTATTTGGACATTTTGTGGATCGACACGATGATGGTGTGATGAAATATTGCGATATATCGTCAAATTTATGTTTTCTTGCAACCTTACACTTAATGCATGCATGCACACTCCCATGGCACCAGCCTTCTCTATAGCACACACATGATATTTTCAGAGCAGATGCTTGATTTTAACACTTTTCTGTTAGACTGTGGGAGAAGTTGGTCCTGATTCCATTACCTCACACTCTAGACAAAACACACAGGATGACGTGTAGATCAGACCAAGGCCGAACGGTGAGAAAACGTGTGAAAACAAAGCCGCTCCTTATCTAAAGTAGCACTGGTGGCCTGTGAATACCACTGTACTCCCAGTGATAACACAGAGGTGATCAAACCTGATGAGCATGTGGGAGTTGATCTGTTCTATGCAGTTTGCAAGTTTTTAATGAGTCTGGTTCTCATCCCACAGTTTCAAATATGTGTGCTGGGAGAATTGGTAAATCTGAACTCGACAAAAGATCCTAGCTTTAGAACGTTCCATTAAAGGGGTCCCGATCCGATATTGATATTGTGAATTGGTCCGATATCAGCACAATTTTTTAGACCAGACTATACTGGCCGGCATCTAAAATATCTAATATAAACAGTCCAAAAGCTGAAAGAACAAAACACCAGAAGTGAATTAGAATTATTTTGCGCTTTAAAAGCACATTATTTTTTATTGTTTTTGAGGTTATTTTTCTATTAACTTAACAATGTTCATTTCTTATGTTTTACCTAAACTAGTAGTTATATTTGCAATTTCAAAATATATATTTCAGTTTTTATTTAATTTATTGAGGTTATTTTCCAGGGTCTTCTAATTTTTTTATTCTATTAACTTAAGAATATTAATTTCTTATGTTTTACTTAAACTAGTAGTTATAGTAGTAGTTATTTTTGCAATTTCAAATATTCATATATTTGATTTTTTTAGTTAATTTATTGAAGTTATTTTTCAGGGTCCTCTAATATATATAAATATATATATATATTTATGATATTTAATCATAGTGTATTGGTGTGTTTAAGTTAAAATGTCTGTTACCCATTGGTTAATAATAATGGGTTCGTTTTTATTCATACCTACTGCTGCTGACTATTGTTCTCTCTTTTCTAACATTATGATATGATTCGTGCTGATATCGTTACGGCCGATGCTCAGGTCTGCAGTATCGGTATCGCATCGGAAGTGAAAAAGAAGTATCAGGACACCCCCAGTGTTCATTTAGTTGACTAATATTTTTATGATAGTTTTCTTGTGGCAATAACTAGACTATGAATAAGTTACAAAAACATACATGTGAACAAAAACTATATTAAAACATGTTGATATTTTCATAATCTAAGAAAAACTAGACTGAAATTTCGTCACACGGGAGGAAATCCAATCCGAACTGATCATGTGATCTCACGCATTGATCACATCAAATCTGTGTGTGTGTGTGTGTGTGTGTGTGTGTTCACAAACATTAATCCCATCCCAGGTTGATCAAAGGTAAATAAATCTTTAAAAAAAATATTTAAAACTCTTATGCTTTATATCTTAGTCGACTATTTCTGGACAAAAACAAATCTGCTCACATGGATCAATGCAAGTAAAAATGGACCTTCATCAGGGTAAAAATAACTAGATCTGTAACAGATTTAGTCACTAAAATTTTAATGTCATTTAGTTGACTAAAACTAGACTAAAATTGAAACTAAGTTTAATTTTAGTCTATGACTAAAACTAAATCAAAATAAACACTGAGCCCTACCTACTGTATTGTTGTTGTTCCCAACAATGCAGTTATATAGTGGCCAGAGGTGAAAGTAATAGATAACAAATACTCACGTTACTGTAATTAAGTTGTTTTTATGGGTACTTGTACTTTATTGAGTATATTTCTAAATGAGTCATTTTACTTGTACTTAAGTTTGTTTTAAAATAAGTCATTTGTTACATTTCTACACCCTACCCTTACTGAGTAAATGATTATTTTTGGTTTTAAAATGATCAACGGACAAAAAAATGAAATGACCAGACGACAATCAAATGCATCACATCATAGCCGACCAATCAGATTAAACATAACGCATGGTGCCAAAACAACATTAAATTGTGATTTACCGAGTTTTAGAAAACGTAAATTTAGCTTTACTGAGAATATTTTGTCATTTACTGTTATTTTGTTTAAAAAAAAAGAATTGTGCATTCTAACAAACCTTTTATTTCATACAGATGCATTTGTGGAAAATAAATGAAGTTCCAATTGTGGTAGATTTGGTCTCTTCCTTTTTAACTTCATACATACAGTAAGATGTTTACTGTATGCAAGGGAACCGTGGCAAGATTTATTACCAACAATAAACATGTGGGGGTGAAAGTAAATAGTAACTTTGAGCTACTTTTCACTTGTATTTGAGTATTTTATGTATGACTTACTTGTACTTGGGCTTGAGTACAATTTCAATCAAGTAATAGTACCTACACCTGAGTACTATACAGGTTTGCTCAGAACACTGTGAAATAAAGCAACTATAGAGCATAATTATGGAATTAGCAATAAAACACATTGTAAAGAATCTCATTTTGTAAACAAGTGGAATAAAACAGTATTTAGTGTCTCCTGAATAGATTGATTTCTATAGCTTTAATCATTTCTGGTCATCTCCCACCTGGTGTGGGACCAAGAATGACCTTTATATTTTCCGTTCATGTTCTAATCAAGATCATTTCTATCATCATTATTATGATTATCATTTTTGTCTCAAAATAAACATTTTAAAACCCCATATTTTTTTTAATTTCCACTCAGTCTCCCTCTGAATCCCATCCATTGGATACCCCCAGGGGTACACGTACCCCCATTTCAGAAACACTGCTCTAAATAAACTGGTTTCAAAGACTGTATCTTCTCATCGAGAGAGAGATACTGTATATATCGTTAATCGTGATTAAGGCGAAGAATATCGAGATTGTGGTTTTAAGCCATATTGTGCAGATATTTTGAGGACTATTTAATTGAGCTACTTTTACTTGAGTAAAAAACATCTGTACTCTTTACACCTCTATGGTGGATCATGACTCATGGTTTTCTAATGTAATTAAAGATAGTGACTGAAATAACTCAACATGGTGGGATTCAGTAAATCAACTGGTTTCAATGGTTGTATTTACTCACCAACTCATCCAGATTCCTCATGTCACATAAGACTCTCTTCTGGGGCCAGATGAAAGGTTCTGGATCTGGTTCCTGTTCATCCTTCACACTGTGGATGCTCTCCTTCCTACTGAAACACCTGCTGGGGGGGCTCCTCTGCTGCTGCTGCTGCTGCTCCTCAGGTTCTCCTGCATCTATGTGCAGACTCTCCTCATCCCTGATCTCCTCTTCGATCTCCTCCTCCAGCTGGATCAGCATGGGGGCCAACATGCCGAACTTGGAGCCTCTCCGGGCCACCTCCAGCAGACACAGCACGAAGTTCTTCTCGTTGCACCTCTCCACCAGGTCGTTGGTTTCAAACATGAGCACGTCCTTGATCCACAGCTCCTGTCTGCACCAGCTGATGAAGTTAGACACGTTATCCCGGGCCAGGAACGAGCCTGGGACCACATTCCGTGACTGGAAGAGCACATCCTTGGAGGGCAGCTTCATGGAGTGCGCAGCGTCCTGGTGCTCCAGATGGAAGTCGCTGGCGGCCCGGTTGACGTTGTTGGCGTGCCGACACAGGGCGCAGCCTGTGGCCAGTCCCTCCATGAAGGAGTCCGTCGTCAGGTCCAGATCATAGAGCGTGTTGAGCCATTCAGCCAGGTCCTCCTTCATGGCGTACAGGTACTCCTCACTGGATTTAAAGGGCCGGATACTCTTGGAGGCGGCGGACTGGATGTTGCTCTGATCAGCCATATTGTGTCTGATTATGTATCAATTATAAAGTCTACTTGTTTTTTTTTCCCTTCTTCCCTCTAAAGGTCTCATGTCATGACTGAGCTCCAGAGCCTCGTCCGTAAAGCACCGTGGAAGCAGCTCCGCGCGGACCCACCCATGGTGTCCTGTTCACGGGCCGGGATGCGGGCTGGCCGTGGCGCATGGGCATGGATGTGTGTTCCGGATGTGTTCGTAACCCGTTTCCTCTGAGCAGCGCATCATCATCATCATCACCATCACCATCATCATCATCAGGTCCAGTGACAACCGACACGATCCAACCGAGTCAGTCCAACCGGTGGTCCGCGTTCCCCGTGCGCTCCCACCGCGATCCACGTGTCAACATGTCTGTGTCTGACTTCAATTGATCATCATCATCATCATCATCGATGAAATGGAAGGAACGCAGAAGAAGAAGGAGGATGAGGATGAGGAGGAGGACACGGCGCGTGGAGCGGCTCGGTCCATGGTGCATTGAGCGCACTGTGGCTCAGAGACACATCCCATTATGAGGATCAACGCCCGGCAGGAGGAGGAACCGTTAACCCCATGTTGACCAGACACCAGCCAATAATATTAATAATAATAATCACCACAATCATTCTATGTAAAACATATAGTTACACACACAGGTGAAAGTAAGTACTTTAGTCACTTGAGTACGTTTTAAAAGAAACAAAGCTTTTGTATATCAGTGTGTGGAATAATATTCTGGAATTAAAGAATGTACAGATGTCAAGAAATTTAAAAGAAAATATATTTTTGTTGTATGACAATTTAGAAAGTGTGTGTCATGTTATTTATTTTATTTTATTTATTTTTTAATCAAAATCATATAAAGATATGACAAAATATAATTTATTAACAGCAGCAATAGTTGGAAAACAGGATGCTGTAAATTGATTATTTGTTACTGTAATGTAGGAAAAGGGGTGGGACTAAAAAGCTTATACTTCCATCCATGTAGTAATTTTTTATTTTTTCCTTCTGGAGGTTAGACATCTGCATCAAATACTTTATTTATTGTAATATATAGCTTTTTGTATTGTTGCATTTGTTCGAAATAAAACAGTATATCATAAAGTAATTTGTTACATTTCTACACCCAAAACTGAGTACTTTTTTATTTTAATTAGTACCTTAAACCACTGCTGTACTGATTTCAGGTCAGCAGTTACCTTTTATTTTATACAAATGCCTTTGTGGAAAACACGTTTAGTTCCAATTGTGCAAGATTTGGTCTCTTCCTTTTTTACTTTATACATGAAAAGTTTATTGTATGCAAGAGAACCGTGGCAAGATTTATCACCAAAAATAAACAAGCAGGGTGAAAGTAACTAGTAACTTTTACTTTGAGTATACTATTTTAATTGAGCTACTTTTTACTTGCACTTGAGTATTTTTTGTATGACTTACTTGTACTGGAGTACAATTTCAATCAAGTAACAGTACTTGTACAAGTAAGTCATTCATGAAATACTCATGTACAAGCAAAAAGTAGCTCAACTAAATAGTATTCAAAGTAAAAGTACTTTCACCCCCACATGTTTATTTTTGGTGATGAATCTCACCATGGAAAATATGGTGAAAAGAGGTTAAAAGTGACAATAATGGGTCAACGTATGCGACATTAGGTGGGAAAAGTGGTGCAAAGGGTTTATAAGTGCCAAAAATATCTTGAAAAAGAAAAAATGTGCAGAAAAGGAATTGAAATTTGATGGAGATGTGGCAGGAATGGGAGTAATTTAGCAAAAATGCATTAAAACTAGCAAAAATATGGCAAGAAAAAGTGATGAAAATAGGTTTGGTTTAGTTGTAGAAAAATGGTTAAAAAAAAAATACAAAAATGGGCTAAAAGATATTCTTAGTTTCTTGAAGGAATCTGGCAACCCCAAGGTTGAGAACCCCTGTTCTAAATAATCTTTCCAGTAACTGCATCATGAACTTTTCAGGTGTTTGTCAGCATTTGACTCACATCCAGTGTTTCGTCTGAACTGGAAACCAAAGGCAGACCATCACCTTCTCAAAGGGTGTGTCCAAACTTTGGACTGGTAGTCTGGTTATTTTCTCTACTTGTTTTTATTCCTTAGACTTGTGTCCATCTCCAGTAAAAGCTTCACTCTGTTCAAACTTTGACATTTTTTTGTGGATTTAAAACCACTTTGGGCACTAGTTAATCTAGTATCACCTCATCTGTCCATCTTGTTACACACACACTATTATATTTACCATTAGGGCAAAGTCACAAGATGTTCCTTGAAGTCCACCAACACTGCTGTCTTTGTATAACCTCTTTACCCAACACAACAGACACTTCAAAGTTAGACATTCTCCTAATATCAGGAGACAATAGTGCTTTTCAGAAAAAGCAATAAAAAACTGATCAATGACCAAAGAATGTGTGAGATAATCTATTACAGCCTTTTTTTTTTTTAATGTCATCACTGCTTTATCAAACCGTCTGTGAAAAGTGAATAACATAAGGAATTTAATCATGGATTAAGTTCTAGATAACAGGACTTCTGTTCAATCATTAAAGTCTGGTGCATGTTAGATACATCATTAACTCATCTGTATGAAGGGAACACACTAAACATGACTGTTCAAAAATCAAGCAAACCCAGCCAAAGGGGAGGGCTTGTTTTTATTCAAAAAGTTAAAAAAAAAAAAAAAAGAAGAGAGAGGAAGGGAGGGGCTAATGACATCACTTTCTGGACCAGTATGAATCAGCTTTTCTCACTGTGTATTAGTATGTGGAATAAGATTCTGGAACAGTTACATTGAATTAAAAGTTGATTAAAGAGGGCAAATATCAAAATATATCTTTACATTGTATGACAATTTTAAGTGCATAAAATGTTTAATCAAAATCATTTACAGATGAGAAAATTCATTAACAGCAGCATTAGTTGGATGACAGGATGCTGAAAATTGACTATTGGTTACTGTAATGTAGAAAAAGGGTGGGACTAAGTTTATACTTCCACCCACTCCCTTTCGAATGCAAGAAGTACGTGTATACAGTAATGTTATTGTCATCTGAATCAAATCTTTTATTATTTATTCAGTTTATTACCGACATGGTTACATTCACTTTTTTTTTTTTTTTTTGGTACATGCCGAAAAAGGAGACGAGAGAAGCAGTTTGCTTATCTGGGTCCCGTCTCGTTTTACCATCGCAAATTTACATGGGTTTACATGTCTCTCTGGTCAAACATTCTTGAGTTGTTCTGAACAGTCCTTTTTTGTTCATTGTAATTTCACATTCATTCATAACTTTATCTAATTGCTGGAGCAGACATGGACGATGGCATGAGATTCAAATACTGATGAAACTGGTTATGATTTACAGGTTGCATGAACAGGACTGAATCATAACAGAACCAGTGGAGCAGACATGGGCTCGTCTACAAACGGTCACTTTTACAGACCTTCTAGTCGCCGTTAGCTTAAATGGGAAGAGATTTGTCACCTTTACAATAAGTGTTGACTAGGTCACTGGGAGTGAGGCCCAAGGCAGGCTGACTTGATAATACTGTATCATGTTTTTCTGCAGTCAGTGCCTTCTCCCTCTCTGCTGTTTCAGGTGTCGTGAAGCTGATGATGGCAGTTCCCGATCAATGGTTAACGACTAAACTAGTCTGGGACATTGATGTTCTCTATCCTGTCCACTAACCCCAACCAGTCGACGCAGATGGCTGCCACCTCTGAACCAGGTTCTGCTGGATATTTCTTCCCACTGCTGCTAAATGCTTGCTCATGTGGATCTTGTTGGGTTTTTTCATTATTATGAAAATCATATTTTGATAAGCACATTGAGGTGACTGTTATAAATTGTGCTTTTCAAAAAGTTTAGCTCAAAATAGCAGTATATCAGATTTTGAGCACATGGCAACAGTCAGTTATCTACGTCTGCCATAGATAAGCCTAACTCAAGATTAAATTAACCAGCAATGGAAAGAAAGCACAGATGATGCACTTTTCACAAAACCAGCTGTAATTGATAAATCCCACAATCAGAGTATGAGCAAAAAAAAAACAGAAACAAAGACATAATGAAACATTGTTTATTAGTCATCACTAAAAGATGGGAATAAGCTGCTTTATACGGGGTAGAACAATGATTCTGCATTTCTCACTGGTTAAAGGCCAGTATTTGGCATTGAACTACACCATCAAGTGGTAAGAAGGGTGACCATCACCACACCACCCAGGAGCATAGCAATGTCTAAAAGGTGTTGAACAACATTAAACATTTTGAGTTAATGGAAAAACATCAGGAGGAACAAATGGATTCCTCTGCAGCTGTTGTGTTTCAATTCCAAAATGATAGATTACTACTTTGGGTGGATGACCAAATTTAAAAAGGTGCGATAGATGGAAATACAATGTGGTAAAATGTTTATTTCCCCATCTTCATACAGTCGTCAGTAGTGGGAAACAGAGGAAAAGGAATACTCAAAGGAAAAGATGCATTTACAACACAATGTAAAAACTAGTCAATCTGCATTAAAAAAAAAAAAAAAAATACATGCACAATATATGATGTAATAACATGAACATGGTTAAACTAAAAATACAAAATAAAACAAGTTTAATGTAACTGTAAGTTGTAGGAAATTGGTTTGCCAGCCATCAAAATATGGAATCATAAATTAAAAGCTTTTTTTAATTAAAATTCAAGAGGATCTGATCAGATGTTTCCTTCAATAAGGGCGCTCTCTGCGCTCCTGGCGATGATCCCTGAAAGTGGAGAAAAGGTCATTAATTAAATTACATCAACTTTAAATGACAAAAAAATAATATAAAGATAATTAAAATAAATGGATCACTTTACTTGAAGTTTTAGACATTAGGCTGTCATTAGCATGAATAAGGTGTCAATAAGGGTCAGGGTTAGGTTTTATCCTCAGAAAGTTAATTATAGTGACTAAGCCAGAAATAAATAAGCTAATAAAAGTTAACCTTCCTCTTGTGTACCATCTTTTATGATAATGGTGCTCAATCAGCTGTAAAATAAACTAAAAGAACTATTATCTAATTTATTTATCATCTATTGGTTGCTACTTTATTAGGCTTCCTAATCAATAATAATATAAGTTTTATTTTTTGTGTGGGGGCGTCTGAGCCTTGTTCTGTCAGTGTACCCAGTTGTTTTATTTTAAACGGTAAAATGAGGGAAAGGTAGATAAGAAACATTTAAATAATAGGTAACTACATGTGTAGAACTGTAACATGGTTCCCCAGTTTTGCATATAATTGTAATTGACAATTTTTTTTTTTTTTATAGAAGTCTATTATCTGAACAGATTACAATTATAATTGACCCCAACCAAAGTTAAGGTAACGAAAGACACTTACTGACAGTTTTCATGAACCCTTATTCATGCTAATGACAACGTAATGTCAGCCTCATGTATGAATCTAAAGTGTTCCCAAGAAATGTCTTGAAAAGTTTTATGCATATCTACCTCATATCCATTTTGCCACCCGGTGGGCCCATTCCTCTTCCTCCCCGGCCCCCCATGCGGTCCATGGGTGGTCCTCCACGGCCAGCTCCCCTGAACCCTCCGCGGTCCATCCCACCACGTCCTCTGAACCCACCACGGTCACCTCCCCAGCCTCCACGGAATCCTCCAGGACCTCCTGCTGGTCCCCCGCGGTCCATCCCTCGGCCTCCGCGCATTCCCATTCCCCCTCTACCACGCTCGCCTCCAAACGGCATGGGAGGGCCACCGCCTCCTGGTCCATCTGGTTTAGGGGCTTTGCACTGGTTACACTCCATCCTCCAGGCAAAGTTTTGGTTACCGCAACCCCTGGGAACGCAAGACGACATTAGACTCAGTGAAGAAGCATCAAACAGATGAATGAGGGGATACTTACGGGTTAGGACACTCCCAGTCTCCAGCTCTCTGCTGCATGTTGCCTCCAGTGGGTCCACCTCGGCCCATTCCGCGAGGACCCCCTCTAGGGTTAAACCCACCACGCTCTCCTCCACGACCCATCATACCTTATGGGAGGAAAATACAATACACACTGAGAAATCCATTTTTTAACAATGGTAGATAGCACAGGTGAAAGTAATGGATTACAAGTACTCACGTTACGGTAATTGAGTTGCTTTTAGGGATATGAGTACATTTTTAAATCAGTAATTTCACTCGTAACAAATTACTTTAGTAAAATGTACTTCAGCACATTTCTACACCCAACCGTTACTGTTTCATGTTCTTAGTCGTGCCATTTCTGATCAACATCAGCCACTTTCTTAGGTTCAGGTTTCTATTTATTATGTTTAGCTATGCTTAAAGCCTGAGAATTGTTATTTTTTAAATGTACAAACCTTTTATTTTATACAGCCATTGTGAAATTAAAATTAGTACAGTATTTCAGTAAAATAGATTCTCAAAAACAGGTAATACTTCTGGCCACTTTATTACATGCTACTTTATCTCATTTTTGTTTTAGTTCCAATACAAAAATACAGTTAATTGATTTTTGTATGGGTCGTTTCTTCAAGGAATGAAAACAGATGTAGATCTAATGGTAATACAAAGTGCTGTTAGATTGTTGGACTCTTGTTTTAGTTGCTGGTGTAAAACGATTTCACCCATGTTTATTTTATAAAGAATATTGCTTCACATTGTTTTTGTGGGGACCACCAAGAAGAAAAGTGGATCCTATTTGACTAAACACTAAAAAAGGTAGAGTACTTTGTCCTCTGCCTTTTAACACACTTTAATTGCACTTTATGTAAAATAACATTTCTATCAAAGTCCGTTACGTACCTCCACGGCCCATCATTCCATCTCTCATGGGCATGCCACCCCTCATTCCAGGCATCATTGGTTTTCGCCGAGCCATGGACACTTTAAGCCGACGACCTTGAAACTCTTTCCCTAAAAAGATTTAAAAAAAAAAAACACACAAAGCTTAACCAAAAACTTACACATATGGTGTTCCTTTAGGTTCAGTGGGCTGTTAACGTACCATCAAAGTGCTCCACAGCAGCTTTGGCACAGACGGGCTCTTCATAGGACAGGGTGGCATCACCCTTGGGCTTCCCTGAGTCCTTGTCTGTGTAGATGTTGATGGCAGGCTGGCCCAGTCTGCGGTTAATCTGGGTATGGAAAGAACACATTAGGTTTACAGATGGAACTGAAAAAAATGGATGCATGCAAATCAACTATGTGATCATCTATAGGAGTTTTAATTTCAATAACAAATGTATATTTTATGTTTATTATCTTGAATGTATGACTGCAGATGCAAAGTTGCACACAGCTAAACCAAGCACATTTTTGTACTGGTGTTCATTAATTTGCATGGTCTTATGAAAATAAATAAAGTTGTATTTGCACCAAATCAAACATTTACCCTGAGTGGTCCAACATGTTTGAAGAATTCCGCCATTTCATCAATGTTCGCCTTCTCAGTCAACCCGGTGATGTAAATGGTGCTGTTCTCAGAGTCATCCTGCTCTTCTGGGCGACCTGAATATTTAACAGGGGGAACAAAAGAAAAAAGTTATAAAGGCTGGTATTCAAACATTAAATGCACAGAACATTAATTTAGGGCTAAAGTAAAATATTTAATGTACCCACCCATTTCACGCTCGTCGCCCATTGGTCCTGTTGTCCACCATTTGAGGAAGGAAGGACAGATGAGGAAAAAGTCAGTGTGAGACACTAGAGTTCAAAACATTTGAGGAGTAATTACAAACAACTGAATGTAGATGTCTGCTATATTGGCAATTTTAACAAGGTACACAATACCCGCGGCTGGTGTTTTAATAGATTTGTTTTTATAAACCTCACACCCTGTGAAAAATATTGTTTTTGCTTGAAAAGCCTCTCAGTAAGTCATCCTCAAACCAGAAATTCAACTTGTAGGATTTTTGTAAAAACCATTTACAAATACAGTACTCAAAAACCAGAAATTCAGTTTTGTCAGAATTGTTAAAACCGGTAAAAACATTCGGTCAGAAATTTGTCTTTAACCCATCAAACCATAAGTAGTGACTGAATTATACCAAGTAACCCGGTGAAAACCGTCTCAGGCATTGGAAAAACCCAAATTCTTTAAAATGTATGTAAATTTTGAATACCTTGTTATACACACTCTTTGTGGAAAAGGTGAAAGACTTTAAAAAGAACTAACCAGTGTAATACTCAGTAACTTACCACCAGGCTTACTGAAGCCACCTCTGTCTCCAGCGCTGCTATGGGGGAATAAATGCAGATATGAAGGCGACTTCCCATTTACAGCCACTCCCATGGCTCGACTCAAGGGGCTTGAGTGGGGTGTAATCAAACATTCCAACTAGCCGAACAACAATCTCCCCAATATCATTTATACACTCCACTCAAGAAGTATATCATTTTGTGCTCTTAGTTAGCAAAACACAGTTTGGAGAAATGTATACATTTTGGGGAAAAAAAGCAGAAGTAAAACATAACCAACATCGTCACTACTTTTTCTTTAAGGGCAAAAATTGACACATGAAAAAATAAAAATTACACAGTGGTGGCTAGAAACAGCCAAATACACAACCCTAATAAACAACACTTAAGTATATTTAAAACTGCATCATAAATGGACTAGTGTAAAAAAAAAAAAAAAAAAAAAAAAAAAAAAAAAAAGCATTTGAAATTTTACAAGAGTATCAGTTGACATATGTACCAGCTCATTAAACACAATGAATGCATATATTAAAGTTTAAGGAAAATTACACCAAATAAAAAAGGTATTACAGTATTTATGTGCATGACAGAAGATTACAAACAAGGAGTTACTTAATGCACCGATCGTGCTTATAAAAACCACCATCCTCAGTTCTTGAATCTTTGTTTAAGCTCCCTCCTGCTGCATAATCGGACGGCTCTGTACACAGTACAGATACTTATAGAGAACGGATGGTTTTAAATGGCTCTCACTGTTACCTGTACGGTATAGATGTGACAAAGCATGTTAAAAGTGCTCAAAAGAAACATTTGTATTCCAAAAAACAGGTCATAACATTTCAAAATGACACGAGTCCCACCCACATATAATACCTGTGCAACAACAGAACAATCCTGGAGTACCTTAGCTTTACTGTAAGTTTAAATTTTTTTTTTATAGTTATTGTAAGTGTTACACTTCTTATTTTACACTAAAATAACCAAGTCATTATAGACTGACAAAGATATATTGTGCATGTGATGCTTCACCAAAACCTTTATTTAAATAATTTTTAGGTAGCAAACACTTAAATTATATAAAATGTGAAGGAAAAACACCCTGAAACACCCCTACTATTGCCATGGCATTTGCTTTCATAAGGTTTTTACCTGAAATTGAAAAAGTACTCAAAACTTTGTTGCGGTGCGAATTTTAGTTTGAATAATATTTGTTTTAGGGCCACCCGTGATAGATAGACATTGACTGAAAGCTTTGCATTTTTGCACTTGTTCCTGGAAAAAAGGAATACAATCATACCTTGACGTAACAAAAAAAAAAAAAAAAAAAAAAAAAAAATTTGTTAACCACTTCTGCAGAAAAGCATGAAATATTTAGTATGACTCATACAGGCTTAAGTGAAATAATCACTAGTTAAAGTATGTGATAAAAAAGTCAAATATTTAAATAAAACAAAGGAACTGTTCAAAAATAATTTGGACCAGTCACAGTACAAGTTATGATTTTCTCCTTTATTAATAAAAGACACTATTTATCATTCAGATAAATATATTTTGTAAAAATGATCTTAAAGTTAACATTTGCCATTTAAAACTACACAAAGCAAGTTAAATAAAGCCAAAATAATAGCAACTCTATGCGTTTTTACACATCTTCACTCATTACCAACCCCAAAATATTTGTTAAATCTCTGAGATGTGTCAAAAAAACTGGGCATCAATACATCTTGATTTGTTTGCAAAAAAAACAAAACAAAAAAAACAACCAGTTAAGATCCTCAAACCTTTTTTAAACACTTGATGTTACCAAAACCAAACTTTTTGGACCAATGCTTAACCAGGAAAAAACTGCAACCTTAGACTGTCCCAATACCCAATAAATCCTATTTATTTTACCTACAGAAAATCTATTAAATAGAATCATAGCAGACTGTTAGGAAGCCATTTTTTTCCTCATTTTTCCGAAAACCAATTTGGGGAAAAAAAAACGATGGTTCAGTGACAGCTTCAGAAGCTGAAGCTTCCCAGAGGAAATATTGAAAAATGAAAGTGCTTAAATAGAGAAAACCGTGAAGACCCAGATAATGCTCTTCATTACAAAAAAAGGTGGGATATTAAAATATTTTAAAGAGGCAATGAAGCAACATTGCTTTATCAATGTGTATTTATATCAGAAGCCTAATTTACATGGATTATGCAACTGTTACTTATTTTATATACGTTGGTCACATTGTGCAAAGCACCAAACAGGCCAACAGTATTAATAATAAAAAACTACAACCATGACCATAGAAGTATATAGTGCATAATAACATTAAGGTTTAGCCCGTCCCCCATTTTTAAATGTCCAAACTAAGTTTAAGCACAGGATTCTGACTAAAATGAATGTTAAGTTGAAAACAGACATTTCTTACCTTTGGCCACAAACAGGACAGGGCTGAGAGTTAGTATTCAATTTAAAATACAATATGTTCTTTACTTCATTTTAACTGCATGAACAGTGATTATTGTTATTTGTTCAGAGTAATTTTAATTCATACTTAATATAATCTCAGCCTTGCCCCAAGTGACGACAGTTCCTGAAGATTGGAAACTAAAAGGTAAAATAAAGTACGAAGGAATGACGCTTACCCCATACCACGACCCATTCCACCACGGCCGCGGTGCATCATTCCACCTCGGTCAAAGCCATCCCTGGCAGAGCCCCTGCCATCGGCTGCCCCCGGGTACCGTGAAGATTCAGCTCCAGGGTAACCAGCGCCCCCACCCTGGCCATCCTGTCTGTAATTACCTAAAAACAGAAATCAAAACAGGTGATTAATATTTATTAATTACAACAAGGCCCAATGAAGAAAGGCGTTAGCCCTCACTGTAATGGCTTGATTGGTTGTAACTGGGTGGTCCACCTTGCTGGTTGTACTGGCCTGATGGTTGTCCATAGGAGCCTCCAGCCTGGGGTGGGTAAGCAGGAGGGGCTTGTTGCTGCTGCTGGCTCTGCTGCTGGTAGCCCGGCTGTTGACTGTAGCCCGTCTGTTGCCCCTGGTAACCAGCCGGCTGCTGTCCATACGCTGCAGGCTGGGAGTAGCTGCCCTGGTTGTAACTGGCTGGCTGACTGGTCGCATTGTAACTAAAAATGGAAACAAATATGTACATTAAAAAAAAAAACTTCACGTGGGATAAACTGCTATAGTGAAGGAAAAGTACCTCTGTGGTGCTGTGGGAGCAGCCTGCTGGCCGTACCCAGGGTAGGCAGACTGGGCTGTGTACCCAGGTTGAGATCCATATGACTGAGAAGCAGCTGGAGCTGCAGCAGCAGCCGCCGCGGTGGCAGCAGGAGTTCCATCATAGGCAGCAGCTCCATAAGCCTGGGTGGACTGCGAGTAGTTATGAGTGGCAGACTGCGCTGCAGGATATCCAGCAGCTGAAAGCACAAAAAGGACTACGTTAATGGCTGAGCCTCTAGGCCAATAAATGATTCACTGCAGGATATTTTATATTTCATTGATTTTGTGACAAACTTTTATTTAATTTGGGGGTATTGCATTAAATATTTTAAGAAAAAAATGCAGGATATGTAAAAAAAAAAAAAAAAAAAAAAAAAACATCGCAGCAGGACATTTTTATCATTTAACAGACAAGTTCAGTGCATTCACGCAACATTATGTGAAGCTGAACATCCTTTGCTTTCATAATTTTTATATAATCTGAAATGTGTTGTAATATTTCCAAGACTTATACATTACACTTAAGCATTTAGATTTGTTTTCTTTAGAGAGAAGTACATATGTAGCATTTATTGATTTTTTACATCAGGTTATGTTTTGGTTCTGAATACAAGAGAAATATTTTAAAACCACTGACGTGATGCCTGCTGGCCGTATGAGGATCCATACTGTTGCTGCTGCTGAGGATAGGTTCCAGCTGCCGGCGCTGCCTGAGTGTAGGCATTATCAGCACTGGCAGGTTGGGCATATGATCCATAGTTTTGTTGACCATAGCTTTGCTGTGGGGAAAAAGAGGAAACTTAAAATCCGTAATGTTTTACATAAACAAGTGAACAAATTCTAAACTCTAACATTAATTGTGTTATTAAAGTTATGTTTAAATCTCACCTGGGCTGACTGTCCATAACTCTGCGATGGCTGGGCAGCATAGGAAGCATACCTGCAATTAATCATGTGAAATTTACATTTTGTAATGTAAATAAGTGTTTATGTGTAATTATTAATCAAAAGCAGGACACTAATTAGATCATAAAAGTAACAGCAGCACAAGTCTCAAATTAATTCAATAAAAAAAATGCATTTATGTTTTATGCAATATATATACCAAAATAAACAAATCCTCTAACATTTAACAGCACCAAATTTGTAATATATATATATTTTTTTAAGTATGATCTTTGCTGACATTTGATTATCATTTAAAAAAAATCTCTGCAGAGATTATTTTACACATTTGCTGAACTTGATGAGTTAGAAAAACAGCCAAATTTGTCTGAATTCACTCCCATAACTCTTTCACCTATAATCCTAAACAGAAAACACTGAAAATAAAATGTTACAACAGCATATTACAGCCACTGTAAAATTAAAATAAATTTTAGTACTACAATCTTATTAACAATATTTTGAGAATAAAGTAAAAAATTTAGAGACAAAAACTGTAATATTTAGAGATTAAAGTGGTTATATTTTAAGAATACAGTCATAATTTTATGGCAATAAATCTCTTTTAAAACTTGCTGAGAATTTCTTGTTGACATGAACACAACATAGATTAAATCAACAATTTCCAGCCAGGATATTTGATCTTAAAAAATTACAACTTTATCTTGAAATGTTACAACTAATCTAATTAAATTACAACAAAGTATTACGACTTCAATCTTGTAGTGTCCACATGTTTTATCATTTTAATGTGGGCCTAATACAAAGTCGTAACACAAACAATAAAATGATTTTGGCAATTTTTGGCTTCATGAGTTTTAAAACATTAGTACAACAGCAATTTTGCTTTAATTTCAGTACACAGCAGTAACTAACAAGGCCCTGCTGGTTAAATTAGGTTAATATAAGTTTGATCCTCAAACATTATTTAATGTGAGCGAGCTAGGGCACGTGTGCACCTCCTCCTCCCCACCCCCACCAGAACCCGCTTCTTTCCTGCGACGCGCCGAAATGAGGCCATTAACCTCTTCGTTACCAACTCCAACAATGCAGTGATGAAGCAGATTAAATGCTATTTTCGTTGTCTTACCCTTGCTGGGCGCCGCCCTGGCTGTAGGAGCTGTAATCTGTTGGAGGAAAAGGAAACATTTTTAGACAAAGTAGCGCCGTCAGTCCACACGGTAAAAAAAACACGCAACCATTCATTTCTCCAACTAGGGAGTAAATACACACACTGAAACCCAACATGATTAAATATAGATTCAAACGACTACTTCAACAGTATATTAGGCAGAAATGAAGTATTAACATTACACAAATTGATGGAGAGATAAAGGCAGCGACGTAACAATGCGCCCGGGCCTTGTCTTGTGCGCGGTGTTAGCTTTATGCTAACTTCAAACTAAAGCCGGATGAAAACTATTAATAATGCTCTTTGTGCAATAACAGGTTTGTCTAGATTAAATTCAATGTGAATAAGGGATTAAATAAATGATATCGATGGCTCCAACAGTGGAAAAATAACATTTATTAACTGACCTGATGCCGACGCCATTTTAGTTTGCCTGTTCGAGACGACTGGACGAAGCCGCGTGGGCGTCAAAGCTGACTCTCCTCTTTTATGTTTTACACGCGAAGTCTCGCGAGATGTGCGATTACCCTTCTTCCTTTATGCTGTTTTCTGGCAGCTTTCCACTTTACCGTTGCTCTACCGCCCCCTCCTGGAACTTAGTCTCACAATCATAGACGTCGTCTCTCTCTCTCTCTCTCTCGAACGCAAAATGAAATTATATTTTACAACAATATAATTATATTCAATATTCAATAAAAAAAACAAAAACAACAACATTTTTAATCAAAGAAAATAAGTATTCAAATGCTTTTTTCTTTGATATACTATAAATAAATTAATATTAATATTTATTTTTGATAAAAATAAACGGTTTCTCTAATGAAAAGGTTTTTTGATTTTATTTTGTTTTTAAATTGAATAATAAAGACACAAATCTACCTAAAAGGGCTCGGCCCGCGAACCCACGTTATTGTCATTTTGTCCAGTAGGGGGCGGTAAGTCAACCTTAAGGTATCATTACTAAAGCAGAAGTAGTCGTGTTGCGGAAGTTCTCCTCTCTAACATTGCTGAGCTGAAATTTGTCTTGTTTAATACCCCTATTGTGGTTTAATCATTTTTAACGTGTTTACGACGTTTCTCGCCAGGATAATCTATCATTTAATGGAGTCCAGCTGTGGTAATGATGATGGAGTGTGTGTAATTAATGACTGTTCTCAGGTGTTTGTGTACCTGAGCAGCTGTTGTTGTAGTAGCTGCTGCTGATAGAACATCATGGCTGGTCGTCTGTGGTCATCCTGGTTAAGGTTTGGATCCGATCGACCTGGGTTTTTCCTGGGAACATCTATACTGGTTTTTCTCATGGTACTGGTGTATACTGGGGGCATCCAGGCAAGTCTGAGTGTTGGTCCAGAAGGAGAGCTACCCAGGCTCAGAGGTAAGTCAGTATATCGACATTCAAGATATATCGAGTTTTTCATTTTGGTTATATAGAAAAAAAAAAAAAATATAGCCTATATTGGAATATTTTAAATTTATAGCTTATTTTGTATCAAAATACTCGTTTTAGGAGTCGCTGCTTTTGCTACTTCTCTGAACAACATGAAAAACACAGTTAGAGGGATGACAAAAAACACAAAAAGACAACGAAAATACAGAAAATGACAAGAATACATAATTTTTTTTCTTCCAAAAACACATAAATGAAAGGGGAAAAAGATGTCTCCAAAAGACAGAAAATACACAAAATCAGTCATATCTAGGCCTGGACAATATATCAAGATTCAAGATATATCGAGTTTTCCATTTTGGTGATATAGAAAATGACAATATCAAAGCCTATATCAAAATATTTTTATTTAAAGCTTAATTTGTATTAAAAATATTCATTTTAGGAGTCGCTGCTTTTGCTACTGCTCATAGCAACATGAAAAACACGGTTACCCGAGATCATGTTTGTCAAACTCAAGGCTCGGGGGCCTGATTTGGAGACAGAGAAAACATGATTGATTGTGTAAATGAGACTCAACAATATTTGCAGGTGCTCACAATTTTTCCAGTGCTTATATTGTATGATTGCAGTCATTTTTATTGTTAACATGTTGGAAAAAACTCAAAATTCTTACATTTATAAACAAACGGTTGTACAATATGTGCCACTTTTGGCTTTTCCTCCTCTAAGGGACAGCACGTGTGAGTGAGTTGTGTAGTGTGGCTTGTTTAAGGGAAGGTCTGGGTTAAGATGCACTCAGTGATACATCTAACTGAGCTTTTCATTCTGTTCTGAGAAATAACAAAAGCAGCGACTCTAAAAATTAGTATTTTATTACAAAATAAGCTATAAAAAAATATACATAGCGATATTGTTATTGAAACAGAAATCTTGATATATCTAGAATCTCGATATTGCCCTGCCCTAGGTCAAAACCATCTCGTTAACTTATAATAAGAGATGCTAACAGAAAGGTTAAGTTTTATGGTGTTATTTATTTCCGGCTCAGTAACTGTAAATGATAATCATGATTATTTTGATCAATATTTTAATCCCGATTATAATCACAATTATTTATCATATTAGGGAAAAATCTGTATTTCTTTTTCACTACTTAAAAAAACAAAAAACAAACAATATATGAACAGTTAACAGTGCAAAATGAAGCTTTAAATAAAAGTTATACCAAAAAATAGAGAAATTAACCCAAGATTGTACAATGTACTAAGGGTTAATTGAATACATACATTATTACAGAGTGCTTTAACGAAATGCAACTCATTATAAACAATTACAGCTCACAGTTCTCATCAATCCACCAAATGACCCAAAGCTGCTGCTGATTAATGGTTGAGAAAGTGCAGCAGAAAACACATTTTAAATGTAAATATTGCCGACGATCAGGTTAATTTAATCGTGGCAACCAAAATCGTGACAACGATTAAAATTTGATTATTTGTGCAGTCCTAGATTGAACTGTAGTAATTGAGAACGTAATTATAATTGACTTTCAGGTGAAAAATGATTGTAATTGAAAAAAATTCTGGTAATTGAGTTGTAATTTAATCTAATCCCATGTTGTCTCTCCTCCTCAGATGTGTTCCTTTACGCTCTCAGTCATGATGATGTTCCTTCTCTCGTGGTCAGCGTTTCGTTGCTGCTGACGTTTGGCCCCTGTCAGGAGCGCTGCTGGGGGACTGTGGCCTTTGGGTCCCTGTCCATCCTCACCATGGCAACGCTTCCCTGTGTTTACACCCTGGTCCTGTTTGTGGGATGGGGAGACGCGAGTCGGATCTGTGGATACGCATCGGTCCAGCTGGCCTTGATCACGGCCCAGTGTGGTCAGGTGACCCAGAGAAGGTTCCTGAGGTGTGTGCCAGTGTGGTTTGTCCCCTGGTTCATCCTGATGCTCAGTCTGCTGCTGCTGCCTGCTACACCAGCCCTGTTCAACCTCTGTGCCATCTGCATCGGACACAACTGTATCCTTTACCTGTTTACCAATGCTAAGCACCTGCCCACACAGCATACAAAATGACAAAAATACAACTGTAAAAAAAATTGCTTTTAAAACAAACAAAACAACAACAAAAATGACTCCAGAAAGATACAGGATTACATAAAAATACACAAAATGAATCCATAAAAGATTACAGAAAAACACACAAAAGGATAACAAAACGAAAATACACAAAATGATTGAAGAATCACAAAATGGCACCAAAAATGACAACCAAAATTTATAGAAATAATAGAAAAATATTAAAAAAGAGAAAAATACACAACACAACAGTGAGAAAACACAAAATTGCTTTCAAAACACACAAAACATCTACAACAATTACAGAATAATAAACAATACCACTATTACATGAACATGCACACACTGAATCCATAAATCATAAAAAAAGAAAAACACACAAAAGAATAAAAAATAATACAGAAAATTTCAGAAAATTCAACAAAACAAAAATACACAAAATGCCAAAAATTCACAAAAGGTTCCAAAAAACAAACAAAATGAAATAAAAATAGACAAATCGACAACCAAAATGTAAAGACATGACAGAAAAATATACAGAATGACAAAAATACACAACACAATGGTAAAAAAAACAATT
Organism: Gouania willdenowi; assembly: GCF_900634775.1. NCBI lineage: Eukaryota > Metazoa > Chordata > Actinopteri > Blenniiformes > Gobiesocidae > Gouania > Gouania willdenowi. Next base: position 35,615,318 of record NC_041052.1, read on the forward strand.
GTTTTTGAAAGACACAAAACAACTACATAATGTACAAAATTATAACCAAAATACACAAAAAGGATACATAAAACAAAAGATTACAGAAAAACATGCAAAAGAATAAAAAACTCAAAATGACAGAATGTCAGAAAATGCAACAAAACAAAAAAATCACAAAACTGCTCCAAAAAACATGCAAAATTATCAAAAAAAATAGACAAAAAAAGACCTAAAAAAATGACAAAAATACACAAAATGGTGAAAAACACGAAATTGCTTTCAAAACTACAAAAATTACAGAATAATATACAAAATGATAAAAAACATAAAATAACTCCACAAAGATACGGGATTACTGGACAGAATGTCAGAAAATTCAACAAAACGACATAAAAAAACATAGTATATTAAAGAAATATAGACAAAAATGACAACCGAAATGTAAAGAAATAACAGAAAAATATACAAAATGACAATTAAAACATAAAATGAGAGGAAAAAAAATCTAATTACCAGTAACTAAAAACGAAAGCCTTTGTTATTCCCTGTAATAATGCTCAGATCATTAATACAGTGTCAATATTCTAAATTCTGACATGAATATTGATCATGTGACCCTCAGATCACACAATCACATTTTTGGGGTCCCTGCTCTGGTAAAAGGTGCTCATTACTGTAGCTCACTCTCATTAAACCTAAGCAGAAACCTTTCTATGATTTCAAACCTTATTTATCCCACAGCACGTGTGTATGTTTTTATATGTATTACATTTGTTCAGCACTTACTGTAATACTTTTGCACAGATGTGTTTGTGTAATACTTAATGAGACTTGCAGATCGCTCGTCTTTAATTGTGATGTTACAGGACCTGGAGGAGACCAGGCTGGTGCATTTACTCCCTTCCTGGATCTATGTACCAATTAAACTCAGATTACCCACTCACGTTCCTGTACAAAGGTGTGATTCATCACTTAATCATAAATAACTCTGAGTTGTTAGTTACTCTGTGCTATCTGTGTTGTCATAGGTATAGGACGCCGTCTCACACACCACCTGCTGCTGCTGCTGCTGCTCACCAGGTGAATGAAGGCGTGTCTGCCTGGAACCCCCACCCCTGGACTGGTGCTGTGTCTGCCTGGGTGACGGCGCAGGCTCCTGCAGGGTCCGAGGAGGAGGTGCTGGAAGAGCAAATGCTGCGCGCAGGGATTCAAGCTTCTCTACAGGATCTCCCAGATGACCCGCAAGCTAAAGTGGAGGTTCCAAAATCCTCCGTCTCCTCCCTGAGGTCAGTTTGAACTACAGGGGTGAGCATCGAAATTCATCTGACGCCATAATACGATACAATATATCCCAATACTACGCAGTAGGGCTGGGCGATATATCGATATTCAAGATATATAGTTTTCTGTTTTGGCGTTATAGAAAATTACAATATTGTCTATATCGATATAAGCGTTTTTTAATGTTTTTCAGTGCGTCCATTAATGAAGTCATACTACAGAACTCACTCACACATGCTGTCCTTTATAGAAAAAAAAGCCAAAGGTAGCCCATATTGTGCAGCTGTTTGATAATTTAAAAAAAAAGTGCCTGCGTCGCATTTTGCATCAGCACATTTAACCCAGAATTGTCTTTATTGTCAGACTGAGTTAAAACTATCAAGATTTATATCGTATATCGCTATTTTGAGAAAAAAGATTGAGACGTGATTTTCGGTTCATATCGCCCAGCCCATGTCTTCAATCAGCTGTAAAATACACTAATAATATTATCCATCACACAATCTGTTCCTCATCTTTTAGTTACTTTGTTAGGCTTCCTTCGCCGTGAAAATATTGATATTATCACCAAAATGGAAAACTCGATATATCTTGAATGTTGATATATTGCCCAGCCCTTAATTTAAAAAAAAAAAGTGTGTGTGTGGCATTTTGCATCAGCCAATTTAATGCAGAATTGTCTTTCTGGTCAGACCTAATTTGAATTTAAATGATTTAAATCGTGTATCGCCATTTTTAGAAAACATTGAGATATGACTTTTGGTCCATATCGGCCAGGCCTACTAAAGAGTACAATATACATCATGATAAATTGTGATATCAATAATTACAGATTTCACCTTTACCAGTACAAAATGGTATGAAATATGATTGATCTTATTTTTTTTTTTAAACTTGCAAGAACAACTAAATGGTAACTAACTGTATTTAAAGAACCAATATCAGAAACAAATGATATGTTTATCTTAAACAGATTCTGATTCTGTTATGTTATTAAATACTTGTTTAAAAAAAAGTAATCACATACATCAATCAAAGTGCCCAGTGTGTTTTATGAAAATAAAGTGTAATCAACTTCCATCTAAAATGCATTTAGAAGTGATGTAGTTTAACAAGGTCTGATGTGGTTCACTGACACCTAGTGACCGGGTGTTTACGTGCTAAGAATATGTTAGCGCAATTAAATAGTTTTTTTGTTAAAAAACATAATTAAAAAATCAATTTGGTCATTTTTTGGATCGATACGATATTCGTGTGGTGAAATATTGTGATCTATTCGTATCTATTTTTTCTTACACCCTTACTTGAGATGGATATTCTGGCCTACAGTACTCATTGCCTTTGATGTCACCCATAGAAAACTACAAAGTCAAGTAATCCCATAATTACACAATATATTATTTTTAAAACAAAATTTAAAACATCAAACTTTTTTTTTCTTTTGCATTCAGAAAAAACTACAAAATGATGATGAAACTGAAATGTTTTAAATTATTTTCCTTTGTTAAGGCCTGACATGGGCAACTGACGACCCCCAGCCTCATGTTCAGCAGTTCCCAAAGTAGTTGCACACAAAACACACCAAATGACAGAAAAATACACAATGACTTCAAAACACACAATAACATACAAAACAAGAGAAAAAACGTGATTAAAAAATAGATTTGGACATTTAATTGGATCCATACAATAATCGTGCAGTGAAATATTGCGATATATCACCAAATCTTTTTTTTTCTAACACCCTTGAACGTTTGTTTATTTTTTTTTTTTGTATTTTTCCATTTCTTCTCACACTCATGTTTGTGTTTAAATATTGTTCTTTAGACTCCAGCAGCTGGAGAAGATGGGTTTCCCTACGGATAAAGCTGTGGTAGCTTTAGCAGCATCCAAGCAGCTGGATGGCGCCATCGCTCTGCTAATAGAAGACAGCGTTGGAGAACAAGCAGTGGTGGTGTCTAAGGGGAAAAGCCCAGTACCACCACCATAAGCCACTGGGCCTGCTGGGGGGAAATGTGTGGATGGACACGTGTTATGCTTGGGTTCTGCTGAGCTTCAGTTTTTTCCCCATGGGTTAACACTTCACTTTAAACATGGACAGTCCAGGGTTGGGGTCAATTACATTTTTCAATTACAATTACAACTCAATTATGATGGTGACCGTCATTTTTTCCAATTATAACTAAGATTTCAATTATTATTTCCTCCCTGAAAGTCAAATTACAATTACGTTCTCAATTGCTAAAGTTCAATTACAATTAATCCAAATTACTGAGTCTATTAAATAACCTTAGAAAACGTAACCTTCCTCTTGTGTTAGCTTAATTTTCGCATCTCTAACGGGTGGGTTTTGACATGTTAAATCAGCTGTAAAATACACTAAACAATATTATCTATTAGACCTGGGCAGTATATCAAGATTCGAGATATATCGGTTTTCCATTTTGGTGATATAGAAAATTACAATGTCGCCTATGTCAAAATTTTTTGAATTCATAGCTTATTTTGTATTAAAATACTTGTTTCAGAACAGCATGAAAAGCACAGTTATATGGATCACTGAGTGCGTCCTAACCCAGATCTTCCCCTAAACAAACCACAATACAGAACTTACTCACACATGCTGTCCCTTAAAGGAGAAAAATCCAAAAGTGGAGCACATTGTGCTGCTCTTCTTTAATAAATGTGCCTGTGTGGCATTTTACATCATCAAATTTGACCTAGAATTGTCTTTCTGGTCAAACTTTGAGTTTAAAATATCCAGACTTATATCGTATATCGCTATTTTGAGAAAAAAAATATTGAGATATGAATTTTCAGCCATATCACCCAGCTCTATTATCTATATTCTATTTTATTTTTCATCTTTTGTTTTTGTTGTTAGGCTTCCTTTACCATTAAATTATTGGTTTTTATTATTTTTAGTGTGGGCCTCTGAGCCTTTTTTTGTGTCAGTATACCCCTAGATTTTATTTTGTTTTATTTTATTAAATGGTAAAATAATCCCTAAGAGAAGTGACAATGGAAAAATTTGATCTGAAACTTATTTTTGGAATGTTAACTATGTATATTTAAGCCATAGAACTGTAACAGGGTTCAACAGGTTTGCGTAATTGACAATTCTTTTCAATATAATTTCCAAGCCAATTACAAAGTAAATTATCTAAAACTTCATTACAACAGTAGTATTTTTTTTTCAATCATAATTACGTCATAATTGTAATTAATTATCAATTATAATTAACCTCAACCCCGATGGACACCTTCTGCATTTGAACACAAGAACATAAAGTGTGAACGTTATTTATTTATGACGGACTTTGTTTGAACAACAGCACCAATAAAAAAAACTATTTAAAAAAAAAAAACAACGAATAGTATTTTATTACATTAATCATCTACACACAACCACATACCTTAACACAGTAACACAACATAGAAAGAGTTCAAAGTAGCTAATGGATACACAACAGAATAAAAAATCAACTACACTTCATCATCTTAAATAGTTACACAATAAGACTGATGTGAGATTACAATTAAAAAATAAAATAAAAACTTTAACACAACAGTGGGAAAAGCTATCTTCAAGTTCCACTGAAGCTTCTGTGTAAAATGTGTCACAGAAACTGTATTTTTAAGACTTTTGTCCAATGGATGCACAGAATACGTCAATTTATTACTCACACCAGCAAAGTACAGATCACAACTATCAACACTCATCTCAGTAAAAGCAGAGAGGGAGACACTAAAACCCAGAAACATCCAGAAAACATTTCAGACGGAGTAAATGCGTCCCCGTATTGCATGTACAGGCTGAAATATCACCAAGATTATCATTGTACCAGTTGTTAGAGCTACTGTCTTTACCAGGGAGCAAATATTTATTCCTGGTTATTGTTGTCCACAGTTTCTTTGGGCTTTATTTATTGTCAATTAGTTCCTACTGCTCTGAAACCAGTTGTATTTTTATTATTAATTTATTTTGTAATTATTATTATCCCCCATCACAAAGTGTTCAGGGGGATATAGGTTTGAACTCTGAGTTAAAGGGAACAGCTTTTCTCAGAAATAATTTAAGATACGATGGCTTCAGGGTATCAATACCTTGATAGAGTTTGAAAATGAGAAGAGCGCAATAATTTTTTCCGGAGTTATTGCCCTTTTTCCGTTTTTTTTTACTCGGTTCAAGGTATCTTCAAAGGGGACAGCTTTTCTCAGAAACCATTTAAGATACGATAACCAAATTCGGTGTACAGCTTCACGGTATCAATACCTTGATGGAGTTCGAAAATGAGAAGCAAGCAATTATTTTTTCCGTAATTATTGCCCTTTTATCGTTTTTTTTTAAACTCGGTTCAAGGTATCTTCAAAGGGGACAGCTTTTCTATAGAAATCATTTAAGATAGTTAGTAATTTTATCTTCTGATGTGATAATATTTTCTTATGTATACATCTACTGTAAGTTCTTAGATTCAGGACATTTAGGAAAAGGTTGTGAGTTATAATGAGAACCAATTTGGTGGGGGATGTTTATGACTATTAAAAGGTGACCTCATAGGTTCATAACAGGAACTATGCACAATAATAGAATTAACATTTATAAACTTGCAAATATGCAGTGGGAACTACTCGCCAGGGTCAATTACATTTTTCAGTTACAATTACGTTTTCAACTACCCATGTTCAATTACAATTCAATTACGGTTACAGTAACCAGCATTTTTTCCAATTACAATTAAAATACAATTAATTTTCTATCCTCAGAAAGTCTATTACAATTATGTTCTCAATTACTAAAGATCAATTAGAATGAATCACAATTACTGAGCCTGAAGTAAATAACCTAATAAAAGTTAACCTTCCTCTTGTGTTAGCATCTCTTATGATAACGAGTCCTAAATCAGCTGTAAAATACAATAAAAACAAATATCTATCATGTAATTTCTTTTTTATCTCTTGGTTACCTTGTCAGGCTTCATAATTAAAGGTTTTAGAAGTTTTGGTGTCGGCATCTGAGCCTATTTTGTGTCAGTATACCCCTCAGTTAAAAAAATGTTTAAATGCTCAAATGTGGGAAAGCTTGATATAAAACATATTTTAATAATTGTTAAATACATATGTGTAGAAATGTACATCGAACTGTAACATAGTTCCCCAGTTTTGCATGAAATTATAATTGAACATTTTTATAGTCAATTACCTAAACTCAATTACAATCTAATTAAGATTATGAGAGCAACAGATTTTTAAAATTACAATTGTAAATACGCCATAATTGTAATTAATTATCAGTTACACAATTACAATTATAACTGACCCCAACCATGGTTCCTACTGCTCAGAAACACATGGAAACCAGATGTTTTATATTATTATTTAAAAGGTTACCTCATTCAGACATAGCCTACGTATATGTTCATAACAGGAACTATGTGCAATAACAAAATAATATTTATAAACTTGTAATAAGCTCAATAAAACTCCAGAAAACAATAACCAGGAATCAATATTTGCTCCTTGGTAAAGATAGTAGCTCTAATAACCAGTACGGTGATAAACTTGGTGATATTACAGTACGGTGCAGAATTTACTCTGTCTCTGGTAGCTTATGTCTCCGAAATGTTTCCGGATGTTTCCAGGTTTTAATATCTCCCGAGCAGAAAGGACTTCATCCTTTTAGTGCACGACATAACACTGAGTTTAACACAGTATAACTAAATAATTACTAGGCGAGGGAGGCTGTAGTTTCCGGCTAACCAAACATGCTGATTATGGACTAACTTGGGGTGTGAGTTACATTGAAAAGGTAATACAAAAGCAGTCTCTTTGTCTTTGATTTCTCCTTCAGTCCCTTTCCTTGAACGACCCTTTTTGTCCGTTAGCTTGCGTACGAGCACCAAAGATGTTTTACCTCCCTCAGACAGGAAATAAATACAGAAGGAGCCGTTTGTTGTTTTCAGGGGAGGGGGGTTCACGTGGGTCAGACTAGTTCTCACGTTTCCCAGACGGAGCACCAGTGGAGTTTCCCTGAGGTGTCTCCCATCGTAAATGTAGCAATGTTGTTGTTTCCCATTCAGTCTAAATGTGCTGAGTGCTGATCTTCAGAGGGGGTGTGGGGAATTGGCTTATTTCCCTCGAACCTTGGTGTCGCTGGACAAAGGAGAAGCAAGTCGATGTGGAAGTGCATCTGCTCGCTTATCTCTGTAGAAACTAGTGGAGATTGTGCCGAAGGGTCCGTCCCCAGACCCTAGATCAGGCTCTGTTGGAGAAAGACAACAGTTGGAATGGGGCCTCCTCCCGTCCATCAGGAAGTACGGACATGTGTGCGGAGTGTGCTACAGACGGATATACTGTACAATCCAAGTCTAACCGTTGATATGATCATTAGTAAGGGTGTTCCGATCCAATATTGACATCGGATATCGACCTGCATAGGAAATCTCTGATGTAATATCTATTTTTATCATTGGATTTTTTGACGTTATTTTTCAGGGTCTATTCATTTTTCTTCTTCTTTATTTTTATTCCATTGTAGAATATTCTTAGGTATGTTCACACCGAATGCATAATAATAATAATAGTAATATATATTATAATAATAATGCAAAAATGATTTGTAACAAAATTGATAATGTTGAATACAAAATTTGCGCCAACACATTGTTTAATGTTGTAAATTCATGATCAAATCAGGGCGGCAGCTGCTTTCTGCTTCGCTTTTGCTGCAGTACCGTACATGAACTGCTGGGTGCAGTGTCGCTTCATCATTTACATTGTGAAGAAGAATTGCACAACAGAAAAAGAACCAATCTAAAGTCTCAAAAGTTTGGGACCATTTCACTGAAAACTTATACGACAAATGTTTTGACCACTAGTAGAGGGGTGGGAGGTGGGGGGTGATGCTCCCCTTACCCCCAAACACTGCGTATGGATTACATTCAAAATCAATGTCAATGACGCGACGTCAAACGACCTCCCTTCAAGCAACGCGACTCGCGCGATTCCAGCAACTCAAACATGCGGTCGCTGGAAATCGCTCAAAGTTGAAATTTTTTTTAACTTTTCAAGCGACTTCGAGTGACGCTGTGTCGCCACATCCAATCGGCAATGAGCTTCTCCCCACATCACTCCCCGGTCATCACATCACACATGAAACTAGCAAAAAGCATGACTAAGCAACTATAGTCGCTGAAGTAGCGTTCGGTGTGAACGCACCATTATGTTTAAGGTGAAAATGGGTCCGTTTTTTTCATACCTACTGTTGCTGATTATTGTTCTCGGGGTAATATAACTTGATTTCTAACATTCCACACTACTAAATAAGTCATAAAAGTATGTATGATTTGTGCTGATATCAGATAAGATCAATATCGGCCAATATTCAAAGATTCAATATTGGTATTTGTATTGAAAGTGAAAAAGTTGTATTGGAACACCTCTAATCATTAGCGTGTATGTGATGCTAATGTGTAGTCCCACGATTACAATCATAAACTAACACCACTGTCTGCTACAATTGTTAAAGGTGGAAAAAACCGATGGGTTGGTGGTCAAACCAGAAATCCTAAACGTACAAATTAACAATTACACTGGGATACACATACCATCATTTGAGAAACACTGATCTATTTACCTTTAATATTATAATATACAAGATATATGTACAGTATATAAGCTGTTCTATCTTCTTGTGAAAGGCAAAAAGTGAACAACTGGATTTTGTGTGTAACACTTTTTTTATGCATGGTAATAAAGAGAGTTGAGCTCTGAAGAAACCTCTTTATTTACTTTGTTTTACTGTATGTGTTTTTCCCTCAGGACGACAACACAACTCATTGTCAACAAAGCTTCAAACAGTTCAAACTTTAGCAAAAAAAAAAACAATACGTAAAAATTAAACAAAAAGAACAGAATATACAAATAAATTTTGGAAAAGGTAAAAAAAAAAAAACATCCCACTTTGTTGCCGTTAAGATTTCAAATTCATAAATCACACATTTGTAACAGACATCTAGTTGTAGAACATGCGTGTGTGTGTTTTTTAATGTTCTATTAGAGTAAAGGAGGGAAGTGTGGGCCAGCGGAGAGGCTGAGCAGCGTTACCTGGCCAGATGATTGCCTCCAACAGTGTCACCCTGCGAGACAGAAGCTCAAGGTCTGCCTGCAAGTCGTGGAACATCTGCAAGCTAATGTCCTATCAGAGAGCAGTGACAGGGGGGTGTGAGGGTGTGCATACACCGGTCCGTGTCCCTGGGGGGGGGGCTGCTCGTGACTGTTCCCACTGCCTAAAGGAGCTGACCCTGCCTCAGGCCTCCTACTCACCATGAATACCGATCATAGTCTCGAGGATTAAAACCCTCTCTGCTAAGATCTTCAGCGCCTCCCTGATCTGATGTATTCCGTCTCCCTGTGAAAATAGATACAGCCGTCAAGGTGAGGGGCGCAGGCCACAGGACGGCTCGCCAAGATGCAAGTCAGTGTCCACAGTCCACCAGGGTTGGGCTCAAATTGTAATTGCGTAGTTGGTAATTCATTACAATTATGACGTAATTAGTGAGGATGCCATTTTTTTACTCCGTCTGCGTCAACTCCTCCAAGACCGTTTGTCAGACAATTAAGCTATGAAAAGTTCAGAAAGTTCCTGATATTTATGTTTGTACTTTTATAATTTAATATTAACAGCTCGTTGTAGGTTAATGCTAATGTTATGTTAATGCTAAGTTAGTGCGAATGCTAGGTTAGTGCTAATACTAGGTTAATTGTAATGCTATGCTAAGGCTAGGTTAGTGCTTATCATAGGTTAATGCTATTGCTAGGCTATTGTTAATGCTAGGCTAATGCAAAAGCTAGGTTCAATGCTAATGCTAAGCTAATATTAATATTATGCTAATGCTAAGTTAATGCTAACGTTAGGCTAATGCCAAAGCTAGGTTAATGCAAATGCTAAGCTAACATTATTATTATCCTAATGTTATTACAATGCCAAGTTATGCTATCCTAATGTTATGCTAATGCAGTGCGACGCAGGCCAGCACCTGCATCCTCACTGGCATTTTCTTCAGGAAATGCAAATATTGTAGTTACGATTGTAATTGAAAAAAATTTTGTTGCTGTTGTAATCATAATTGAATTTTAATTGAGTTCAGATAATTTACTAAGTAATTGTAATTGGCATTAAAATTCTATAAAAACTGTCATTCAAAATTTAATTAAATGCAAAACTGGGGAACCATGTTACAGTTCTATGGCTTAGACATATGTAGTTAGCAATTATTAATATATGTTTTACTTTAAAAACTAAATTAAAATCAAGGGGTATATACTGACAGGAAAAAATTAATAAAACAAACTAACTCACCGTAATCTTAATTGAGCTGTAATTGAACATGGATAATTCAAGACGTAATTGTAATCAAAAAATGTAATTGAGCCCAACCCTGGTCCACATTGTTGCACAGCACTGACAATCTCCATCATCTCCCACATTCTCTGATCATGCTTCTGTTTGAAGTCAGTCTCTGCCATGCTTGGCTGGGCAACATCAGCATGCACATCACAAACCAGCATCATGCTGGTGACAAACCACTTGACCAGTAAACATAGACTGGATCATGCTATCTGCATTCTTTATGTTTCAGGTAGTTCAGCCGAGTCAGTATTTAGATTCAACTGTACAGCGTCTACACAAGTCACTCATTGTCATTAAAATAGGAAACATCACAGCTGGACAGGGATATCTGAGTTGGTTTTGGTTGAAAGATAAATATTTAGAGCTCGTCTCTAGTTGTAAAAGAAGCTGAACAGAAAAAAGAAGCAGACAGAGCAGAAAGCTTCACCACATATAAGACAAAACATGCAGAAGACCACAAACACTGTTGGATTACAAGAAAAATAAACTTTGACAAAAAGGGCAAAGTTCCAGTTATTTAAATTACAGTTTGAACCTTACTTTGTGGTTGCCAGGGCCGTAGCACCACATTTTGGGCCCTGGGTATAAACCATATTGTTGGGCCCCTACTGTAAGTTATGTACATTTTTTTTTTTTAAATCCAGAAACTATACTAGTATTCTTGCATTATTATATAAGCTTTTTTTTCTTCACAATAAACTTATGGGTTCATATCAATTGCTTATATTTTATAAATCTGTTCTACTATATTTTAGTGATTTATTGAATATTGTGTTTGTGACATACTTTTGCTCCAATTTAGCGGTGGCTGGTAATTTTTTAATTTTCTGTGGGGAGGGGGGCGTATAACTAAAAATAAATATATATATACATATACTGAATTATACCGTATAACTATATATATATATATATATATATCTTGAAAAAAATGTTTTCTAAATAATTTTATTTCCAATCAAGATTATTTGTGCAAAAATAATGCTCTGTCATTTAAATGTGCGAGTGCACATTTTAATTGAAATAATATATTGCCTAAAAAAGATGATTAAGCAGTTGCTTTCCCTCATTTCACCTTCTCTCCCTCTCCGTTCTTTCCTTATTTCCTTGCGTTTTTTGACTTCTGGTTTTCCTTTCTTGAGGAAAGACATGGTTTCATGCTGCTGTCTATCGTACCATTTAAAGAGGGTGGTAGCTAGGGCCCCGATGCAGCATAAATAATTGTTTTTTGTGCAAAAATGTGCTTAACAACCAGCTTATTTTCACACAGGGCCCTTTTCATTCCAATATAAATAATCTAAAAATGTTTAAAAAGCATTTCGTACATATATATATATATATATATATATAAAACAGACTTGACATTACAAAACAAGTTTATAGATTAGAACAAACTTGAATCTTTCCGCATGACGTTTAGACCAGTGATGAGTTAAAAATATCACCATTTTGAGAATAGATATTGAGACATAAAAAAGAAAAGAAAAAAGGAAAAGCATAAAGGGAAAAATAAAGAAAAATGAAACAAAAGGAAAGAAGTAGAAAAAGAAAGAGAAAGAAGGAGAAAGTTTGACAGAAAAGGGGAAAAAAGAAAAAAGCAAAAAAAAAAAATACAGAAAAATTAAACAAAAGGAAAAAAGTAGAAAAAAGAGAAAAGAATGAGAATTTTAAAAAAGGAAAAAGAACATAAAAAGGAGAAAAATATAGAAAAAGGAAAATCCGGTTTTTCGACTGACCTCTACTCTTGTATCCCCTCAATGCCAGCAGTGACTCAAAACAAGGACAAACTTCAACTTTTAAATGTTATAGTAAATAATCAACCTTGAATCCTACTTAAGTGAATATTTTCTTTTTATTCTTCATTCAATGGCATTTATTGAACTAAAATAATCATAGACAAATAGTGATTTAGACCAACTTTGCTCTTTTTGCATATTAGTGTTTAGGACAAAAATAAAGTGAAGTACAGTATGTGTCATGCCTGAAGATGAAAATCATGCAAAGGAAGAATAGCTGTATCCACTCCACTCACATTAGAGCACAACACCTTCAAACCCAACAGGAGCACCACTTATGGAGCGATTTGGCATATACATCTCTCTAATAATCTAATAAGTATGAGATTCATTCATCTATTGATCATATTTGTGGGTCAAATAGATTCACAATTGTTTCCTGAAGCTTTTTGAACTGAGTGCTGCTATGTGTTATTGCATGTTGCCTATCCGTATGTACAGTATGTATATGCCAAAGTCAGATGCTGAAAAGGTGACTGTGAGAGGTGGCCATGGGGACAGAAGCTTGCAGAGGGGGGGTCAGACATCAGTCCCGAGCACACCCCAAGGACCCACAACGACACATCAACACACACGGAAATCACATCAAACGCTGCAATCATCATAATTCATGACACAAAAACAGTAAATATCAGATACAGTATGTGGTATAACAACCAGGGTTGGAGTCAATTACATTTTTCAGTTACAATTATGTTTTCAATTACAATTCAATTACGATTACAGTGACCAGAATTTTTTTTCTCCAATTACAATTAAATTACAATTATACCCTCAGAAAGTCAATTACAATTACGCTCTCAATTACTAAAGTTCAAATACAATTAAACTCAATTACTGAGCCTGAAATAAAGTTAACCATCTCTTATAATAACGGGTCCTAAATCAGCTGTAAAATACACTAAAAACAAACATCTATCATTGAATTTTTTTCCTATCTATTGATTACCTTATTAGGCTTCCTTATCAATGAAAATATAGGTATTAATATCTTTGGTGTTGGCGTGTGAGCCTTTTTTGTGTCAGTATAACCCTAGATTATATTTTTTGTAATTAAATTTGTTTACGCGGTTCCTCAGTTTTGCTTTAAAATATAATTGACAATTTTTATCGAATTCTCACGGCAATTACAATTACAAAGTCAATTATCTGAACTCACTTACAATTTAATTACAATTACGACAGCAACCGTTTTTTTTTTTTTTTACAGTTACAATTATAATGATGCCATGATTGTAATTAATTATTTGGTACCTGGTTAAAATTAGAATTGACCCCAACCCTGGTAACAACAGGTGGAAAGTATATGATCTGAAGGAGAAAAAGAAACGAGGTGGAACAAACAACACTTGATTCAGGCACAGAGTGAGCACGTGGTGTCATTAATGGATATATTGTATCTTACATTGAGATTGCTCTTGTAAATTGAGAAACAAAAGATGAAAGAAAAGTGTTAAACATTGGATTTTACAGCTGAACAAAAATCTTTTCGTCATAGTCTGAATTTCACAATGTATCAGGCCATTAATGACTACTTACCATAGAACTGATTTAAAAGTCATGGAGGGTCTCCATTAGAGTGTTTTAGAATGTCTCCCTGCTTTAACACACTTTACTGGAAAAACTTAGGCTGTGTTTGAAATCGCATACTAATGTGCTACTCATACTAAGTCTAAGTATGTTTCAATTAGATTGTATGGAAAGACTGAGTGCACAAGAAATACCCAGATATATACTATATAGGGACATTTTTTAAGTATGCACGGTAGGCCATGGCAATATATCGAGATTCAAGATATATTGACTTTTCCATTTTGGTGATATAGAAAATTACAGCATCGCCGATATCAAAAGATTTTTAATTTATAGCTTATTATGTATTAAAACACTTGTTTTGGGAGTCGCTGCTTTAGCTACTTCTCAGAACAGTATGAAAAGATCAGTTAGACGGATTTTATGAGTGCGTCCTAACCCAGACCTTCCACTAAACAAGCCACACTACAGAAGTCACTCACACATGCTGTCCCTTCTAGGAGAAAAAGATAAAAGTGGCACATATTGTGCAGCTGTGTTTAAATAAATGTGCCTGTCTGGCATTTCACATCAGAAACTTTGACCTAGAATTGTCTTTCTGGTAAGACTTTATTAAGTTAAAAATATCAACCGCGAATTCAGTGAAATGACTCGGTTCCACCGAGTAAAACAAATGAAATTGTGCGACGTAAAATCATAATGTACGTTGAATTGTCTTTGAAACGATATATCACACGACTGTGTTCCGATAAATTTAGAAATGACCGGAAAAGGGTTTTTTCAAAAAGGTCTCTGAGCGGCTCTTGACATCCGCTCATAGAATATCCATGTCAAATTACAGCCCGATTCAACGAGCATTAACTGAGGAGTAGTCATTTGAAAAAAGGGGCCCCCTGGCACCCCCGTGGGACCAACGGAGTAATGGGCTCCATTCATATATTGGTATGTGTCAATGATTCAGTACCACCAATTGTCGCAATATTGGACACAAATAAATGAGAAAACGACTTTAATGGAAGTTGGCAAAAAAGGGGCCCCTAATTAAATTGTGCAAGGCATAATCATAATCTACGTTGAATTACCTTTGAAACAATATATCACACGACTATGTTACCATAAATTTGGAAATTACCGGAAATGGGGGGTGGGCACCCGGGGCCCCTACCACATTTCAAAAAAGGTCTCCGAGTGTCTCATCATATTTATTCATAGAGTATTCATACCAAACTGCATTCTGATCTAACAAGAACTAACGGAGGAGTAGTCATTTGAAAAATGGAGCCCCCGGGGTCCCCTGGCGCCCCCGTGACACGTACGGGGTGATGGGCCCCATTTATATATTGGTATGGGCCAATGATTCGGTACCACCAACCGTCGTAATATTTGACACGCAAATAATTGAGAAATCGACTTTCGTTTTTCTTTTTCTTTTGGGGGCCTTGGGGTCCCCCTGGTCCCCATGAGCGTCGATGCGTACACATCCATAGATTATACCTACCAATGGTCACCCCTTTTCAAAACAAAAGCATCTCTTCTTGTCTTCCATTAGTTTTTAACACTTTTGTAAATTGGGCTCTTGTTTCACAATGGAGGGTCTCTGAAAATTCAAAATGTCAGCATGAAATGTGTTTCATGGATTAAATTTTAGTTCAAGGGCCAAAAAAGGAGCAGTTTCATCTCAAGTGGGCCACAGATTTTATTTATGTAGGAAAATTAGTAATTTCAACAATACTGTACCCTAGTTTGCACTTCTACGTCTACATAAAATACAAAAATATGTAAGAAACCGACCATATCCAAGCAATAAGTGACAGATATCAGTCCCACTAGGGTCTTCACTTTAAATTGCCTAGATTTTGTGACCAATTTCTATTTATTCAAGGAAAATATTATGTAATAATTTGAGTAAAATTGAAGGATTTTGTAACAATTTTGAATTTTTTCTAACCGTTTATCATTAAAAATGACTGTGATGGTGCGATATAAATACTGGGAAAACTGTGAACACCTGCACATATTGTTGAGTTTCATTTATAAAATGATTCATGTTTTCTCTGTCATTTTTACTTTCTCCGGATTTGGCCCCAGGGCCATGAGTTCTACACGTGTTCTATTTGGTCACTTTCTCACATAAAATGTTTTCAGAACTTTTCAAGATGGAGAATCAACAGAGATATTTAGCCTCAGTGTGATTCAGGTTTTTGTCGTTGTATGTTCCAAATGCATCTTGGGAAACTTGGAAGTACACTTCAGTGGGAACGCTCATCATCCTAATCATACTTATAGTATATAGTAGACAGTATATACTCATTGAGATTGTAGTGCATAGTACGGAGTGTGCCATTTCAAACACAGCCTTAGTTATCATGCGGCTCCACCAAACATGCTGGACAGGGACCCTCCAGGACCACAGATCTAAATAAGCTTCACACTTAATTTTTTTAAGGTACATCTCAATTGTTCTTAAATCTAAAAATATTTTATTTAATTGTCCCCAATCAAAAAAAAATCCTTCTAACCAGTGTTTTCTTACCGGCAAGCCCTTCTCTCCTGGCTCTCCTTTGGGGCCTGGCACTCCCTGCAAACAAACAGCAGTTTACAAAGACAGAAGGAGCTCATTCTTTCTGTCATTGCATGTTGTGGTGTGGTTTCTGTAAAAACTGCTCGTAAAAGTAGTTTACAGTCACATGACTAGTAACTGAGGCTTCACGTTTTGTTGTTTCACTTTTATATATTCATGCACTCCATCAATGAGTTTACAGTGGGCAGAGAGAGGTGTGGCTTACCGGCTCGCCTTTGAAACCTCTCTCTCCTGGATAACCTAGAGGACCCTGAGAAAACAAAAGCAGATGGTTTTGAGAAGAAAATAATCTTCACGGGGGTTTGATGCAGCTGTAAATCATTTTTTATGGCTGTACATAAATTATAGAAAATGTATCTTTTGTATTCTTAGACAGGAAAGGTTTTTTGTGATTTTCCTTTAATTTTTGGATATTCTTGTTCTTGTTTTGTTTTTCATCATTTTGTGTATTTTTTGTCATCATTTTGTGTATTTGTCTGTGATCTATGTTTTTTGCTGTAGTTTTGTGTATTTTTGGTGTCATTCTGTGATTTTCTAGCCATAATGCATTTTGTGTACTTTTATTGCTGTCTTATATGTTATTGGGGTATTTGGAGTCATTTTGTGTGTTTTTGGAGATATTTAGTTTTGTTTTTTGTTGCCATTTTGTGTGTTTTGTAGCCATATTGTGTATTTTTGTAGGTTTTTTTGTATCTTTTTGGAGTCATTTAGTGTATTTGTCTTTGGTGTATGTTCTTTGCAGGAATTTTGTGTATTTTTGGTGTCATTCTGTGTGCTTTTCTACCTGTAATGCCTGTCTTTTGGAGTCATTTTGCGTACTTTTGTGGTTGTGTAATGTGTTGATGGGGTAATTTTGTGCATTTCCGTTTTCATTTTGTGTGTTTTTGGAGTCATTTTGGGTTTTTTTTGTTGCCATTTTGTGTTTTTTGTAGTCATTTAGTGTATTTTTGTATCTTTTTATAGTCATTTACTGTATTGTCTGTGGTGTACAGTATGTTCTTTGCTGTAGTTTGTGTACTTTTGGTGTCACTATGTGTGTTTTTCTAGCTGTAATGCGTGTCTTTCAGAGCCATTTTGCATACTTTTATCATTATTTTGTGTTATTGGGGTAATTTTGTGTGTTTTGTTGTCATTTAGTATATTTTTGTTGTTGTTTTGTATCTTTTTGGAGTCATTTAACTTATTTTTCTGTCATTTTGTGAGTTTTTGGAATCATTTTGGGAATTTACTTTACTTTTGCTACATAAAATTAGATTGAGGGCTGCACATGGCCCCCAGGCCAGCACTTGCCAATGGCTAACTTAGTGTTTAAAACACATAAATAATCCAAATGGAGGACACTCACTCTATCCCCACGTTCTCCCTTTGGTCCTACAGGACCATGTGTTCCTGCAGCTCCAGGTTTCCCCTGTATGAAGTCACGCAGCAAATATTAAAGGACAAAGATGCTTTTGTGCAACAACAACATTCAAACTGCAGTAAGCCAAAATAATGTTAGCAAGCTTACATTCTGTCCTGGTGGGCCAGGTGGTCCGAGTGGACCTCTGGGACCTGGGGGGCCTGCACAATCAAATAAACATCATAGGTTATGTTTGCCATTATGTTACTCTGCACATGTGTAAGGCCAGATTTTAGCACATGATAACATTTGGTTACCATGCCAGAAAGTGTTTTAACTTAGGCCAGGTTTAGCCATCAGGAATAAACTTACCTACGGGCCCAGGAGGACCCTGAGGTCCAGGAACAGGTGACCCTCGAGAGTCATGGAAAGTGTTGGTGAAAAAGGGGTCTTTTCCTTGACCTGGAGAGAAACAATGACACGTGTTTATTCAGATACAGACGTCTTTCTCTGTAAATGTTTCAAACAAATTCAAAAATACTGATGCTTCACTTAAAGATTTAGCTTTCAGTTAATATACACATCTCGCCTGGTCTTCTAGCTGCTACAGGGTCACAGGGTGATGCATAAGGAATAAGGTAGTGAGGTCATTCTTTGTCATTCCCACACACTTACATGTTGTAAATGTTTTACGTTACTCGTGAAAAACGAATAAATGACAAATGATTATAAAACACAGAGGCAAGCTACAACTCATGTAATGGATTTTCAATATCAGCAAGTGGTGAAATAACCCCAAAGTTTGGGTCCAAAATAAAAATGAACAAGTTGCATAATGGAAAAAAAAGTCGTATCCCAAGAAAGAATAATATTGATACTATAAATTAAAACAGATCACATTATTATCTTACATTCCCACATGCAGTTATGGGCCAGAAGAAATAGTGAAAAAAGTTTTTTTTCGGATTTCAAGAGACTGTCACCAAAGAACCAATATGTGACTAACCATTAATGATGTGAACAGTCTATGTACATAGCTCTAAGCTGAGGCATATGCTACGTTGTTTACTAAAGGACAAACACCAGACACTTTTTTCCAATTTTGAAGGGCTGGCATGTCCACCAGATAGGATGTATAGCAGATATGTTTATATATTCTGATAGAGTAGGTGGAGCTGTATTATTATACCAAATTTTCAGTTTGATATATGATGTAATTCCTGAGATATTGGAAACTGAAAATGGAAGAAAAATAAAAACTCACAAAAACCAATAGATACCCCCTTCACTAAATTGGCCATATCTTAATCCGATCAAACTAAATATGTATAGTGTGCCTATTGAATAATCACAGAATAATTGGTAAAATTTTCAGAATATTTTTAGATCGAAGTGCATTGGTCATTTGTGAAAGCGTGTGTAGGGCTTGACAGAGACAAGTTGGGGCCACCAGCAGGACCCTCAGTTGTCTATTTTTGTTATTCAGATCATTTGTCCTGGAGATTTGTTGTGATCTAAACTATATTCTGGGTGCAGAACCCAATTATTGTACTGACTGCCATTCAAAGTTTCTCCCAACTCCCTAAAATACACTGTAATGTGTTTACAGCAGATGTAGAAAAGATCATGAAGTTCCATCCCTTCTGAATTCAATTCCATGACCAAATGCTGCTGACACCAACATGAAGAGATCTTTGTAAAAAATAGTTTATCTCCAGTCATATATTCTGTTTTTTATTTCATCTCTTGGGAGTAGACAGTAGTTAAACATGCGAGGCATCGCCACTTTTTTTGTGCAGTGCAAAAGTTTATTTCACCACTAGAGGGCAGTGTCTCCCAACAAACAATCACATCTACTTAGTCCATCATCCATCCATTTTCAAACCCACTTGCTCCTGTCTCACAGGGTCACAGGGATCTACTTAGTCATGCAGGTAATAAATCTGTAGGGCAGTGGTTCTCAATATTTTCAGCCTGCAACGAGACTGGGGACCCCCACTGTACCTGTGGTTGAACACAGACATGAACATTGAAGAACAGTCATGTGTAGACAGGGCCATCTATAAGGGGGAATAAAGGGGGGAGATTTTTGGGGTCCATCCATAAAATGATGGTCCATTGTTCTATGAATCTGTGATAACCACATTTATTTATTTATCAGAATAATATCTACTGTTATCCAGGAAGTTTAGTATTTGCACCATAGTTTATAACATCTTAAAGATGTAAATCCTTGTTTTAATCAGAAATAAAATGGGTTGCAAATTAGAATGGCCAAAAATGTACAGAAAAAGTGGCAAAAAGGGTTCAAAGTGTTAATACTGGAACATATAGTAGGAACAATGAGATTCGATTAAATTGGCAAAAATAAGCATGAAACATGGTGAAAAGAGGTTAAAAATTACAGTAATTGGTCAACATAAGCAACATTAGGTAAAAAAGGCAGTGGAAAGGGTTTATAATGTCTTGAAAGTGGAAAAAAATGACAGAAAAGGCATTGAAACGCGAGTAATGTAGCAAAAATGCATTTAAAGGAGCAAAAATGTGTCAAGAAAAAGTGATGAAAATAGGTTAAAATATGGCAAGTTTGATGTAGTTGCAGAAAAAACGTGAAAAAACAAAAAGAAGCAAAAATGTACCAAAATGGTTAAAAAAATATTCTTCAGCCTTCTCATCACACATGACTGTAATGAATGTGTCAGGCCATAACTCCGTTAGCAATCAGATGTGTTAGACTGTGGGACACATTTAAATAGCCCACAAGATCGCAGTTCTCCAAAACCAAGTTTAGAAAGTGACCGGGGAAAAAATAAGAACCTAAATGCATTTAAGAGTTTAGTGAGCAGTAAATCAAACAAATGCAGCTTTTACAGTGAGCAACTATTAAAAACACTAGATTTGAGCCATTACAGGAGCGAGACCCTTGGGTTGCCCTACTGAGAGATCTAATCTCTGCATGAAGCTTTGGGAGACAAAGGGAGGAGTAGGAGTTGTAACGGCTGACATCCACAAACTGTCAGACCACCGCATGCACCCCACCAACCGATCAAAACACGAGGTGACACCTTTAAACCAGGAGCTTCAGATGCAGAGGTGAAAGTAATGGATTACAAGTACTCACGTTACTGTAACTGAGTTGCTTTTATGGGTACATCAGTAATTTGACCTGTACTTAAGTATGTTGTAAAAGAACTACAGAAATTTGTTACATTTCTACACCAAACCATTACTAGTAAATTATTATTTTTTGTTGTTGCAAATAATCAATGGACATTGTGAAACCAAAAAAATGAAATGACCAGGCATCACATCTTAGCCGACCAATCAGAATAAACGTAATGCACCGCGCCATAACAGAAACAAAACTCTAAAACGGGTGTTTTAGAATTCATAAATCTAGCTATACTATGAGCCTGAAATTTTTTTTTTATTATTTCAAAAATTAATTGGTGTAATTATTTATTTATTTTTTTTAATTCACATTTTGACAAACTTTATTTTATACAGATGCTTTTGTGAAAAATAAATAAATAAATAATAATAATACATTTAATTTTTAAAGAACTTTACATTTAGTAATCTCAAAGTGCTACAGAGACAAGGGCAGAGAAAAATAAAATAAAATCAATAAACGATAATAAAACATAATTCAGCAGAAAGCTTTAGTAAAAAGAGAGGTTTTTAGGCCTTTCTCAAAACACAATAATAAAATTAAGTTCCAATTGTGCAAGATTTGATCTCTTCCTATTTATGTTTATACATGAGATGTTTACTGTATGCAAGGGAACCGTGGCAAGATTTATTACCAAAAATAAATGTGGGGGTATTATTTAATTGAGCACATTTTTACTTGTACTTGAGTTTTTTTAATGTATGACTTACTTGTAAATATACTTGAGTACAATTTCAATCACGTAACAGTACTTATACTTGAGTAGGATATATGAGTGCTCTTTATACCTCTGTTCAGATGCTACTTCTACACTTTTCTTTGTTGCTTATTAGCAGCGTTGACCATTACTTTCAAACTGCTCAGCACACTTTGGCTGTGCTATTGGAAACCACTTCTTTTTTGTCTGCAAACATAAATTCCAACATCCTTATGTCAACTAAAAGCCAACCAAGTCAGTGTTTTCCAAAGGAAGCTCAACACGAATCCCTCCTGTGTCCCTGCTGTTACTTTGATGTAAAAGTCACAGAAATCACCATTCCCAGCTTCACTTCTTAACCCTCCTATTACCCTTGGGGTCAATTTGACCCCATTCAATGTTTATCATTCAAAGCACAATTTACTTATTTTTTCGCTTCATATTTCATGACTTTTCCTAATTTGATTGGTACAATTGACTAAGCATGAAATGATCATGATAACATTCTTTCAATGTGCTGAACGCATATTGCACGCATTGGTGTTCCTCTGGGGTCAATTTGACCACAAGCTGTTTTAAGTGTGTAAAACTTATCCATCTGTGTGTCACCTTACATCCCCACACCTGCAGGTTCAGAGTTGATACTTTTAAGTTGATACATGACATGGTGAAATAAAAGGATTACTGTCAACGAGGTTTTGGAACAGCTCTTTCACAGTGAAAGTGACATAGAGGAGGATGTGTCTGAGACAGATGACTATAGTGAATAACCCCAAATACGTTACAAAAATGAAGATACAAATGTGTAAATATGTTTATGAGAGGAAAAGGGGGTCAATATGGTTGATTCTGTGAAAATCATGAATGTGCACCCCAAATTAGAAAAGATTTGGATGACAGATTTTCAAGACACACTAAGTCTAAAGCTGAAGGTTTGACCTGATGGTGGCGCTGCAGGAAAAGTTATATAATCACAGCAACCAATAGGGTTCATACTCTAGTGGTCATTAATGTTGTCGGGAAATTTGAGAAGATTTGGATGAAAACTATTCAAGATTAAGTCCAATTTAACAAGAAAAGTTTGTCCTGATGGTGGCGCTACAGAACACAGTTTATTTATCAAGGCCTTATTGATGTATTCAACACAAAAGCTTGGTCAACATTTTTCTGAAAATCATTTTCTGGAGGCAAATATCAGATCGACCCCAAGGGTAAAATGTGTAATATTTGAGGATAATAGAAGGGTTAAGAGACCCTCTTCAAGAATCCCACTCTATATAAAGACCCTATTCTTCACACTAAGTCCAGGCCTTCGTCGGTCTCACAAACATCCGACAAAGCCCATCCAACTCCGAGCCCAACATCTGGAAGCTGTTGAGTGACATCAGTGGTGAACAGGTTCTCATCCCAGTATGTGAGCTCTGTGCTGAACTCATTGTGTCTAATACTTTGATTCTCTGTTCTACTTGGCCAGTGATCAACAGGAAGCTTGTAGTAGTGAAAAGATTATAGTCAGTCAGTCTGTTTCTGATTCTCTGTTCTTCCAAATCTTTTGCAGCTTAAAACAGAAAAATCACAACTGTTTAACAAGTCCAGCTGGAAAGCATGCACTATGACCAAATACTAGCATCATAGTATGAACCTTCATTATTCATCTGATTATTAATCAATAACAATAGGATTATTTATTAGTGAATATTGTATTTATTTGTTTGTCTGTAGCAGGATTACGTCAAAAGTACTTAACGGATTGTGGTAAAAACAAAAAAAAAAAAAGATGGTAACACTTTACTTGAAGTTTTATATATAAGGCTAACATTATGCAGTCATTATCTGTCATTAGCATGAATAAGGTGTCATGAAGTTTTATCAGCTTTTAAGAAGAAAGAATATTAAACATCACCAAATCTCCTCTTTGCCAGATATTGGCAGTTATGTGGATCAGTGATATTGACTCACACTTTAAAGGCTTGTTAGAAATGTATATTCCCGTTAATAATGACACAGTAGGTCCAAATGTATAGACATGTTTTCAAAATAAATGGCAATTAAATGTGCAATCTGGATCTGATCCAGATGAAACTCAGTGGGGTCACTGAGAAACCAAACCAACATAAGTGGGTCAAAATATATTAAAGATCCGTCAATTATGAGCAGAGATATGAAATTGTGAAATTTTGCCAATGATGAGCGATAGGGATTTTTTGATATGTCAAAAATGATCCAGAATCAGTGTATTGATCCGGATCCCCTCCAAAATGTAATGGACTCTTTCATGGCGTAAGGTATATGTTCTTGGTAACATTTTTACCCTAACCCTAACCCTATGCCCCGGGCCTAACCCTAATACCCTAACCTAAAACCCTAACCCTAACGCTATGAATCGAGAAAGATAACCGAACCTTAATCCCAGACCCAGCTCTTGTCACTCCCATTCGGTTTTATGTGGAGAAATACAGTATACGGGAGTTGGAACGAAAAATGTAGCAGTGGAAAAGAAGAGGAAGAGGAGGACACAAAAAAGTTGGGAGAGAAGGGAAAGAGGGGAGACGTGGACATCTTTATCACATCGAGGCCCTGACTGATCTTGGAGCATGGTGTTGACCGTGCATTGCCTTTTCATCCCTACACAAAATGATGAATGATCACGTTCGATCACTACCCTAACCCCACTAGATCCCTCCACCTAAAGGTGGGAATACTGTGTGATTTTTGGTCTACTTTGATCCAATTTTTCCCTTGTGTGTCTGTTTTTGGGAATCGGGTCAAGTCTCAGCTAAATCGTGTGTCGTGCATTGTGTAGCATACATGGAGTCATGAGAAGCGATTAACACCTCATGACCAGCTCCCGATCAGCAATCGTATGGTCGTAAGAAAATCAAATATGTTTAAAATCCTGATCGCTCTTCGTGAGGGCATCGCACTGTTGAAGCAGTGCCATGTACCAGTTTACCTCAAACTCTCACACTGAGCATGCGCGAACGCCGTAGGACCGCTGCAAAAATGACTGACAGTACTGTTCACATCTGTCCAGCCAGTTCTTGCTGCATTGCATCACTGCCTTTTCTTTTTTGAAGCTCTTTTTGCCGAGTGTCTATCCACTTCTGGGTTCCTCTTCTTCTGTTTTAATGGCAATGCTTCAGAACTCTTCTTCTTCTAATTTTTACGTTGCATTTCCGGAAACAAGACCCCCGACATGTTGTGTATGGATGTACAGTTTGAGGAGTTAGATCGTGTGTCGGTCCATATAGTGTGGGAACATGAATCGTGAGCTGCACACATTCAGACTATGTAATTGAATTGCAGTTTCAGATGGAGCTGAGCACAACGATTGAAAAAAATCGCACAGTGTATCCTAGACTTAACACAAAAAATGCCAACATTGCTCCAAAGGTGTCATAATTTACTGTTGACAGCATTCATGACACCTTATTCATTCTAATGACAGCGTAATGTCAGCCTTTATGTATAAAATTTCAAGTAAAATGTTACCAAAAAGATACACCTTACGCCATGAAAGTCCATTAGACGGTGAAGGAGAGCTGAGTGCGGGGCAAGGGAGCGCAGATGTGCACACCGTACCCAGCGGCCACAAACGCATCCCCCGCAAAAGAAAAAAACAAGCAACTTTAATTTAAACGTTAATATGTTAATAAGTAAATACAGTTAATTTCAATGCGAATATTTTTACATCACCTAGATGCAGGTGGTTTTCTGTTCAGAGTTATATAGAATGTCTTATTTATGTTTTGTGCCTTGTATTCATTTACTTGCGGTTAATACAAGTCCAAGCACATTTGTTGCTGCTGCTGTTGCTTTTTCAAAATGCACAGTATCTAAACACTTTTTTTTATTTTTATCCTTTATATTCTGTATATATTTTAAAATCTTTCTACTGTTACTTAACACCGTGGCTCAGAGAGAAACATTTTTTCTCTCTCGATTTTTCTGTATGTCCAGTGTAAACTCATATAAGACCAGCACATGTTGAAAAATTGACAATTAAAGACGACTTTGACTTTGATATTTCTGATTATGTTTATTTCTTTGATTAAGACATTTTCTGTGTTAAATGCAAAAGTGAAACAATCAAAAAATGCATTCCTTTTGAAACGGGCTCATGAGAAACTGCTTTGTATTACGGCACCTGCTGATCATCCTCCTCCACTTCCATGACATCATGCTCCAACCCGTGTTGTTTAGCGATGCTGTGCAGCATGCAGCAGACCATAATGATCTGGGCTACTTTTTTGGGGCTGTAGAGCAGAGCTCTACCAGTGCGATCCAAACAACGGAACCTGCTTTTCAGCATTCCAAAGGTGCGCTCCACAATGTTCCTGCTGCTGCTTCATCCAATAGCTCCAAAATGTCATGGGCTAATAAACGATACATTCTTAAAATTGTGAATTAATTCATACCAAAAATATTAACTCGAGGTGTGAAAATGTGATCCCTCGGTCGTCTTTCCTCTCGCCTGCACCGTCTCCTCACAAAAATCACTGCTGCCATCACTATCACCTGGTTGTGGTGCGTGTTACATTTATGGGGAAAAATGGGGGGCCCAATCAAGTCCAGGTTTGATGAATTGCATTGTGCCCACTGCATTAATTTATTTGCATTTCCTCCTCCCTTTTTTTTAGGCCCCTTATGAGATCCGCCAACTTTACATATTCATCAGAGGGAAACGCGCTAAATGGATAGAGGGCGCATTGTGACGCGTAGAAGACGCGCAGTCCTGATTCCCTGGGGTTTGTTCCCTTTATTAGCACGTGGAGTGACGTTAACACCTTTAGTGAATGTGCCCCTGAGTGTTGAATCATGGCACCATGATCAATATCACTGATCCACATAACTGTCAATATCTGTCAAAGAGGAGATTTGATGTTGTTTAATATTCTTTCTTCTCAAAAGCTGATAAAACAAGAACTTGCTTGATTTATAAAATTATTCATTAATGATAAAGTAACTATACAACAATTGAGTAACTGTTAACTGCCACCGGGAGTCAGTTTTTAAATAAAACTGTGGACACTATTAAGGTATATAATGACTGCAAGATCACATAGAGACTAATGTTTGACTTTTACAACTTCTCTGGAGAAAAAAAAAGTTGCTTTTAAAGCTGATATCCGGAGGATGAAAAGAGAGAGAGAAAATTCAAATGCAAACATCTTGATGTCCCTCCCTAAACAGCTCCACTTCCCCCCCCCTGCCTCTGCCAATCTTCCAGAAGCCACACCTCTACTTTTGTTGACCCCTATGGCGGAACATAACAATGTGTAACACACGAACACACATGTAGTATTGTTTTTCACTAATAAAACATGTTTATTACCTGTCCATGAGAAATGTCCAAATTCTGGTCCGATTGGAATTCTTTTAAATTAAGCAAGTCCCTCCCCCTTTGGAAAGCAGCTCTGAGATAAATTCTGTTGCGGTCACAAAGACGTTTATCCAATAAGCAAACTTTGTACTCGCACTTTTCTTTTGTTTTTTAGTAGAAGCTTTGGCGTTTCGGAGCGCTCCTCCATGATGCTATGCTGCTCAGAGTGAAACCTGTTTGCTGTTGTGACGCACGGCATTGTTTTCGTGCACAGTTTACGCACACGCATTCACTTTGATTGACAGTCTCCGCTACAGGATGTCGAAGCCTATTGGCTTAGCGTTGGTGACGTGATTTTCTATTTGTATAGGGGTTTCTAAGACATTGATGTATATAAATGACCACAGGCAGTATACCATAGTAAAAGACTAGTTCGGCATTTTTTCGAATTTCAAAAGAATGATATATAAACATAGATTTCTCAGAAACTCCGGATATAAACTTTTAAGGTAAATGAAGCCAAATGTGCAGATTTTACCAGATACACTTGCAATACCAATGTTCGCTTTATAAAGTATGCAAAGCATTGAACATGTACTGTATGTATAATAGGCTGGGATGTTTTCTTGGTACAAGTTCCCTCTGCTCAAAAATCAATGGGTACAAAAAATCCCAGATACAAACAAATGTTCTCAAATTTTTGATCTCATACAGCTTCTTGCATGAGGACCAATGTTTTTTTTTTTTTTTTTTAATAACCACAGGAAGAAGTATTTGTTAAATGTGATGTGATCTTACGTTGATCTGGTTCTGGAATGCGGGCACTGGCTGGCGCGGGAGGACCTGGAGGTCCCGGTGGACCGGGTAGACCTCTCTCTCCTGGGAGTCCTGGTGGACCACGGGGTCCTGCAACAGATAGACACACTGTTCTCAGAGGTTATGACACGGCAGAATATCAACGTTTTCTCCAGGAGTAGCAAAGACCACAGTGGGCTGAGTAATGATTGTGGGTGATGGGATGATAAGAGGAAATAGTCTGAAGGAAATTCAAGCTGAAGGAATCCAGGGCTCATGTGGGATGATAAAACTTCAACATGTCAGGCACAAGTTTGTATTTGGGTATGTGCAGGGGTAAAAGTAATGAATTACAAATACTCACGTTAATGTAATTGAGTTGCTTTTATGGGTACTTATATATTGGGTATATGGGTATATATATATATAATTCTAAATCAGTAATTTTACTTGTACTTAAGTACGTTTTCAAAGAAGTAAAGTCATTTGTTACATTTCTACACCCAACCGATACTGAGTAAATTATTATTTTTGTGATTATTTTTTCATTGCCGTTTCATGGTCTTATTGAACATAATGTGTTCATCGTCGTGCCATTTCTGATCAACGTTCAGCCACTTTCTATGATTCAGGTTGTGGTTACTACCGCTTATGTTGTTACCCACATGGCACTGTTTTAGAGATCATAAATGTAGCTATACATAGAGCTTAGTTTTATTTTAAATTTAATTAATTGGTGTTATTCTATTTAAAAAAAAGAAATGTACATTTTGACAAACTTTGATTTCATACAGATGCCTTTGTGGAAAATAAATTAAGTTCCAATTGTGCAAGATTTGGTCTCTTCCTTTTTAAGCTTATACATGAGATGTTTACTGTATCCAAGGGAACCGTGGCAAGATTTATTACCAAAAATAAACGCGTAGGGTGAAAGTAACTAGTATCTTTTACTTTGAGTACTATTTAATTGGGCTACTTATTATTTGTATTGAGTATTTTATGTATGACTTACTTGTATTTGAGTATAATTTCAATCACGTAACAGTACTTCTACTTGAGTAGGTTATATCAGTACTCTTTACATCTCTGGGTATGTGTGTTCAATTCAGTGGTGACAAGTAACAAAGTACAAATACTTCATTACTGTACTTAAGTAGTTTTTTCTGGTATCTGTATTTTACTTGAGTATTTATTTTTTGGGCAATTTTTTTACTTTTACTCCTGACTTTTTTAAAAAAATATCTGTACTTTCTATTCCTTAGGCTTTAAAAATGAGCTTGTTACTTTAAAGACCGAAGGTGACGTCACGGCATAAAAAGACTCAAACCAACAACCACTTCTGCTGCTTGTGAGAGGCTTTTCAGCAGCAGGGCTCGTTTACAGAGCAAAGAGGACACGAGTTCATTCTACAAACCTGGAGAACATTATTCTCTTGAGGCTAAATGAAAAATGTTGGTAGTTTGAGATTTTTTTTCTGTTAGGCAGGTCCCTTAGTTTTATGGTTAAGAGGGGTGTTGAAAGAAATCTATTCGGCGATAAATCGCAATATGACGTCACGCGATTCTCGGATCGATTCTAAATGGTCCAAATTGATTTTTTTCAATTAAAAAAAAAAAAAAATCATAATATTATTTATTTAAATTTTTTTTACCTTTATTTAACCAGGAAAGTCTTTTCCACTGCAGGAGACATTGTAACTGCACAAAGAAGTCACTGAAACCATGTTGACCAGTTTATGTTTTTTCAATAAAATCTAAAAAGAAATGCTAATGTTCTGCATTTATTTGTTGTTCTAGGCATATATCTCAGTTAAGTTGAACTAAAGTCATGTTGCACTAAAGTCAAAGTTGATTTAAAAGCCACAGGCAGATTGTATGTTATTTTTTTATTTTACCTTGTTGGCACATGGCATGCTAAAGCCAATGTTTTGAGTGTAAAATAGCCAATGAATTATATTTCATACATAATGTTCTCATGAAGGTGTACACATTTACAGATTAGTTGTTTCTTCAGCCATATATACGTATAAAAAAAGAAATCTCAATAATCACCTTATACTTTAATATCAGGATATATCGTATCGTGACCTATGTATCGGGATACGAATCGTATCGCCAGATGCCAGGTAATACACACCCCTACTGGTTAACATTTTCAAGTTTTTAAAAAAAGTGAAACTCAAAGCTTCTCTGGGTTTAATTGAGCATTTGCATTTTATTTCCACATTTTATCTATGAGGTAAAATCTCTTGGTGTTCAAATGTAACAAATTTAACTTGTTTCCATGCACCGCTATTCTACAATTTTCTTTTTTACTTAAGTACATCGAGTACAGGGGTCTGCAACCTGCGGCTCTGGAGCCTAATGTGGCTCTTTGACTCTTATGCAATGGCTCCCTATAGCTTAAAAAAAAAAAAAACTATCGAAATAAATAGTTGTTTTTTTTTTTACAGAGGCTATTAATGATTAATGACAAATAAAATCAAGATATAACAATGTGTTAACCAAAATAAATTGTGCAATGACTTTCCTACTTCACCTCCTGCAACATCTACAGACCATCAACTTTCCTGCACCTGTGGCTAACCTTAAGTTTTAAATCCCTGGTAAAATAACTGAACCAACAAAAATACTATTCTGGAAGAAAATGGAGATTTTTATTGTGTGGGAACAGATTCATGTAACCATCAATGTGTCGGTTAAATATGTATGCTTTATGTGTGGCAAAAAATGAGCAATTAGCATGTGTTGATCACATGATCATGTGTTATCAAATTCAAGTTACTTTTTGTAGCCTTTCAAATACATTAACTAAAAAAAAAAACTTCTTTATATAACATTGTGTTCATGTAAACTGAGATGTGTAAGAATTTGAAGATGAAAGATACTGTTTTATTTCTTGATGTTAATTTATTTTATTTTAAATTGTTTTTAAGTTTCCATTTACATGATCAATATAAGTAAATCAAGTCAAATGAAATCAAACATTATTCTATATAATTTTACCTGTATATAAGTTATTACACTGTATTGTCTTCATTGAAAAGGTATTTTTTTGGCTCCAGGAGGACTTTAATCCAGGTGCTATGAAGTTAAATGGTTCCCTGGAGAGTAAAGGTTGCAGACCCCTGATCTAGTAGCATCAGTGTTGTGCTAGTTACTGAAAAAAAGTTACTAGTTACCGTTACTAGTTACTTCATTAACAAAGTAACTCAGTAACCATTTTGATTACTTACACTAAAAAGTAATGCGTTACTGGAAAAAGTAACTTTTGAGTTACTTAGAATTAAAGAATGTATTATTTATTTTGGGTCATTTGTGTCCATACAGCTTCATATCAGTGCTGTAATTATATAATAATTCACTGTTGATCAACTGCTATAAAACAACCATAAATGATGTGCATATAAAGCAAAATTAAAACAGTAATTTTTCAGCCTTAGCACAGTAATGTAAAGTAAGCTGTGCATATTCCAGGTGCACATTCTGCTGTTGAAAATGCTTATGTAAATAAAAGTTCAAAAACTAATTCACAGCATTTTTCTCAGCTACACAATGCTAAGCATATCAGGCTAACGAGCTGCTGTTAGCAGTGACTCAGCAGCAGCGACAGGCTTCTTATTTACAACAACATACCGTGCAATAGTTTGGCTGAAGTGTCCCTGGATAACAGTCACAGTCCATTAAAATACAGCCACAGCGTTAGCTGAGCTTCACGGATGCATCTTTTGGAGACAAAAATATTTGACTCGCCATGATTGGCGCACGTGATGTAAACAGAAACACGCTGACAATGCTTCTTCTTCTACTGTTTTACTGTGTTTGGCACAGCATCCCGCAAAAATATGTATCGCCACTGTAAACAGGAAGTACACTGCTGCTAGCAAAGTCACGGACAAACGCACCATACTGTAATGGTAACGGCATTATTTCTTTAGAAAAATATTGCGTTACAGTACTAGTTACTGTCAAAAGTGACGTTGGGGCGGTAACGCGTTACTGCCCAACACTGAGTAGCATGTATTTTTTTATACCTTTACTCAAGTAAGGGAGCA
Source organism: Gouania willdenowi (assembly GCF_900634775.1). Classification (NCBI taxonomy): domain Eukaryota; kingdom Metazoa; phylum Chordata; class Actinopteri; order Blenniiformes; family Gobiesocidae; genus Gouania; species Gouania willdenowi. The sequence continues at coordinate 35,647,280 of NC_041052.1, forward strand.
ACTTCAATACTTTTACCAGTCATTTATATTCAACTATCTATACTTGTACTTTAGTATTGAAGACTAGTACTTTTGCCACCTCTGGTTACGTTACTGGGAAAGTCAGGAACAAGACGGGGGAGGTGTTGTGCTTCACTTGGTTGTCTGTGTTTCTTTATAATTAACAAGAGGATAGTATTTAATGACCCTGTACTGGGAAGCTATTCAAGGACACGGCAAAAGTCAAATAAACACCAATAAACTCTGCAAAGTGTTACAGGGCACAGGATCACAGAAACTAAAAGCTTTCTGCACACACACACTTAGCCTTTCTAAGTGTGTGTGTGTGTGTGTGTGTGTTTAAGAGGCTGTAGTTGCTCCACATGTGCTGGGTAGTGAAAGCGTCTCGTCTCTTTCTCTCCCGTCATTATTTTAAAAACCTTCATCACAACATGTGACCTCATTGTTTGGACTCCCTTAAGGTAACGCGTTCCCGTGAATAATAAGTTCTCTCGTCTCCAAAAATGCTGACAGTTCACTAATCACTGCTCTGCGATGAAATATTATCTCAGCCTCTGATTTGACACCACTGTGGGACGTTGCCACTTTGTGTCAAACGCGTAAATGACAGTGTTTGGGATGTTTCAGGGCTAATGTAATCCAGAGTCCGATTGCTCCCACAGCACCCACGTGACTTATCAATGGAAACAATTACATGTTTTTTCCTGTGAAATAATGAACCCCTCGAGCACTGAATGGATGCTGCGACAGAATATGAGCTAAAGTTTGAAAATCAATTGTCCTGTAACTTATTAAGACTTTTCATAACATGAATCACAACTTCTAACAAAGTTTGCTCCATTTTCTCCCCCTCCAACTAAAAATGTGTCTACATCTACATGACACAGAACTCGTTCCAGGTTTGTGTTTATCTTTCAATTTTGATGGAAAAAATCTGCACAATAAGAAAAACACAGCCCTGCTTTTGGATACTTATGAAGTAATGGAGACAGAAAAAACAATAACACCAGAGGCATATGGAAATCATAAGAACCCTGGGCTTTTGTATATGTATAAGCTCATGTTCATTTCAGATGGTTCAAGTCACGTGGTGCCTCTCAGAAAGGGTTTTGGGGTTTAGAGTTAAAGCTTTACCTCAACCTTCTAGTTACCCAGCAGCAGGCACAAACCAGGGGTCATATTTAAACTTCTAATACTCAAACAATATGTGTGCAGTGTTCAAGAAGCCTTTCAGCTTACTGAGAGTAAAAGTCATGGTACACCACAGACACAAACATGCATTTTACTGCATAGTCAATTTAGAAATAACAATGGACCTATCATTTTTGGAAAGTGGAAATAAATTAGACAAGCTGAAGCCTGTTTAGATCGAAGAAGAAGATGCAAACAATAGTATATGTAATTGGATAATGAGTTTAGGATAACAATATGACATTTCTGAGAAGGAAAAACAAACAAAGAATTGCAGATGTTTTTATTTGACTTTTAAAGCTGGAGTCAGCAATCCTGTTTTGTTATTCAGCGTTAAATTGTCCTTCCATCCTGAGATTTATCAATACACTGGCCCTCATTTATCAACCCGGCATGAAAAAGGGTGCAAATCAGAGTTTACATTTGGTCGTACGACAGGACCAACGTGTGATTTATGAAACATTCGTATTTGACCAATCGCAATGTACAAATGATCAGATGTTGATAAATCTGGCGGCTGAATTCCATCGTCATTAACCTGTTACAGTGTTTAGTATAACGTCGTTAGGTTTTTTTTTTTCAGTAACGGGGTAATCTAGCTAATTACTTTTTACAGCGTTACAACGCTGTTATTGAACGTTAAATGCGGTGCGTTACATACATTGATTGAATGAACTGTTATCCGAAAGCACCCCTGGCTTCATACGCAGCTGTAGTGAGGAGGTGGGTTAAAAACAAGGTGAACGATTATGATTGGCTAATGTTTCATGGTAGCCAATCAGAGCCAGTGTTTTTACACATGTGCCAGCACACGCTCCACACACAACCACTACAGATTTGATGAAGCAGCAGAGATGGCGAGCGTTGAGCAGTCCGATGAAAAGTTGGCATTTTTAAGGTGGCGATACAAACACTACTTTAGATTAATTGCGGTCAAAGACAAGAACGTACATGTGAAGTGTTCATTATATCCAGGAGTGAAGACTTTGTCGACATCAGTTGTAAGCAACACAAATTTAATGAAGCACCTCACAATGACACATGCATCTAAAACAATCAGAATTCTTTGACATTTAGCAACTTTTTTTTTAACAGTAATGCAAATAGTTACTTTCCTTGGTGATGAGTTACTTTTATTATAGAGTAATTCAATTACTTACTCGGTTACTTTTTGGATCAAGAAGTGAGTAACTATAACTAATTACTTTTTTAAAGTAAGGTTCTCAACACTGACATGTTACGCCCTTAAATCTTCCTGGTTTGTAGGCCCCGCCCACTGAGGTCAAACAAACACTGGCAAGAAAAGAATGGAAAACCTCACCTCTGAGATGGAGCAAAACAAAGATGTGCTTTTTCATAGTGTGAAAACTGAATTTAAAAGTATAGTTTTGCAGCATTTCTGTGTTTTGCTGTTTGCGTACAAAGGCGCTCATAGGTGACGTCTGCCCCCCTGTGTGCACTGCGTACAGCTTTACAGTAGAAATCCTGAACAATCACACAGAAATATGACGTTTATATCAGCATCGGTTGTCTGAATGCTTTAGGCCAGGGTTCGGCAACCTATGGCCCGCGAGCCAGATGTGGCTCGCAGATAAATCTTAGAACCTTAAAACATTCCCATGCATTTTAATCCATCCATCCATTCTCTGCCGCTTTAGTCCAGGCCAGGGTTTGGCTCCAGCTACCTGCCCGGCTTGAACCAATCACAGCTACACATGTTGCGCAATCGCAGTAGCTCAGTCCGTACAGACATGGGTTGGGTACCGGAGGGTGGCCGGTTCAAGTCCCAGTGTGGACCAAAATACAGAAGTTGTTCTGGTAGCTGGAGAAGCGCCAGGGCACTTTTTGAGCACTGCCGAGGTGCCCTTGAGCAAGGCACCAAACCCCAACACTGCCCCGGTGTGCTCCCTTCATTGTAAAAAGCAGCCCTACTCTGACATCTCTCTATTAATGCATGTCCACAGGTCCTGTTTGTGCATTTGTGTGATTCGGGCCTATGTGTGTGAGAAGCATGTCCCTAAAAATAGAGTGCAATGTAATTATTCAAAATATACATACAAAATAACAAATATTCAACATTTCAAAAAGTTCAAAAAAAAAAAAATTGAGTGGAGTAGAGCTGGCGAGTAAATACAGTTGGACAGAAATAAAAAAAAAAACTGATAAAAATTTGATAGTCAAAACTTGGAACGCACTTACTGTCACTTACCACAAAAGAAATGAACAAAACCCTTTAAAGAAAGCCTTAAAAATGACTAAATGTTGTCCCTTGTCTGTTTATTATGCCTTTAGCCAATTTCACCTATAATTCATCATATTTCTGAAGCAGTGCTGCACTCCCGTGTGTGTGAGTGTGTGCGAACCGTTGTAGCAGAGTTTACCAGCGGGGTTATACAGTATTCCATGGAAGTAAAACCAAAAAGGTGGTATCAGTAATAAAGTGGGTTTTTTGGAAATTCTATTTATTTTTCTTAATTTGTTTCAATAATCCGTTTTGATCTGTTCTGAATGGGTGTCTGCTTATGCTTAAATAACAGCTGAGGTTTGTTTAATAATTGTTTTCAGTCTTCATCAGATTTTGCTGCTGCACCACAAATCCACACACTCAGATTTGCATACACGAGGTCAGACCTGACGAGAGATCTGATCGTAGCGTGCGGCGTTCACATCAGAATTGATAAATACCAACGTTTGCGTTAATATGGTCGTACGCCCGTCACGGTTGATAAATGAGGGACATGAATTCAGAAAAAAATGAGGAAAAAGAGTCAGTCCTCTGTAGCAGCTGCAATCCTGTAAAAAGTTTGACCAATCCCTGCCATTCAGTCCGAATGAAAAGAACCAATCAGATACCTTCATGTCTCATCCTGCCCACGCCCCCCCTCTATGGAGCCCCAAAGAGGCAGAGGTTGCTTCTTTCTGTTAGGACCGCTTTGTTATTTTTATATCAGATACTTGGTAAAGGTTGTGGGGGCGTGGCATTGGACGGAACTTAGAGGAGGTCTTGCTAGCCCACTTCATGCGAGCTTTCCAACATTTGCTGACCTCTAACTCTGAACATACTTACATACTTAGTAGATCATGTGGATCTTTTCTTTTACTCTCGATGATACATTTTGTCACGTTTTAATATTGCGATATCTTGTTGCACGATATATCGTCCCACCTAGTTGTTAAACACAAAAGCAGCTGTGATGTATGAACGTTAACATGGTTTCGTCTGCTTCGGAGCACCTCTGCACAAAAGTTATTTAATAATGTTTTGATTTCCTTTGCTGCTGCAATTTTAAATAAATCTCACCTCAAGGGAAAAAAACAAAGCTTACAACATAACTGCTGAGAGTGCATTAATTAAAGCCCACTGAAATAATGGTTTAGTGCCTGAATGTGGATGACGGCAGACAAACAAAAATGTTACTTTTTGTGGGCTTTGCCAATCACTTTGGACACTTTGAACATTGTTTTTGAAGGAAACCTTATTGCACCAAGGAGACCATCTCACGACACTAACCAGAGGCGCCAGCTCTGCTGGTAACCAGAGAGAACCACACAGTTGTAGCATCAAAACAAGTAGTAACGCTGACCAACAAAACGGCACTTTTAGAAACGTGTGATTTTGAAATCTAACCAACAAAATTACCAAATAGCAGGAAGCTACCAGCCAGCCTCAGGCCACAGGAATGCTCTAACTTTTACTGCTGGGAAGTCTCTGGGATGACTTTAGGCTTTAGGACAAACAAACAGACTGGGCAAGGACAGTGCAGCCCACTATTAGACTCTGTTCCTGCAGCTCTTTGTTATCAGTGGCTCTTTTAAATGTATTGTTACACTGAATACTTTAAGGGGACGTTCAAACAAACAGTCTGTCTCCAGTGGCCTCCGTGTCACACACTCAAACAACGTGTTTGTTGACCTATGTTTTACTGCTTCTCTATTCTCACACCTGTTTTCACCCATTATCAGTGTTATCACTCTTACCTGATGGTCCTTGAGAACCCCTCGATCCAGGAGACCCAGATGGGCCCCGTATCCCAGCCTCCCCACGTGGCCCGCTAGGACCTGGTGGCCCACGAGACCCTGGCTTTCCTAAGAAGAAGTAACAGAGAAATGAAAATGGCCCTCATTTATCAACTTTGCGTGAAAACGGGTGCAAATCTGAGTTCACATTTGGTTGTACAACAGGACCAACGTGTGATTCATGAAACATTCATATCTGACCAATCCCAGCATACAAATGATCAGGTGTTGATAAATGCAACAGCTGAGTTCGATCGTCATTAACATGTGACGCCCTCCTGTTTCGGAGGCCCCGCCCACTAAGGTCAAACAAGAAAAGAAACTTTTCCAAGATGAGAATCGGCATCTTCACATCAGAGGTGGAGCAAAAAAAAAAAAAGTGGTTTCTGAACGTGTGAACATTGGACTTAGGAGCTCATTTAAATGCTGTTTGGAAGAGGATCAGCTACTGAGCAGGTGAAGTCTGCCCCCCTGTGTGCGAGCAAATTCCCAACAGAGATCCTGGAGAGGCGCACGGAAATATGACGTTTATATTGGCCTCAGTCTGCACACTTGAAGCAAAAAATATCACATTAAAAGAAATGAACGATTCAAACTGTTAAAGAAAAACTTAATAATTCATCACATTACTGATTAAATACTGCAGCGCATTTGTAAAAGTTTAAGGTATACTTATTTCATCCGTACAGTGCTCCATTTACCAATGTGAAAAAATCATAAAGCTAAAGATAATGTCACACAATTTCTCTGGGATATACAGCAGCGTCCAAGACAGAGCAAAAATAGCGATGCGTCCCGTTTGCGTGTGCGCGCACATGGGTGAACCTATGCGCTCCTGTTCAGACGGTTTACCAGCGTGGTTTTATGGTATTCCGTGGAAGGAAAAGCAAAAAGGTGGTAACTGTAATAACATCATTTTATTTTATCTGTTTTGATCTGTTCTAAATGTGTCTGCTTATGCTTAAATGACAGCTAAGGTTTATTCAATACTTTATTTTCAGTCTTACTCACATTTTGCTGTGTTGTACCATATATTCACACACTCAGATTTGCATACGCAAAGGTCAGATCTGATCGTAGCGTACGCGTACGCACAGATAGACAGACGGTTGATAAATGAGGGCCAATGTGACTAGTTACGTCTTAAATACATGGATGCTTGCTATGGTGTAATTTATACCTTCTCTGCCAGGAAATCCATCTCGGCCCTTTTCACCCTGAGGTCCTGAAATAAAAAAAAAAATAAAAAAGAGATAGCTTTATTCAAAATTTAGGATCCATTGGAGAGAAATCACTTTAGTCAACCTAAAAAGATGTTAAAAGTAAGAAATGATGTAAAAGAAAGAGAGCACGCAAAGGTGGGATATAATGGGCAGATATTTGTCTAAGCAGAAGATGGAATTTTCTCTGTTGTGAGTTTTCCAAACACCAAATGATCAAAAACACACAGATGAAAATATTTGAAATAAAATCAATGATTGACCTGCTGGTCCCTGCTGACCCAGAGCTCCCTGAGCGGGTACCGCCCCCATCAATGACGAAGCTTCTGACGCTGTCTCACCTTTAACCTGAAGGTGACGATGTGATATGGAGGTGGGGACTGAGAGTAACTGGACCTGGTACAAGAAGAGGAAAAATCAAGCAGAGATCAGTACGGGGGCCCCCTCCCGATTGGCTGAATTCAGACTTTACCTTTGCCTCCAACGAGTTCAGCTTGTCGCTTAAAGCTGTGATTCGACTGCAGTTGAGACAATCTGGAAAAAAATAGTTTATACAGTTCAAAATGTAAAGACAATGTGCTAATCATCATAAAATAGATATAATACATAACTAAAACGGCTTTACTAGGTATTTATTTGTCACACTGGTTGACTTGTTATTTTGGCTAAAAAGTTACAGAATTGATTTAAAGTCACTGAATTGTTTTGAAACAAATCGTTCTGAATTGAATCGGCAACAACGAATCGTGATTTGTATCGAATCTTTGTTAAAGTCAGTGTAAAGCAAATTCAGCCATTTTCTTCTAAACACATTAAATAGGTCATAACTGTATTCCTTAAAACATGTACAAAGCCATTCAAACATTTATAATGTAATTGTGGAACTAGGCTTCACAAACTGTGTTTCAAATTTCTGTGTTCAGGATTTAATGGGCGGGTCAGAAATCATAGCCGTGTTACATAACGAAGCCATCATTAGCATAAACCCGACCCTGCTGCTGAAGCACACCAAACTTCCGCGGCCTCCGGCAGGCGCAAATTGACCCCCTAGCCAAAAACAATCCTAATATTCGGACTCGGGGGAATAAAGCGCGTCCGCTGGTGCCACATTTTCCATGAAATTAGCACTATTTTTGCACCACGATTGTGTGTTTCGCCTTTAGTGGGCGCAGTTCTGACTCTACCCGGGAAAGATTCACATATTCAAACTTAGGCAGAGCAGACCTTTCTGCTGACACCTTGTTTTGCCCGATTCCAGCACTTTTGGAGCACCATTGATGCTGGAACTGCTTTCACACTGCTCTCTCCCATAGACACAGTACATGGCGGCTGGTTCCAGCATCTTTAACTGACACGCCCCCAGCGTCTCAGAGCACAGAGATGTGACAAACTCATAACACACGTTTATTTCTGCTTTACACGGACTTTAAAACAAATTGTTACACCCCTAGATGTAATCTCTCGTGATTTCGGTATAGCCATCCCATTTACGTAAATTCTCTAAAGCATATAAATGATTAAATTAATAACAGTTGTTGACTCTATTAACCCTATTCAGGATGTTTGGTACATTTCAGGAAGTTTAACAGCCAGTAAAGTAATTTAAACAGGAAAAATCATGAAACAAAAAAGTGTACAGTGATGAGGACGTAATGTAGAAACAGATAAACCCTAAAACGGAATTTGGGAAATTTTGAAATGGAAAATCGGAGGCCATATTTAAATACACAATGTAGTAAATGTAACACATCTTACTGGAGAACGTCTCTCCTGTGCGTGCAGCCGGACGGCGTAGCGTGGACGGTTTCCTCAAAGCCTCCTGAGCTACGAGCTGGTTCCCTGCATCTGTGACAGAAATCAGAGACAAGCAATCGTCAATATTGTGATTTTTAATTGAACGCTAATGAGTACATACTGTATTTGCTGAATCAAGTGTTAGGAGAGTATCAGGTTGAGCTCTACCAAAGTGAATTTTTCTGTGCTCTTTAAGTCGCTCTGACAGTGAAACACAATGAAAATAACTCAAATACACATCTTAATCAGGTATTTCAGAATGATTCTATTTATTTCAATCACTTTGAACAAATTCCATTTTGCTGCTGAACTTGGAAACCACTGTAAGTGTTGATAAGCAGCTGTCACAATCTTATTCACTATTGTTAACACTTGTTCTAAGTCTACACTTTAAAACATTTAAAAAGGAGGCCTTCAGTGCATGTGCCTCTCTGTGGGGGGCGCTATTATGTACATGCTTATGCTTGTGCAGCTGTAGATTGGTCTTCAAATAATAAACAAAATAGCTATTCCAATTTTAAAAACAGACAAAGTGACAAAATATCTCAAAATGTTAAATGTTGTTCTATTACTATTAGTTTTACATCAAAGTAAATGTAACTGTGGCCACATACGAGTCGAATCTAAGTAGGTTAGGTGCCTTTAATGGTATGCATATGACTTTTGACTGTAACTCTTGGCTGCCATTAAACTTGTTGTTGCACATCCCTGAGCTACGCTTCACCCAAACCTCTGGTCCAAAATAATACATTTTCTAAAACAATTGTAAAAGGAAAAGCATTTGGAATAATCAGCATGGAATAAACAGATCTATAGATCTGTACTTTCACCTAACCCAGTCTTTATGTGCATAAAGAGATGGAGAAGATGACAAAGCTGAAATTCTAAAATTAATTCCGAAGTAAGGAAACTTGGTAATATTTTACAATAAGGGTCTGTTAACGTTAAAATGCAAAATTTAACGTTAAGATGGACCAAAAAAAGTAAAATATTTCATGAACGCACTATTAACTAATGGTTAACTATGGTTAAGTAATGCGTATGAAACACTTAAGCATTTGTAACGTGTTACCTAAGGGATACATGTGTTACACTTTACAATAAGGGTCCAGAAAGGCTTAACTAATGGTTTACTATGGTTAACTAATGCGCAGGTTGTTGCATCGTGTGATTATGGATTATTTTGAATTATTATTAATGACTTTTCTGCTGGGATTGTTTAAGGATTTCCTTTAGAAAACATAGGGCGAGAGAGCAAATATAGGACGTAACGACGCTACTGTCAGTAGTGACAGCGCCACATTGTCACGGCATTGGAGGTTAAAGTCCAATAGGCGACCGACCGTTTTGCCTGCGTGACGTTGTTCAGAAAGTTTGCTGCGCTTGGCAAATAGAATGTGTGACAGCGGACCGGACCAAATAAAAATGCAACAATGTTGCAGCTTCACCGCCTGAACCACACCGAGTCCACCAGACTATATGTGTGAAAGCACCCTCAATATAAAGTCCTATATTTGGGCCTGGTTACTTTCTCACATGGTTAAAGGCCACACCATGCTTCGCTTGAGCCGAACCGAGACCTACATTTTGAAGAGGACCAGAGTTCGCTTGTTTGTTTGCTTTGCACCAGAGTTTCAGTGACCTTTCATGTATCACAAAAAGACCAGAGTATCTGAGGAAGCGAAGCAAAGGGGTATGTGTGAAAACACCCTAATAAACTTGCAAAAATAATTACACCTTACACAAAACAAACAGTGTGCCTGCTGTATCTTTGCAAATGTGGTGTTTTGTTGAATTGCTTCAATTGGGAAATTGTCTGTGTGTGAGGGAAAATGTGTGTGTGTGTGTGTGTGTGTGTGTGTGTGTGTGTGTGTGTGTGTGTGTGTGTGTGTGTGTGTGTGTGTGTGTGTGTGTGTGTGTGTGTGTGTGTGTGTGTGTAGTGTGTGTCTGGGGACAAACAATAGCTTCCTTGTTCAAAGAGAATGGGGAAGCCATCTCACATTGTGCTTTCCCTTTATTAAATGAAGTGTAGGAGTTGTGTCACAGGGTTGCAGTTTTATTGAACGGACAGAGCTTTGTTTAAAAAAAAAAAAAGGGTAGACTGACTACATTGTCAGGCCCGGTCTGGCTCTGGTTGGTCCAGGTGCTCCTGATACAACACAAGAGCCTGGGTTCATCTCATTAGCCACAAGGAAGCAGTTCTTACCATTCAGTGGTCAGTCGCCACAATAATAAATACCAAATGCTACGCTAAAAATCCAAAGCAACTTCCTGTGTTGTAAAACAGACTTTTACATGGTGAAATCAAGGGATGAGACAAGAGAGAGAGAAAGAAGGAGTGAGGTATGAAAAGTACTGAAAACATATGGCTCTGGGTAAAGTGAGACAGCTCCAATAATCCCCCCCCCCCCACCTCCTCCACCTCTGTTCACGTGAGTTCACATGTTTCTGGGTTGTTGGTTTTTCTCTGAGGATTACAAGCACAGACGGATTTAAACCCTGCAAGGGCCGACCCTCGACCGTTATGGCAAGAGCGTCAGATTGTAGAAAACTCTTCCTCGTCTCAATAGCAATAAAAACCTTGTACAGAGATGAAAGGAACACAGACTTTGATCAGCTTCTCACATGTTGTTTTTAACCCGATTTCAGTCCAAAGGGGTTGAAATTCAAAAGTCTGAATTAGTGAGTGTAGCTGGACTCTTATAGAAAATGTGTCTTTAGGAAGGCTGATTTTCACTCCTTTTCACTGCTTGACATTTTAGTTAAAGCTGCTGGAGACAATCATTTTTCATTAAATAAAAACGTGGCTGTGTTTGAAATGGCACACTCCGTACTATACTTTGACGAAGGACTCAATGTATGAGTGTCTTTAATAGTTTGATTGACAGTTCTTATGTAGCCAATCACAAGTGTAGCAAGTTTGGTTGTAAGCTCTACGTCTGCAGCGCGTCATTAGTTTCTTGGGTAGCCATTTTGTGTATTTTGTGGTTGTTTGCCTGGTTTTTTTTTATTTTGTGTGTTTTTGTTGTCGTTTGGTTGTTTCTCATGTCGTTTTGTATGTTTCTATTATTTTTGTGTATTTTATAGTTGTCTTGTGTTTTTTCCTCTCATTTAGTGTGTCTTTGTTGTCGTTTAGTGTATTTTGTTGTTGTTTGTCTGTTCTTTTTATTATTCAATATATTTTCTCTTATTTTGTGTGTTTTTGTTGTCATTTTGATGATTTATCATTTTTGACTAAAAATAAACGTTATTAAAACCCATATTTTTAATGCTTTCATTTGTTCATTTTCCCCTCTCTCGCTCTCTAGTACCCCCTGTAGTGCCATCGCGTACCCTTAGGGGTAAACGTACCACCATTTGAGAAACACTGAAATTGGCCTTTCCCCTTAGACCTGCAGTCTGAGCACAGAGACTGAATGCCATTCAAATGGCCCATGTTACGCTAACTCAACTTTACTGTGCTTTAAACATCATAAAAATTTGATCTATTATTAAAAAAGTGCTATTAGGGCTTCATACACATGCCCAAAGTGTTTTTTCATTGATTCCCTCAATCGTTCGTTAGAGGGTGATGTGCTCCTTTCTTACTGCAGGGCGAGCACAAACACCTCGCTACAATTTGATGACGCGTTCCCACTTTGATGATGAATTTGACATGGCACTGAGCTGGAGAAGCCGCGCCTCCAGTTCAGTGCTCAGCCGCGCAGTGCTATGTATGTATTTTCTGCAGTCTATGTATGTAACAGCGAACGCCCCGCCCCCACGCTCCGTCTCGTGTTTATAAAGCAGCATGAGCTCGGCTACGGAGTGGGTGGGAGGAGGGCGGGCCGTCCTCTGACCCTACGTCACCGTGCGGGGAGGAGGAAATCAGAGTCTCATCTATAGACACGCCCACTCATGAATATACATAAGTAGACCGCAAATCAGCCTGTTAGTGTAGAGCTGCTCAGAAAGTGACTTTTCAGAGGCTAAAACTCTGGAAAACAGGCGAGTTTGGGAAAATAAACCTCAAATACTATGTTTTTGGGGTTCTTAGAACAAATGGAGATGGGTGAAAAATAACATGACCTGAGACCTTTAAATGTCCCACCATCGTGCTTAGCCAACAATAACATCAGGATTAATGATTAATGACTAATGAATGCTGAAAAAAGCTTTATCGTTGACTTTGATCTTAGGTTGATCTTTAGGGGGCTAATTGTCCCAGTGCAGGCGTGTCGTGACCTTTTTAACCTACACTCCCTAATGCTCAAAGTCACAGACTGAGGTAAAGATCCTATTTGGAGGAATACTCCCAGAGAGAGATCAGCAAGTTATTGACACGCGCACACGCACATGGACACGCACACGACTATAAGCTGAAAAAGCCACATCAAGAAACTTTTGTTTAGTTTTTTTTGTAATGAGTTTGTGCATTCATGCGAGCTCAGAGGATGAGCACATGGATCATTCATGCTTATGTCTGTGATTCTGCATGTTGCAAAGTTCAAGCAGGAAAAAAAGTGTGAGGACTGTAGTATGAGGCCTCTGAACAGTCAGCAGAACATCTATTTGAGGATGACATCATCTATTTTGATGTCTCTATTGCGGCACTGAGGCCATTCAAGGGTTTGTTTGAGCCTCAACTCTAACCAGGAAACTGCTGGAAACAGAAAAATGGGAACTAGTACAAGTTTAGCCCACATTAAATATTCTCCTTGTACATATTTGCCCCTTTTAATGCATTTTTGCTACATTACTCCCATTTCTGCCACTTTTTCATCAAATTCCAATGCATTTTCTGCACATTTTTCCACTTTCAACATATTTTTGGCACTTATAAACCCTTTCTATTACTTTTCCCACTTAATGTTGCATATGTTGATTCATTATTTTTAACTTCTTTTCACCATATTTTGTGCTTATTTTTGCCAATTTAAAAACATTCTTGATTTGTCATGCCCATTGTTTGCCAGTTTATACTAATTGTTCCTATTCTTGTTCCAATATTGACACTTTAAACCCTTTTTACTATTTTTTCTGTCCATTTTTGGCCACTCTAATTTGTAACTTTTAACCAATTTCTGTGGCTTTTAAAGCCTATTTCACCACTTTTTCCACCATTATTGGGTAAGTTTTAACCAATTTTATTTCTGATTAAAACAATGACTTACATCTTTACGATGACTATATACTATGGCACAAATAATAATAAACTTCCTGGATAACAGTGGATATGATTCAGATAAATAAATAAATAAATGTGGTTATCACAGATTCATAGAACAATGGACCATCATTTTGATAAATTGTTATAAAGACATAAATGAAAACATGCAGGAGTTACTTCTAGGTTTTATTAGGACATAATACTTTTAACCATAGCTTTTGTATGTTTGCTTCTCAAATTATGAATCAATGCATGCAAACGGGCACATTTTGTGATCACTGATCAAGTTAATGAATTAGGAAATTAATGTTTGTAAAACTCATAAGAAGAAGCCACAGATTAGAGAGACAGATGAGAGAAACAAACAGGAGCCTGTAGTGAAATCAGGAGACAATGTTTGAAAATGGTTTAAATTAAAGAAAAGAACAAACGTTTTGCAATTTTTAAGCACAGTTGGTCCATCTGGAGAATTAATGTTGTTCACATGCTTGTACTGATAATACTTTTTTTTAAAAAATCAAATAAAAAACACTGTGTGTGACTTATAGATCAAATAATTTAAGATAATTTGCTTGAAAAAATATGTAAGCGGTTGAAATAGCGGCTTTAAAGTTTGTTTTGATCTCCATAGCAAACACGTTCTTATTGACATTGTTTGAAAACTTTTTGCACATTGCATTGTGGGATGTGGAGTCCTGTAGAAGGATGCATAGAAGTGCTTTTATTTCCATCGTACCTTCATTTCTTTTTTTTGCCCCAAAAAACTCTGCCAAAGTGACTTTCCAACACATTTCTGGTGTTTTCGTGGACTGGAAGCTCTGGCAAAACTATGGTTTTGGATTTTTATTTTGGGGTTGACATGGAACGATCCAAATCTGACTGAAATTGAATGTCTTGCAGAATGAGGCGATATCCTGGGGAATACTGGGGAAAAAACTAGAACAAAAATGATGTTGAGCCAATCACTGACCTCATTGTCTGGTGAAGAAACTCTAACCCTACCCTAAGAAAAACAGGGAAAGAGTTACATGTGGGCTCTAAATCTAAAGCTCTAAATATGAAGAAACGGCCCCTCAAGAAAAGTTTGCAATTATGATTTCAATAAAACTCTTGTACAATGTACTGTTACATTTTAGCAAAGACAACTTTATATGTAGCTATTGTTATTGGCTGTGGAAAGCTACTACAAAATGTTGATGATACAAGATTTTACCACTTTTAGCCAAACACACTGGGTGTAGTTCTGCAGCTGCATTTCTCACACTGCAGTGCATGGTGTGCTTGGTCTCCTGCTTGGTTTTTCAATGTGGAACTGGAACCACATTTTGGGCCCAGGGTACAAACCATTTCGTTGGTCCCCTACTGTAAGTTATACTACTATAGCATTATTATATAAGCTTTCTTTTTTCTCCATATCCCAGTGGTTGCCAAATGGTGTGTCACCACAGCACACGGCAAGTCAGGGTGTGCCGTGGGATTTTGTGACAACCATACATTTTTTGCAATATACAACTACACAAAAATAATACATTTTTAATTTACTACATTGTATGCACTCATTTCATAATAAAGAGGCAAACTCTATTCCATTTTTTAAAATATATTTTGTTAATAAATATTTCATGAGTAATATTGACTTTTGTCACATTTTATTGGGCATTAGTAAATAAATGTACATTTACAAATATTGTACATGATATGAGTGATAACGCGTGTTGTAAAGGCATTTTGCACAACAGGTGTGCCTTCAGATTTTTACTTATCCTTTGGTGAACCTTGGGCACAAAAAGTTTGGAAACCACTGCCATATCCATTGCTCGTATTTTATAAATCTGTTCTACTGTATATTAGTGGTTTACTGGATATTGAATATTGTGTTTGTGACATACTTTTGCTACAATTTAGTGGCGACTGGTGTAAAAAAAAAAAAAAAAAAAAAAAAAAAAAATCTATCTATCTATCTATCTAGATATACTGTATATATATATATATATATATATATATATGAGGCTGTGGAAAAACCACCAATGGCAAGCCACTTGCACAAGTCTCCATCAAATGTGGCATATTCCAAGGAGACGCCCTGTCCCCACTGCTGTTCTGCATAGGTCTGAACCCCCTCAGCCAAATAATCAACAAGACTGGCTATGGATACCGACTCAGGAATGGGGCCACCATCAGCGACCTCCTCTACATGGAGACATCAAGCTGTACAGTGCAGACATTGGGATGTCATTCGGACTAGAGAAATGTGGTCGGATGGTGACTAAGAGAGGGAAGGTGGTCCACACAGAAGGGGTCTCATTCCCAGAAGGAACAATAGCAGACATTGAGGACAGTTACAAGTACCTCGGAATCCCACAAGCAAATGGCAACCTCAAAGAGGTGACAAGGAAAGCGGCTACGACCAAATACCTCCAACGAGTACGGCAGGTCCTAAGAAGCCAGCTCAATGGCAAGAACAAGTCCCGGGCAATAAACAGCTACGCCCTGCCAGTAATCAGATACCCTGCAGGAGTAATAAGCTGGCCAAAGGATGAGATACAGACCACAGATGTTAAAACATGAAAGCTCCTAACCATGCACAGAGGGTTCCACCCCAAATCCAGCACCCTGAGACTGTACGCTAGCCGGAAGGAAGGAGGCCGAGGACTAGTGAGTGTGAGAGCCACTATCCAGGATGAAACATCCCAGATTCATAAGTACATCAAGGACAAGGCTCCAACAGATGACGTGCTAAGTGAATGTCTCAGACAATGGGGAACAGAAGATGAGGTGCTGGAGGTTCCGTCATGGGAGGACAAACCCCTACATGGGATGTACCACCGAAACATTACTGAAGTGGCGGATATCAGGAAATCCTACCAATGGCTAGACAGAGCTGGACTGAAGGACAGCACAGAGGCACTCATCATGGCTGCACAGGAGCAGGCCTTGAGCACCAGAGCAATAGAGGCCCAGATCTACCACACCAGACAAGACCCCAGGTGTAGGCAGGGAAAGCTTACATGGAGCGCCATAACCAAGTGGCTGGCAAAGTGTACAGGAACATCTGTGCAGAGTATGGGCTGGAAACCCCAAGGTCAAAGTGGGAAACACCTCCAAAGGTGGTAGAAAATGACCGAGCCAAGATCCTGTGGGACTTCCAGATACAGACGGACAGAATGGTAATGGTGAACCAACCAGACATTGTGGTGGTGGACAAAGCGCAGAGGAAAGCCGTTGTGGTCGACATAGCAATACCGAGTGACTGCGACATCAGGAAAAAGGAACATGAGAAACTAGAGAAATACCAGGGGCTCAGAGAAGAGCTGGAGAAAACCTGGAGGGTGAAGGCATTAGTGGTGCCCGTGGTCATTGGGGCACTCGGGGCAGTGATCCCCAAACTGGAGGAGTGGCTCCAGCAGATCCCAGGAAATACATCAGACATCTCGGTCCAGAAAAGATACTGCGCAGAAGCCTCAAGCTCCCAGGCCTCTGGTAGAGGACCCGAGCTTGGAGGAAAAAAAAAGAGACCACCCGCGGAGGGTGAGGAAGAGTTTTTTTTTTTTATATATACATATACTGTATATTTGAGGAGCCTGCTGCTGCTACTGTGCCTGAAACTGAAATCTATTGGTTTGGAAACGTTGCTAATAGATCCTATTTTTTCACTGTGCAGCTAGTCAAAGTATATTAATCATATTGCTATATTTATCTGGTTGATAAATGGTAAATACATAATGATCAGAATCACTCTGGCCACCTACTTAAGCTTTGGTGGCAGCAAAATGTAGTCTTCAAAATAATAATTTTTTTAATAGTTTTATTGCCAATTAAGATTTGATGTGCAAAAGGAATGTTCCAGCATTTAAATGCGCGAGAGTGCACGTAGTTAATTTCAATATAAATATTATATTGCTAACGTCTGAAGAATTAAGCAGTTGCTTTCCCTCGTTTGACCTTCTCTCCCTCTCTTTTATTTCCTTTTGGCCTGGTTTTTCTTTCGTGAGGAAAGACATGGTTTCCTGCTGCTGTCTATCACCCGTTCCTTGTCACATCCACAGTTCAGACTACCTGCCACAGCACAGCAGCAGAAGCACATGCGGGTCGTACCATTCGCACTGTGGTAGCTCGGGCCCTGATGCAGCATGAATAATGGTTTTTAGTGTAAAACTGTGCTTAACAACCTGCTTATTTTCACACAGTTCATTCCAATATAAATAATCTAAAAATGTTTAAAATGCATTTTTGTACATACTGTACATATAATGCCTTGGGCCCTGGGTACCCTTTACCCCCCCAGGGCGACACCCATGCTGGAACGTGCATGTATGACACACACAAATAAGCTGTAATATTAATGAGCCATGGCCATTCATTCAGTGATACACTCCTTGTTAAAATAAACCCATTGGTTAGAGACTGGTCAGCGCTGCCAACCAGAGACCTCCTATACACACATCTAACACTCAGCCCTCAGAGCTCATCACCTGCTCAGGTTTATTTGTTCTCTGCTCAGGAAGAATTGCTCTGCAGTTTGTAGACGGACATGTTTTAATGAGAAAAATGAAGCTCAATGCTCTGTGGTTGTCATGCAGGTTAAAGCAGAAACAGGCTGAACTTAAAGACTTCACCATCCAGTTTTAATGACTCAAAGTTTGTAGTTCCTTCACTGAAGCACTGTTGTATCCAAATACACACTCTGACTCTGCCCACACATACGGCAGAGTTCAAGGTGCTGATCTATCTCTGTCGGGTCAATGAGCTGAGCTCAGCGCTGCAGCATCATTAGTGAGCAGGTGCTGACAGTCAGCCAAAGGAGCACTTTGTCTCTGTCTCTGCTCTGGACACAGTCTGAAGCCGGCTGTGACCCCGACTTCAATACACACACACGCACGCACACACAAGTTGGCCAAGCTGGATGAGTCAACTTTTTAGAACATATTTGCAGATCAAGCAGGTTTTGAGAGGAAAGACTTACTTTTAATGTGACAATGTATTACTCTGTTAATACTGGGTTCAGTTGAACCTTTTAGGGATTATTTTTATGGCTTTGCTTTAAACACTTTGGAAACAAAACAGCGTCATTATAAGAATCAAGACTTTTTAGAAATGTAATTCAGAGTGCAAGCACACCAGGAGAGTCTGAGGGTAGGAAGGCAATACTAAAACTAAAACACAGCACTTGTAAGTGGACCAAGTTAATAAAAACTGGCAATGGAAACTCTTGAATTTCCAAATAAACACTTAAATATTGCTAAAAAGTTTTTACGCTTTCATGAGGAGGTTTTTCCAACATTTTCGATATTGAAATGTGTCGCAAAACCGCTATGAAAACACTTTTTCCACAATTACAAGTGATGTACCTGGTCACATGACCACTTCTGTATGAGAAAACATGGCGAGGTACATGTGGGCAGAAGAGGAGACTCAGAGCCGTGATCATGAAGAAACATTATCATATTTACAAGTCAATCACATTTCTAAAGAGGTACTGTATCCCTGAATGCATCTATGTGTACGACAGTAACTCTTGTTTGAGACATTAAACTCTCTGTGGTCTCTATCTTTAGTCCACTGGATATTCATCCATCCATCCATCCATCCATCCATCCAGACCAGGCATGCACCTATAAAAACAATGCCACTTAATGAAAAGTTTTAGACACCCTTTGGTAACCTTCATATCTATCACTAGATTTAAAAAAACCAATATGATTTGGGAACTTTAAAGGAGGCACAAGTATCCTTTAGGTGGATATAGGGCTCCAAAAGTTACAGTCTAACTATTTAATGCTCTGCCTGATCATGAATATAAAAACAGACAGATGTAAGGTGTACATTTTGGGACATCCTCAGGTATCAGTGTGAGGTATCAAGGTATCAGGAACACCTTCATTTATCAGACCAAAAGGACTCATGTCTCAGCAAAACCTCCGTCAAATGACACAGCCTCACTTGTCAAACCAAACGCCGTCAGACTCAACAACCTCAGGACCTGACGTTGTATTTTGAAGAAACATGACGTCATCAATATGTGCTGCATCAGATACGAGGGTAAGTTGAAAGCTTTTACGGTCTATTTATTTTTAAAGGTTAAGATACATCAATGTTGCATTTAACTATATATCTATTAATCAAACAATACGTTGATATATCTTAACCAATGGAAAGAACGATTTTTTCAACTTACTTCTTCATGTGTACTTCCGGTTCCTTCCAATAAAACTTCATGTCGTGGTTTACTGACTGAGGACGTTGAGTCTGATGACTAGCAGTGTGACGATATCTCGCTTACGGCAATATATCGCGATATTTTTCCGCACGATCGATCATCAATATGCTCCAGCTAAGTATCATTGTTTTTAATTTTTACATTTTTTTCAAAATCTTTTCTGCTTTTTCACTAAAATGTGCAGGTACATCTTCACAGAAATGTTATCATTGTTTGTTGAAGGAACCAATATATTGTTTACTGGAATATTGCACTATAATGGTGTCACTGGTAAAAAAGACCCTATTTTTTGTTTACAGAAATCACTATTGGAGATACTTATTTGTTTACATTGGTATGTTGACACTTATTCACAGAAACGTTGCACTAAAATAGTGTCACTGTTCATAGGACACTTTTTCAATGTATTGTCTTTCAGAGATCAAATAAAAATGGTATTTTTTCACTTAATCTTTTTTTTTCTTGTTATGTCATAGATTATCGTAGATTGATTTCTGACCAATATATCAATAATCGCAGAATCGTCATATCGTCAGATAATCGTTATCGTGAGCTTTGTATCGCGTATCGTATGGTGAGGTACCCAGAGGTTCCCACCCCTACTGGTGACTTATTTTGAAACCGGAGGCCGTGTCATTGGACGATATTTCATTTGACTGAGGTTTTCCTGATACTTCAGTCTGAGACCTGATGATGTGCATAAATGTACACCGTACAGATGCACATTAATGCAGCAGTTGGTCTTTGCTGTCCTATGATCTATACTAACACCCCACGACTGTAAAGAAATGAACCAATAAATATAAACTGAAGCCAGTAAATACTTCAGACTGACATTGAAACTTTGAAGTTGAAAAGAAGAGAGCACTAATGTAAAATCAAGCTGAAGTGAAGCAATAAGCTGCCAAAATTTCACCTGGACATGGAAAATACCTTTTATTTGTTCACATAACACTGCAATATTGTGTCTAGAACCAAGTTTTAAGACATCAAGTCATATTCCTTGTATCATCAAGAAACTCTACTTGGTCAATTAAACAGATTCTAATTCTAAAAGCGGCAGCAGCAGCAACAGCTTGGACCTCCCACCACACAGCAGTACTGGTCCAAGTCTGGTCAACTGGTCGGTGCAAACTTGTGTCTCAGCCCAGAGTGTTCCCTGCTTTCCCAGGTTCACAGTTTTCCTTTATTAGGTGATTGGTTTAAATGGTGGGAAACACTTCATCATTTCCTCAGAGCAAAGCAGCCCACACAGCCTTAGCCTAATTACAGGTGTAGGAAGTAGGGCCTAGCTATAGCTATGGGTCAGACAACTGATCTGGGGGAGAACATAAGCTGAACGACACTGAATCCTCCCTTCAGCACCATTTGGGGTGAAAACAAGTGCAGTGAGGCGGCCCGTCTACATCTGCTCTGCTTTATAAGGCCAGGGTGAGGTGTTGCAGGGACCTGCTGCTAATGAAACCTCAGTGTGGCCCTCAGGACCCTGAGGTGAGAGTGTGCCAGGTCCCAAGAGAACGCACCTCATCAATCAATACAGCGCAGAGCAGCACACGTTCTCCACAACAGCACTATGACCACAACCCCCACAGCACTAAATACACACGAGGCTGACAGTGATTCATTACAATGACTGTGTGTAGTTCAGTGCTCAAATCATACATGAGCTGGTTATGCTTAAACTTGTGTTTGTTTTTGTGCTTTGGGAGTCATTTTGTATATTTTAGTTGTCATTTTGTGTATTTATTTCTGTACATATTTGTAGTCATCTTGTGTGCTTTGGGAGTCATTTTGTGTATTCATTTTTATTTTGTGCATTTTTTATTTGTTTTTTATGATTTGGGAGTCACTGTATGTATTTTTGTTATAATAATAATAATAATAATGCATTGGATTTTATATAGTGCTTTATCATAGACACTCCAAGCGCTTTACAGAATGAAAGCATTATTCTTTTCACACTTAGTGGTGGTAAGCTACCATTGTAGCCACAGCTGCCCTGGGGCAGACTGACGGAAGCGAGGCTGCCATAGTGCGCCATCGGTCCCTCCGACCAGCACCAACACTCACTCACACACTACATTCATACTAGGCCAGGGGTCTGCAACCTGCGGCTCTGGAGCCACATGTGGCTCTTTGACTCTTTTGCAATGGCTCTAGATAGCTTTCAAAAACGTAATAAAATAATGAATTATTATTTCTTACAGAGGGTATTGATGAATAATGACATTAACTTCAAATAAAATTAGGATAAAAACAATTTGTTAACCTAAAAATAAATCACATTGTGCAATAACTTGCACCTGTGGCTAACCTTAAGTTGTAATGAAATCCCTGGTAAGATAACAAAACTAACAAAAAGACTATTCTGGAAGAAAATAGATTGCTTGATATGTTGCAAGAAATTAAATTCATTAACTCATAGAATTATTTGATATTATTTCAACTTTATAGAATTTTATACACTGTATTGTTTGCATTGAGAAGGTTTTTTTTTTGGCTCCAGAAGGACTTTAATCCTGGTGAGATTGGGCAAAATGGCTCCTTTGAGAGTAAAGGTTGCTGACCCCTGTACTAGGCAATGTGGGTGATGTGCCTTGCCCAAGGACACAATGACAGATACCACTGGGGTGACTGCCACCCCATGGCACATGGATTTCTCAGTGGTCTCCATCCAACTATTAACCAGGCCCAGACCTGCTTAGCTTCAGAGATCTAACAGAATGGGGCAATGACAGGCTGGTGTGGCCACATTTTTTTGTGTGTTTTTCTGTTATTTCTTTACATATTTACAGTCATCTTGTGTGCTTTGGGAGTTATTTTGTGTATTTTTGTTGTCAATTTGTGTATTACTTTTTTATTTTGTGCAATGTTGTGTTTGTTTTCTATGTTTCGGGAGTCATTGTGTGTATTTTTGTTGTTCATTTTGTGTGTTTTCAGTTATTTCTGTACATATTTGTAGTTGTTTTTTATTACAATATTTTCACAATACACTTTTGACAACCACAACAGCGTATTTTACTGTTTTATAAGGTTTTTGCATCTGCTAGTATTTTACCATAAATTCTACAAATTACTTTTTTTTTTTTTTTACAGTGCATGTACTTACAGGATTTGACTTTGGATTTTTATTGCTTTCATTTTTACAAGGCATGGACAAAATACTTCTGAAACGAAGAGATGATGACATGACAGTTCTTTGCACTTTTATCTGAATCATTTAGCTGCTGACTTCCCAGATGTCTAAATTATATTTATAATTATCCTTTAAGGGTTCAATGGGCTCCAGCAGTGTGGGTGTCTCTGATACTCTCACCATCACCAGCTGTTATTATTGTGGACGTCACACACTTTGATAGAGGATCTAAGAATGACTTGACTGGGTGTCTTTTCACTAATGATTCTGACAACAATTTCAATGTTAAATCTGAATGTTAAATATTAAATCTAAATGTTAAATCTGAAACGAAACATTAAATGTTAAGTATTAAATGTAAACGTTCCATCTAAACCTAAAAGGTAAATTTAATGTTAAATATTAAATCTAAAACTAAACGTTAAATGTCAAATCTTAAATCTAAATCTTGAATCTAAATCTTGAATCTAAATCTTAAATCTAAATCTAAAATCAAAATTTAAATGTTAAAATTTAAATCTAAATGTCAAATCTAAATGTTACATTTCAAATATAAATGTTAAATCTAAATGCTTCCAGATGTCTAAATTATCTTTATAAGTATCCTTAAAGCTGCTATCTGGAGTTTCATAAAAACGTCTCGATGTCCCGCCCTAAACAGCCTCACTTCCTCCCACTGCCTCCGCCAAACTTCCAGAGGCCACGCCTCTACTTTTCTGCACACGCATCGAGGAACATAACAAGGTTGCATTGATATAGGTCTAAAGGTCAGGTAAGAGCCATAATCATATTTAACTATTTGCTATTGTGACGCGCACAGTTCCGCATTCACTTTGATTGACAGTCTCAAAAACAGGAAGTCAAAGCCTATTGGCTGGGAGCAGTCGGCGATCATTTCCATTTATATAGGGGTCTATAGGATGAAGGAGGGACTTATATACATTAATGTATATGAATGACCAGCGGCAGTAGACCATAGTAAAGGACTAGTTAGGTATTTTTATGAATTTCAAAAGAATCATACATAAACATAAATTTCTCAGAAGCTCTGAATATTAGCTTTAAGGTTGGGCTCTTGCTTCTACATGTTTAGATGGAAACAGTGTGGGTGTCTCTGATACTCTCACCATCACCAGCTGTTATTATTGTGGACGTCACACACCTTGATGGAGGATCTAAGGATGACTTGACTGGGTGTCTGTTCACTAATGATTCTGACATTTCTGTGCTTTCTCTCATCAGACCCATCAGCTCCCCCTCTTCATCCAGATGTGCTCACACAGACAGCCTGTAATCTCCCACAGGAAGGAGGAGGGTCCACCTCTCTGTCCCACACTGAGTTGTCTTTACCTCACTCACTCTCCCTCTCTGTTTTCCCAGCACATGCCTGAAGTAGAGCTGATGTCAGTGACGGGGTCTGCGTGCTCCCCCCCCCGCCCCACCAGCAGGCAGTGATGGTGTGTAATTACAGAGTGAATGGTCGAACTGGTGGAGTTGGACTGAAGACTGCTGACAGAAGCTGTTCCCATTGGCTCTGCCACGCTGGACATGGGCAGCTGGGAGGTGAATGAGCGCTCTCCAGTCTTCTTACTGGTTGTATTTTACGGGAAAGTCTCGTCATTAAAGACATCCAACTATCTGCTCCACAGTCTCCCTGCAAGGCATGTGTGGAGAGTGTAATTACAGGAAAATTGAGCTTTGTTTTAGAGTCACTCACCAGCCTTGCCTCTAATTACCGTAGTGTCTGCTTTAACTGCTCATTTGGGGCGAAGTAGAGTGATTGGTGTGTAATTTCATCTATAGTCTGATTGACCATTAGTCATTTCAGAGCCAGAGGTTTCCTGGATGTCTACAGCTGTAAGAAAACCTGATATCTGAAGAGAAAAACGAAAGGAGGAATGTTGTTTTCTGAAAAGTTTTATGGTTAAAACAATTAAATTGTTGTTTCCTCTAGCTCAGGGGTGACAAACTCATTTTAGTTCAGGGGTCACGTATCAATGATATGTAAATGAAAACGTACGCAAGTATATCAGTCCTTGCGGGATCTTCACTTAAATTTTGCTGACTTTGAAGATTTGGGAACATTTTGAGAAATAATTTGAGGACAATTTGCCAAATTTTGGAAAAATTGAGTTCTTTCAACATTTTGAGATTAAAAATGACTGGCATCATGTGATATAAGAACTGGAAAACTGAGAACTGCAAATGTTGTGGATTTTAAGTGGATTTTTGAGATATCTACAACTGAATCATTTTGTAAATTACAAAATAATTCATGTTTTTCTATCATTTTTACATTCTTGAGCCGGCCGAATTGAAGGCTCTAAAGGGCCGTATTTGGCCCCTGGGCCTTGAGTTTGATATACAGTACAAAAGCAATAAAAATCCAAAGTTGAATCGTGGAAGTACGTGCACTGTTTGAAAATCTGAATTTATAGTAAAATACGAGCAACTGTAAAAACTTTATAAAACAGTAAAATACTCACAGCTGTGGCTGGCAAAAATGTATTGAAAAAATACTGTTAAAAAAATAAATAAAAGAATAAAATAGAGCCTTCCCGATATGGGTACCCTCAGGGGTATGCAAATTGTCATAGTGGGTAAGTGAATAGAAATTAAAAACAGCAGGATAGGATAACAAACTCCTGAAAAAAACGGTCCTGGTTATTCAGACAACTTGATCTTTTCAAGTATTCCATTAAACCCCAACGATGAGCCGGAGGCTCTGCTGAAAAACTTGAAAAACATGACTTTTCACTGTGTTCATCGACTCAGACCTCATAGAGGAAGCAACCCACGTCCCATCATCACCAAATTTGAGCACTTTCAACAGAAAATCTAGGTTAAAAGCCAAGAGCGAGAACTTAAAGGCACGCACTTTGGTATGAACGACCAATTATCCTTGACAGATCAACAAACATCGTAAAATCCTGTACCCTCATCTTACAGAAAAGGCAGACGTTCATCACTGGTCGTAGACAAACTTTACATAGAAGGCCAACTAAATAAAACAAACAGGTGATGTATGAGTTAATGTAGAAAGAATAACTCTCTTAAATTAACATATTGGTTAAGGTAGCAGTATTTAAAGGGGGTAAAAACAGTGTCACAACATTGGAAACTATAATATAAACAGAGCAGCAGTCAGGAGCCTCCGTGCATTGCCACAAACGGCCTCTGTAAGTCTACCGTCTCTAGTGGTGACAGTGAAAGAATCTTATCAAAAAAAGCGCAAATATGACCAGAGCTACATTGCTTTGCACTGGTAAAACGTGCTGTCAATACTTTGGTGCCCTTTGCCACCATGTCGGCCCCTACTTGTGTACAAGTGGAGAGGAAAACAAAAAAAGACTGCGTGGAGAACAATTAAAAACTTAGACTCTCTCAAATTCAGCCAAATATTGCAGCATTCTGTGCATCTTCTTGTAGTCATTTGTATTTCCCAGTTTCAGGGTGATAAATATGTGGTATTACTGCTATATGTTCAATCAATAAATGTTTGGTAGATTTCTTTTTCCAAAAAAACAATTCTTTTTAAGTGAAAATGCCAGTAAGCAAATTAATCAAATAAATCAAGTGATAATTCTGAATATGATGTTTTCTTGTGTGCTTACAGATTCTTATTATTTTATATACATTATTTATGACATTACATTATTATGTTTTTTTAGTGTGCAGGAAAAGGAGGTACATGGCTTTGGATTGAATGTCTGAAGGGGTAAGAGACTGTGATAGGTTTGGGAACCATTGCTCTAGTTAAAAGTTGCATCTGACAAAATGGAGACTTTTCGTAAAAACATAACAGCAAACCAGCCTGCGGTCTGCGTAAAGTGGCTAAAATTAGTGCCGTGCACATCTGTCAAAGTGCAGCGAGTTGATTTCAGGCGTGAGACGAGACAGGCTGAGCTACGAATCCACCCAGACATCTTCAAACTTCTGCTCCACTTGAAAGCAGCCGATGTCTTATTAAAAAGCCCGTGTTTGGTTCATCCAGCTCACGCCCTTCACTTTTATGAAGAGAGACACAATAACCATGAAACCCAGCTCCTCCCTAATAAGCCTAGTTGAATCAAATAAAAGCTGCTTTGTAATCTTTGCCGCTGACCCTTTCTTTTTCAGTGAACTTGCAACAAGCTTTTCCCCCGATGTCTTTCAATCCCTGTCTCTTCAACTATCACCGTGGAAACAGAAGACGAAACCAAAGTTACACCACTGCTGTGGTTTTTCATCACGTCGTCTGTGACCTCTCTGTATAAAACACTGCTGACACAGACTTACCAACACTCTTTCTACAATAGGCCAACAAACAATAGCTTTAAAAACACCCAAAACCAGACTTAGACCTCTACTCGCACACATGGAAAAGCATGTGGTTCATTTCAAATAATTGCAGTTGACACATGCTTTAAAAATAATCCACGATGCATGAAGATGTTTGATCTTAAAAAGCTGTGGTTGATCCGTGTTTTCTCCATTAATGCCGTTTGATGACACACTTAACAGAGTTCTAATTGGAGGTTTTTATTTTGTAGCTGTTGTGTTCTAAACAGTGAAGCTATAAAAAGTCAGAGGTCTGAAATCTATAAAGTTTAGAAACAGGTTGAATGTCACAAAAGAACGTGAGTAACACAGTTAAACCACATCATGCTTTTTTAGGGTTTCCAAAGAACATTTTCTCACTTTTTTTCAGATCTGCACCATTTCACCCAAAATGCACACAAATCCAAAAAATGACGATCATTTCTGCAGGTTGGATCAAAGGAAAATATAAATCTTCTAGACGTTATGATTGGATCTTTGTTCATTCTATGGGCCAATATTGACTTGCTCAAAGCCCTGTACGGGACAGGAACCGCGTGTTTGAAAACTCCCTGCTGGGGAGCATCTGTTTACCTTCCTTCTTCCACACAATGATACAATCCTTACTAAGCAATTGGCCTGATGGTGCAAACACATGGCATTAACTAGCAGAGGTGAAAGTAATGGATTACAAGTACTCTACTCACGTTACTGTAATTGAATTGTTTTTATGGGTACTTGTACTTTTTTGAGTTTATTTACATTAAGTATAAATAAATAAAGTAATTTGTTACATTTCTACACCCAACCGTTACTGGGTAAATTATTATTTTTTTGTTTTAAAATGATCAACGGACATTGGTCATTATAATTTTGTAGTTTCACAGACAACAATCAAATGGATCACATCGTAGTCGAGCAATCAGATTAAACGTAATGCATGGTGCCAAAACAGCATTGAATGATTGTTATTTTCCCAGTTTTGGAATTCATAAATGTATCTATACTTAGAGCCTGATCATTTTTTTTTATTTTGAATTGGATTTATTGGTGTTATTTTATTAAAAAAATAATTGTACAATGTGACAAGCCTTTTAATTTAAACAGATGCCTTTGTGGAAAATAAATGAACTTCCAATAGACCCATTTCATGTGACGTATGCATACTAAATTAGGTGCATGCATGCGCAGGCTCGGTGCAAAACAACCAGAGAACTGCATTGTACTAGCATCGACACGCAATTGAAACACTTTTGTTTTTGTTGATTGCACAAATCAAATAGGAGTACCAACAATCCAGGACTTACATTTTACAACATACCGGCTGGTGGGCACCCTTTTCAGGAGAAGAGACGAGACGTTGCGTGCTATCAAACAGAGGCTGACAGCTCACATAACACACACACACACGCACGACGCACGCACGCACACACGCACACACACACAGAGTGCAACAGAAAACATTCAACAGCTTAAAAAAAAACCCATTAAAGTCAGCAAAAAATAAAAATAAATCAAAATAATCAATAAAATCAATTAAAATCATCAACAAACACATTACATCAACAACATGATGAAAAATCTCTCTCTCAGTCATACGCAGTAGAGAAAAAAAGTGCCTTTAACTTTGGTTTAAAAATGTTCACATTTGATGCTGACTTTAGCTCTGCTGCAGTTTGTTCCACTTCTTTGCAGCATAACAACTAAACACAGCATCACCATGTTTACTGTGAGCTCTGGGCTCTACTATCTGACCTGTGTCCTGTGGAACTATTTACGAGCCTTAACGGCGGTTCACTCATTGGCATTTTTCAATTTTTTCAAGCGTCACATATGTAAACGACATGGTTTCAGCACCAAGAACGCGCAGTGTCAGTCACGTGTCTCATGTTTGTCCACATTGAATGGGTCTATTGTGGTAGATTTGGTCTCAAGTTTATAAATGAGATGTTTACTGTATGCAAGGGAAGCATGGCAAAATGTATTAGCAAAAATAAACATGGGGGGTGAAAGTAACTTTTACTTTGAGCACTATTTAATCGACGTACTTTTTATCTGCACTTGATTATTTTATTTATGACTAACTTGTACTTGAGCACAAATTCAATCAGGCAACAATACTTCAACTTAAGTAGGATCAATCTATACTCTTTGCACCTCCGCTAACAAGCACGTACGTGTCATAAACGTTGTAATACAGCTTATATGCAGCAATACGGCGAACCTTTGACAAGTAAGTTCTATATTCAATCCATTGTCATACAGACACAAATGACTGAGCTTTCAGTGTCTCATTATGACATTATTACCACAACGGACAACCCTGCTCATAGGGATTTGATATGAAGAAGTCCGAGGCGGCTTATTTTGGCCACGAACAATAGTATTATACTTTCAGCACAATCAAAATAGCTTTGTGCGATTCCTTCCTATTAATGCCCCCCCTAACTCCCTCTCCCCCCCCCCACTAGGGTGCAACACTGCCCTCTCTATTTATATCTTTCCCTCTAATAAGAATAAATAAGAATATTAAGAATAAGAATGAAACATGCATAGTTGCCACATGGAGGTAAACCAATGCTGTCAGATCATAAAATGTAATTTTCTCTTTTACATAAATGGCTACAGGATCAGAAACTGCCTGAAACAAAAAAAAAGACAAAAAACTTGGATTTGCTACTACTATGAAAACCAATGAAGAGCAAAAAAAAGCAAAGTTTACACACTGCAGCTGACATTGTTCATTGCCATACTCAAGTTGATATGCGGTGCAGCTTTTCCGCACGAGCCAGTCCACAAACCTTAAACCAAACATCCTGAGAGTAAATCTCCCAGCCCTCAGTGTTTGATGGACATATGCAGTGAAACACGCAGTTTATTTGTCCAAGGTCAGGCTGAACGCTCACTTGTTTAGACTCAGAAGCCTCGTTGCCACACCAGCCAAGTGTAATTTCCCTTCCAGAGGTTTGACTGGCGTGCACGTACACATGGAATCAAGTTTTGTAAAGAAAAAAGGTCTCAGTAGCCTATGTACAGTAAACAAAACAAAGAGTCCTCTGTAACACCAGCGCAGCTGAAAACCAAATACAAATGCTGCTTTTCAACACAAATATGACATGATAGAGATCAAACTCATAGAATTAAAAAACAAAAAGGGTCAAATAAAACACAGCTGCAGACAATCCAACTCAGTTTGAAAAGATACTCTAGCCTGACTCTGTAGAGGACTATAAATAAAAAGTGAGCAGCAGACGTGCAGTATGAAGATCCAAATCTTCACATTTTTATACATTTCACTTCCATGGCTTTGCTCAGAGCTCAGTCAGAGGGAAGAGTTAAACGTAACATTTCAAAATAACTAAAGATGATTCACTTTATAGTAAATAGGACAAAAACAGATGACTCTTTTGAATCACAATGTTTACAACATATTTAATTATTAACAGATTATCTGAAGAAACATGCATTGGAAGCAACTACAGTTATATGAAATAAAATTCATGAATACCGTGCAACTTAATTACCATGACAGGGGAATACTGGGAGTAGATCTTAGTGACTCCTTCCTTAAATACAGATACATAATTATTCTTCTTTTGTTTAGCATATACTGTAGGCTACAGTAATCAAACCCTTTTAAAGCTGCTGGAGACGATAATTTATTTTATTTGCTTGAAAATTTGTCACTCAAAAGTTTGTTTTGATCTCCACTGAAAACATTCTTTAAGGTTTCACGCAGTGCATTGTGGGATGTGGAATCCCATAAATAGATTAGAGTGATTTCTTGTGTTTCTTCTCCAGACAAGTAGGACAGTGATTGGCTTGACACCATTTTTGTTGTAGTTTGTTCCTGTTATTTCCTGTGATATCACCACACTATGACAGACATTCAGTTTTGGACGTCATAATTCCATGTTACCCAAAAATAAAAATCCGCCATTGTTTTGGCATAACCTTTATTCCATGAAAACACCAGAAATGTCACTTTGTCAATGTCTTTGGGAACAAAAACGAAATACCTTTAAAAATAAAGTAAAAACACATCTATGCATCCGTCTATTGGACTCCAACTCCCACAATCAAATGCGCAGAAGTTATCCAAAAATGTCAATAAACCAAGTGCTTACAGTGGAGATCAAAACAAACTCTTGGGAGGCAGTTTTTACATTTGTCTTTCAAGCAAATAATCTCGGATTTATTGATCTATTCAATTTAATTTTATTTATATATCGCAAATGACAACAAAAGTAATCTCATAGAACTATCAAAATATAAAATTTGTAATACAGAGAATCCATGTCAATCTATGAGGCCTACACTATGTCTTTATCTGATAGAAATGATCGTCCTCAGCAGCGTTAATGCAGCTGTGTCACTCTTGGTGACTAAAAGTATTTTACAGCAGTGTATTCAAGAAAACATCAAAGACGTGTCTTAAAGTGTCTAAATCTGTGTTTCTGTGTCTGTGGTTTAATAAGCAGAGGGTTTTTCTGTTCAACAATAAGTGCAAAAAGGTGCTGAAAGTGACATTTACCTTTTTAGAGCTTCACTTTTAAGCACATGTAATATAAACAAAGGTCCGTCAACATGACAGAAAGTGTTTCCACCAATCTGTGAGCAATGAACCAGTCTCCATTCTCTGCATTCCTTTTGCATACATTCTTTACTTTCCCTCGTAAAGAAAAACATAATCTGTGCTTCTGCCTTTTCTTTCTGTTTTATACACACTCTGACCTCTTTATTACGTACACCTATACGCCAATCGTGTTTTTAAACCTTTAATTATTGTGTTTATCTACTTTTATATACAAGGCAGTCCTTCAAGCCAATACTATTTATCAGTCATTTATTAGGGCCGAGATGACTCGCTGAATGACATAAATCTATGAAACGTTAACATTAGACATACGTTCCACCGCGTGCAGCCGTATGTGTGTGAGCAGCCACGGACATGGCAGCTTTCCAGGATCAACACCTCTCCATCCACACTGTGGCTTCAGGTTGAGATGGATGAGTCTGCTGCACGCCGCTACATCCCTGCACTCACCCTCACGCCAAGTCTGAGCATCACTCCCTACACGACTGCAGGGTAACAGGGTAAAGAACATCGGTCCACACACACACACACACACACACACACTTGAGCTGAGATGTACAAAAAGCAAAAACAATCATTCTTCACTTAAGAAGAAACATAAATACAAGCTGACAACTGTGACCATTTTTCTTAAACCAGGCCGTGTTTGAGGGAATTGTTGCTATTTCGAATGAACTGTATTTTTAACGTCATCTGGATCCCTTTAAGCTATTTTACACCTCGTTCTTTCCCATTCCACCCGCACCACTTTTCACTCTTTAGTCTGTCTCATGTATTTATGTTTGACATGCAAAGTGTACTTTAATTTACAGTAAAGACACAATGAAACTATCTTTATTGTGTGTTACGGTTGGTGGAAGCATACACTGATTGAAATGCAAATATCATGTGAAACACGTAATATTATCAGCAACACACAAAACAACAAAGACACACACTAAATGAGAGAAAAATACACAAGATCACTGCAAAATACACAACAATAACAGAGAAACATATAAAAATGGCATAAGAAACAACACCAAAAACACATACACAGAGGCAGAATAATTTAAATAATACCAACAACTAGGGATGTAACGATTCACTGAACTCCCGATACGATTCGATTCATGATGCTGGGTTCACGATACGATACTCTCAAGATTTATTTTACAAAATGGGACTGTAGAAAAATGATGACTGAAAAACATTCCTTTATTTTTTTGGGGAAAAAAAATATAAAAAAAACTACACTGTTTTCCTTTCATTTTTCATTGTCAAAAGAATTCCTTGATAAACTATTAAAAACAATGCAATTTAACTAAAATAAATCTTGAATGAAATAAATAAAGGAATAATACAAATGAAGAAGAAGCCTATTAATTTAAATTCTGGTTCTATAGTAAACAATGCAAAACTGCATAATAGTTCTTTTTAAAAGTGCAACTAAAAATATATTTTGTGCCTTAACAATTGGACTAAAAAAAAACAGTAATTTCACTGTATTTAGGTCAGATATTTGTTTGGACCAGCAGAGGGCGCTGGTAACCCAGTGGTTGGTTGGCATGCAGATATTTTGCAGTGAAGAAGAGATGCTATGCTAGCAGACAGAGCTAATAGAAAAACGTGACTTTTACAGATATACACGTAATATTGCAGATATCTTTTTGGTGCTAAAGGGATAAGGAATCATTTATGAACATGTTTAAAAGTAGAAGGCGGCCAGGAAGAAAGTATTAGCAGATTCCGCCCGCCGCCAACACTTCTGGATGAAAAAAAGTACTGCGATTCAATTTTCACAGTATCGATGTGAATCGTGATACCTATGAATCGATTTTTAACTGCCTTACAATTAATCGTTACATCCCTACCAACAACACACAAAAATGACAACAAAAACACACAAAAAAAGAGAAAAAATTTACTAAATAATGAAAACAACAGACACACAACAACAAAATACACAAAATTACACTAAAAACACACAAAATAATGATAGACATGATCTTGATTAGAACATGAACTGAAAATACAAGGATCAGTCTTGGTGCCACATCAGGAGGGAGATGACCGTAAATGATAAAAACTATAAAAAATAAATCTAATCAGGAGGCACTAAATACTGTTTCTTCCAAATACGTATAAACGTATTAGTCCCACCCCTTTTCCTACTTTACAATGACAAATAATTAATTTTCAGCATCCTGTTTTCCAGTCATTGCTGCTGTTAGTAATGTAATTTGTGAGATTTTTAAATGATTTTGATTAAATACACACAAAAAAAACACATTACACATTTTCAAAATTGTCATACAACGTAAAGATATTTTTTTGTTATATTTTCTTTTCCATTTCTTGATATTTGTACACTCTTTAATTTACGTTGGATAACTGTTCCAGAATCTTACTCCACACACCGATACAAAAAAGCTTTTCCTTGTTGTCCGCACACACATTTATTTTACTTCTCAGTCTGTAAGCCCCTCCCCTCTCAATAAAGAACTTTTTAATGTTTTTAGGTAATAATTTATTTTTGGCCTTAACTCAGGGTGACCAGACATCCTGATTTACACTGGAACAGTCCTGGTATGTACCGTGTCCAGGTCGATTTCCCCCAAACCATTTATTTGTCCCGGTTTTTTCACAAATTCAGTCCCATTTGTACCGTTTATTATGAAATGAACATCAGTTGCCACTGAAGCAGAGTCCGAGCTGTCAATCAAAACAGTTGCCATAGTAGCGCTTGCAATATAAAGCAATTAAAAACCTCAAAAGTCCTCCACGCTTTTACAACTCGATGCTGATTGGTCGATGGCATTGACAATACTACACGTTTGCTTCCTGTCATGCTTTCTCCTTCAACATGCCAAAACTGCATATTCAAAACTATTTTATCTTAACTTAAAATATTGCGTTTTTTGGACTGATGGTCACTGCAAATTTGGTTCAGCCGTTAAAATACATTTCATCCAAAAGGAAGAAGTAAAATGTAATTTATGTGACTTTTTTTCATTACAAAATAAAGCATGTGCAAATAGATTCTTTTGAAATTCTGTTGTCTTCTTTGCTTAAAATACTGTCTGTTTTGAGTTCTTAAAAATCTAGTCAGCCTAGCTTAAATACAACTAAATCTGCAAATTTGAGTAACTTTGACATTTGGAACTGTTCATTTGGTTCTGGCATCATCTGATTTCATGTTCAGAACACCCTAAAGAGTCAGAGAAATATGGTGTCTGAGGTTTGTGGGGGGGTGTGGGGTGCACAGATAGCTCTGGTAGCCCATGGCCTAGTTAGCTTTAGCCTAATATGATCTGACTTTTTGGCAAAGTAACAAAGGTCTGATTCAGACTGAGGTTATCAGATTTGACCTTTGTTTCCAATCAAAACCGACATCAATGCACGTCTACACGCACACACGTATGCAGAATAAACTCTTACATGGTGAGTGGAGTAAATGACTGAGTCTCAGGCTAATCCTCGGCTGAATGGTGCGCTGTGTGCCAGGCATTCCTCTCTGTCTTTCTAAGGGCTTTCTGGGGATTAGACCCCACTTACTTCCAGGGGCCGCAGGGTGGGATCAAAGCTGATTGAGCTTTTTTGGATTCACGGTGATAGCGGGTAGAACGGTGCTTATAGGTCAGCTGACAGGGCGGGAGCTGAGAACATGATATCACAGCCTGGACGTGAGACGGCGTAGGCAGGTTACACACACACACCTGGAGGGGGTCAAACCTGACCTAATCTGGCAGAGCGTTAACCAGCGCTGTGCTGATTGAAGGCTGCCCTCGGAGGAGGCTAAACGCTAACCTGCTGGAAGTTACACAAACACGAATCACAAATGAAAGATTTTAATCCCAGTTTTTCAGCTAATATTTTTATAGTCTTTTCACACAAACTTTACAACCTTTCATGAGGAAAACAAAGAGAAATGACTCTCTGACTGACCTTAAAACAATCTGACTTAGTGCTGTGCGATAAAATTCACAATACAGGAAGATTTATATCCTGATAAAGATGTATATCCCGATTTTTTTATAAAATTACATGTAATGAATGTGAAATTGCTATTCGTTATATATTTTATTATATATAAAAATAAACTAAAACAAAAAGAAAATCCCAAAATAAATGATACTTCTCTTTTAAGAATCTTCTCAGTGAAGGAATATCTGTGACTTTTGCTACAAATACTGTTGTCATGTGTTCTGATTTATAAATTTGTATGTAGAAAATGCCACCAGGGGCGCAAAAACCAACAATAATGACCAATGCTATTGTTTTAAACCGTACCTGTAGTGAATTTGACTCCATCATTGATCATATAGGATAGCAGAGGTTTTGTCAGGTTACATTTTTGAATTAACACTTCCATTTGTGAGACACGTTTGCAACTATTTTGCTTGAAAGAGTCATATTGGCTGTAGTGACACAGTTTGTAACCAGACTAAGTGATGTTTCCAGTCATTCTGGGGGACCCAATCTGGGTGAAAAAAGCAGCGTTTCAGTGCCATTGACGAGATAACACGTCATTTTAAATCCAAACGCTCTGTGCCATTGACGAGATAACTCGTCATTTTAAATCCAAACGCTCAGTGCCATTGACGAGATAACTCGTCATTGAAATCCAAACGCTCAGTGCCATTGACAAGATAACTCGTCATTTGAATTTTTTCACGGGGATTACTAAAAAACACCCTGGCGGAGGTCTCTCATCAATATCTAAGCTGTTGTAGTGACCAACTGTGCCCTGAAGATGGCAGCAGTACACCTTTAGATGAGAGATTAGCCACTGATGCTACCCAGCAAAGCAGGAAGAAGCAGAAACGAGTGAGATTATGGCGCTACAGAGTGATATTGTGACGTATCCAGCAGCTCACAGCACCACATACTAACACAGAACATGTGTGGAACTGAGTGGATTATTGATAATGTTGTGATCGTGAGATAAAACCATCAACAAACCGGGCCAAACGGGTCATCCCTGCGTGTCGGGAGGAGGTGGGAGGAGGGGGGGTGTGGAGGTGGGTACAAAATACCCCCAGTCTGTGAGCCAGATAGCAAAATAATAGGTGACATGTAGGAGGTAGCAGCGCACCTTTGGATGAGAGATCATCAATGCTCCGCAGAGCTCAGAAGGAGAGAGGAGGAAAGGCGTTTACGAGACAGAAAATGGCGCTACGTACAGGGTTGACGTTCCCAGCAGCGCACAGCAGCGGATACTCGACCAGAGCATGTGTGGAACTCATGGATAATGTGGAGATTGTGAGATAAAACCATAAGAAAAACGGGGCAAGCAGTGATACTCTGTATGTCGGGGAGGAAGAGGAAGTTACGTGTGTGCAGGATGACGGGAGAGAAAGTTGGAGGAACGCCAAAATACAGTAAGAAATCAATTCAACTCTGAACCAGAAAGCAAAATAATAATAGTTTTGCCATCAAAAGCCCTGTCTCAGTGTTTTATGTTTTATATAAGGAAACAATGTTTTACAAAAAGGCTTTTTTCTCAGCTTTTTGCTCTGACACTGAAGATTTGTGTAAAACTTGGTCTATGCAACAGCTGATCACAAAATAATGAAACGAGCCAGAAACAAATGTTTTTTTTTATGAAAGTAGAGGCTTCAATCTTTCACAATCTGGTGTCAGATTTCAGATAGTCATTGTAGAAAATATTCTGTGGGTCTTTAAAATCAGTCAAAATGCTCAAAAACGGCTGGCACTGAGGGGGGTAGAAAATCTGAAAATGGCTGGCACTGAATGAGTTAGTAAATTAGCAACAGAGTGGGACCAAGACCACACACAATAAATGTGCGATATAAACAATAGATCGTGCAGTAGACTTTTTGTTTTATCTCGCACTTTGATATATATTGTTATATCGCACAGCATTGGGGCCTTACATTCTGTTGATCACCTACACTGCACCGCAGGCTTTGAACTAAAGCTAAACCTTCATCCTTTAAAACAGCCAAAACTCCAAAACAAACATGATGGATGATATGTGATGACCTCAGCTCGTCAAAGCAGCAGTCAACCTTTAGCCTGTCAAGAAAGACAGGAGGCGTGTCTAATCCCTTTGAGACCACACATAGAAAGCCAAGGAAGTCTTTACTGTGATTTTAAACAATGATAATAGCCAACAGCACAACAAATACACAAACATATCTGTAAACACTGGGCCTTCATTAGATAGATTACAAAACAACAATAATGAAATAAGAAAAACCCACACACTGAGATCCTCAGGGACAAATAAATGTGCATGTACTTAAATAAATTCTAGTAATAATGAAAAATCGGTGTGTTTATCTGAGAGAAAGACCCACACAAAGGGTGGAGTGAAGACTAGATGCATTTCCATTAACAAAACTTTCCCTGCCTGGACCCAAAGGTGTAAAGATATTGTGCTCAAGTACCAGTAAGTCATACATAAAAATACTCAAGTACAAGTAACAAGTAGTTTCAGGCTATTTTTGTTGAGGACAAAGTCAGACTATGGAGCTTCTGATTATGATCGCGGATAATGGACCAAAAAAACGAAATTCACTAGAACTGCTAGAACCTCCGTCAAGAAGGTAATGTTTTCACCGGCTGTCTGTTAATGTGGATGATTGTTTGCAGGGTCTCTCAATGAGTTCAGAACGTATATAATGTAATTTGGTGAGCTGATGGACAATGTCAAAGGGAAGAACACATTTGATTTTGGAGATGTCTGAGTGCTCTTGTTATTGTTTTAAACTAAATCAAGTGGAAATTGCAATACGGGCTACATGCATGTTTTGGGACTATATCACACATATAGGTTCCTCGCCTTTGGAACCAGCTCCCAGTGTACGCGAGGCTCCTACTCTCTCCACGCTTTAAGGCTGAACTCAAAAACGTACTTATTCGCAAAAGCGCTTATCCAATAACAACGTCAACCGAACCACTAAAAGCAAAGCCCTAAACCTAAAAAAAGGAACTAAAACTCAAACTATAAAGTAGCACACCCACATTACATTCAAACATGTAATGCGTGTGATGTGGTTAAGATATGGCCTCATATTCTAATAAGCACTACAAGACGACTATTGTTGTAATTTGCGCTATATAAATAAATAAAACAGAAATTTGAATACAAACGCAAGTTTTCACTGTATACAGGTAGGAAAAGATATGACAAAGATCATCTCCTAAAAACGAAATAGCTAAATGACATGAACTAAACCCTCAATGGTATATTTTGGGACAATATCACATTTTCATGCAATTGTCCAGTGTACAAGGGGTTTGTCTAATGTGTGACAACTTTAGCAAAAGGACAGATCTTATAAAATCCTGCAAAATTTGAGCCTCTCAAATTGGTTGCATGAATGTCGGAGCTTCAAAGCTAATCTGGACAAAGCTATCAGTAACATCGCTGCTCTGATCACAAAAGCAAACAGCCTGTGTCAGAAAGTCCCTCGGAAATCAACCTAAATTGACCTTCAGAGGATTCCAGCAGCCCCCACAGATAAGAGTAATCATGATAAGAACGGTCTGGTGAACAAAAAACACCAGTTGATTGTGAATCCAAACACCATGTCCTGCCCTCCTTTATCTCATTGTTTTATTCCTGTTCTTTGTTCAGGAAGATTACGACTCATGCAGGCCCTATATGTGCCGTTCCTGTATCTTCACACAGGTGTCTTCATATCTGCCTGTTTGAGCTCAGCCCCCACCCCCACATCCAGTGATGACACCTCAGGAATGGCCAATGTCCCTCCACTACGTGGTTCTACTTCACGTCTGCTTCCCGTGACAGATGGAAGTAAAGTATAATGTTCTTGAACCGCGGTTTGTTGTGTTTGTTTTGCACCATTAGTGATACAAGTGCTTCTTCTTCTTATCACATTAATGACGTTGACTATCAGATCAGTGCCGGTCTCTACTGGTGTTGATGGAAAATCCAAAGTGCTGGCCAGCCTGAGACCGAGACAAGACCTTCATAATGTGGCCTCGAAACCAAAGCCCGTCTTGAGTATTACAACACTATTTATTACTAGGGATGTAACGATTAATCGTAAGGCAGTTAAAAATCGATTCATAGGCATCACGATTCACATCGATACTGTGAAAATTGAATCGAGGTACTTTTTTTAACCAGCAGAGGGCGCTATCCAGAAGTGTAGGCAGCGGGCGGAATCTGCTAATACTTTCTTTCTGGCCACCTTCTACTTTTAAACATGTTCATAATGATTCCTTACCCCTTTAGCACCAAAAAATATCTGTAATATTACATGAATATCTGTAAAAGTCACGTTTTTCTATTAGCTCTGTCTGCTAGCATAGCATCTCTTCTTCACTGCAAGATATCTGATGCCAACCGACCACTGGGTTACCAGTGCACTGTGCTGGTCCAAACAAAAATCTAACCTAAATACAGTGAAATTACTGGGTTTTCTTTTTTGTTTTTTTAAGTCCAATTGTTAAGGCACAAAATACATTTTCAGTTGCACTTTTAAAAAGAACTATTATGCAGTTTTGCATTGTTTACTATAGAACCAGAATTTAAATGAATAGGCTTCGTCTTCATTTGTATTATTCCTTTATTTATTTCATTCAAGATTTATTTTTATTTAAATTGCATTGTTTTGAATAGTTTATCAAGGGATTCTTTTGACAATGAAAAATAAAAGGAAAACAGTGTAGTTTTTTTAATAGTTTTTTTCCCCAAAAAATAAAGGAATATTTTTCAATCATTATTTGTCTACAGTCCCATTTTGTAAAATAAATCGTGAGAGAATCGTATCGTGAACCCAGTATCGTGAATCGAATCGTATCGGGAGTTCAGTGAATCGTTACATCGCTATTTATTACAGTTCATGCTGTAAGGCAGTGGTTCTCAAACTTTCCAGCCCGCAACCCCCAAAATAAAGATTCCAGACACCGGTTACCCTTACTGTATCTGAAGGGGGTTGAATACAGACATGAACATTGAAGAACAGTCATGTGGAGACAGGACCCTTCATAAGAATCAGAAATAAAATGGGTGGAAAGTGACCAAAAGTGGTTAAAAACCACAGAAGTTGATTAAAAGTTGCACAGACAGAAAAAATGGTAAAGATGCATGAAAGTGTCAATAATGGCTTAAA
Organism: Gouania willdenowi; assembly: GCF_900634775.1. Taxonomy (NCBI): domain Eukaryota; kingdom Metazoa; phylum Chordata; class Actinopteri; order Blenniiformes; family Gobiesocidae; genus Gouania; species Gouania willdenowi. The sequence continues at coordinate 35,687,992 of NC_041052.1, forward strand.
AGTGGCAGAAAAAGTAGGAACAATTAGTTTAAACCGGCAAACAATGGGCATGACAAAACGTGAATGTGGTTAAATTGGCAAAAGAGGTTAAAAGTGACAATAATGGATCAAAATATGCAACATTAGATGGGAGAAGTGGTAGAAAGGGTTTATAAGTGATGGAAAGTGGAAAAAATGTGCAGAAAAGGCATTGAAATTTGATGAAGAAGTGGCAAAAATAGGAGTAATGTAGGAAAAATGTATTAAAAGGAGCAAAAATATGGCAAGAAAATGTGATGAAAACAGGTAAAATATGGGAAGTTTGGCATAGTTAAAAGGTAAGAATATACAAAAATGGGCTCAAATTGTTAAAAACAAAAATAGTTCCTTACAGGCATCTGGCGATTCCCTCTCAGTGTCTCGCCAAATGGGGTCCTGACCCCAAGGTTGAGAACCCCTGATGTAACATATACCAGTTGGATACAGCTTACTATGAAACGAGGTAATATTAATAGGACAAAAGATAACTTACAACACTGAGTTACTTAATGTAAATTGGTGGCGACATGTTGAAGTTTCAGCTGCAGAAGTCATACAGTCTGTGTCTGTTTTATTACTGTATATCACTATTAATTGGCTGTAAATAACGTTGCCTCAGCAGTGTCTATAATGCTGGCGCTTAAAATCTCTCATTTGCTGTCAATTCTCTGTCAGACTGTCAGAGAACTGTGGTGAAGAACTTCAACAATGAATGCTCACACTGCATCCACTTGTCCACATCTATGAGACATGACATAAAACTGGAGGGAAAAAGAAAAAAACGAGTGAAGATAAGAGAAGGATGAAAAAGGAAACAGGGTGAACAAGTACAATTCCTCTGCTGTCACATCAGAATGAGGGTCTTATCTCTAAAAGGTACTTCAACACAACATGCCCAAAGACAGAGCTGTCTGTGTGAAGACGTACTGGTGAAGATGAAAGCACACACGTACAGATGAGGGGCTCCCACTCAGGGGAAAGGAGGCAGATTATGGGATCCAAACTGAGTCTTTACAGGAGTGTAAGAAACAACGGGCCGACCAAGAACCAAAAGGAAGGCAAAGCAGTGCCAAGCCATCGATCACACAGCTCCTGTCAGGCATTAAAACAGACTGTGTGATCACGGTCTGAGGTCAACGGGGCTCGGCTGACCTCGTGGGACTCCAGCAGGGGCTGGTGTGGTGGATGCCGCCCTTATCTTGGCACTATATTACAAAGAAACACAAGCTCCCACTCACACTCCTCCCTGCTGTTATTGACCAAGTATTTCGTCAAAAGCTGCCCTCCCACACGCCAACGCTGTGAGAAAGTGCTGATCCAAGGTAAACCTGCCCAACACACTGGGACTGCTTTCAGGCCCCCACAGTCCAGGTCTCGGTCTGAGTGGGGTGGTTAAGCTAATAGCTAATCATCAAACCCAATCCCTGTATCCTTCGTTCTTTGGTTATTTGGTTTTAAAACCAAATCAAAATAACAAATAAATGGTGTGGTTATTTTGTTTTACTGATTTAAATTCAGAACAGAAATACAAAAACATCAAAAACCAGATAAGCAGCATTTTTCTGTTTTAAAATTAAATCTTGTTCTGCTTGTGAGATGTTTGGATATTTACAGGGAAATTAGTGCGAGAGCTCAGGTCCGCTGCACCTCGGTTCCCTCCACAGGTCCTGGACCAGATCTCCTCACACAATAGGACTGTTTAGAATGTATTTCAGCAGTTTTCTGGTTCTGCTCCTATTTTCATGCAGTGTGTGGATGTTTTAGCTTTATAAAGCTGCTCACACTGGAGTTTGGTTTTATGGTGTTACGGTCCAAATAGTATCCGAATAAACAGGTGACTGACTATCGACTGTGAGACTGGTGTGAAGAACAATAGATGTTACAACTTCTACATTTTGACACCTTTGCAAAACAATTAAACAGCTTTATTGACTGCAGAAAAAATGTTTTTTTGCACATTTTAATACCGCAAGCCACTAACAGCAGCCGTCAATGCACACGGAAGTTGATCACAAGAAACGAGGAGCACCAGTAGACTCATTACACCACCTCTGGTTCTTTTAATCACACGTCATGTGCATGTTTTAAGTAACATCCATTTCTTGTTTTGATTCACTAATGGATTAATAACGTTTCAATTCACAAGTTCATTAGTAATGTGACTTATTGCTCTTTTTTTGGTCCAGGAGTAAAAGTCCGTCTGTGCGGTGAGATTAAAAAATTAAACTCTCATTATAGTTTCCCGTAAATATCCAAACATCTCACAAACAGAACAAAATTTAATTTTAAAACATAAAAACGCTACTTATCTGGTTTTTGATTTTTCTGTATTTCTGTTTTGGTTTTCAGTCAGTAAAACAAAATAACCACACCATTTATTTGTTATTTTTGATTAGGTTTTAAAACAGAATAACCATGGAACGAAGGGTACATGGATTAAACCCCTTTATTAGGCATGGTTTTTATTCACAATGGTCCCAAACCCTCTTTTTAGAAAAATGGCTACAATCCCAGTCTCATGTATAGGGTTGGGCATTGGGCAATTTTCAAATTTCGATTCCTTACTTTTGATACTAGTTTAATGATTGGAAGAAGAAGCTGCCGAACACCAACAAAGAAGAATCCATTGGAAGTGTGTGCATTACCGGCTGCCATGAACAGTGTGCGGCGGCGGTCTAAAGTGTGGCTTCCCTTTAACAACACTTGTAAATAGATTATATCATGCACAGGAGGGTTCACGACAAACAAGATCAAACACCTCCAGGTTCATGATGTACAAATAACACAGTGCCCAGTCTTTGATGCATTGTTCAGACTATTTCAACCAGAAAGACCTTTGGTTAGCTAGCTCTTTTAAAACATGTCTACTTTTTTTGACAATGTCTCTTAAAAGAATCAGAATCGGGAATCGTTAGGAATCGGAATCATTTGATTTCAAATAATGCCCAACCCTACTCATGTAATAATGAGAAATATCTAATAAAAACATATTTTATTATGGTTAGAATGATGTGTTGGCAGTAATAATAAAGAAAAACAAGAGCACTCAGAGAGCGCAAACCTCAAAGCACCAAATCTCCTCGTTGCCAGATTTTGTCAGTTATCTTGATTAGTGATCCTGATCATCATACCATAATCATTCACATGGCTCAGAAGACATTTATATCCCCATTAATTACAATACATTAGGTCCAAATGTATCAGCAGCTGCTTTTGTGATGGAATGCAAAATCCGGAAAAAAAACTCGACATTACTGTGTCAATTACAAACCAAGATTTATATTTGTGAAATTTGGCCAATGAGGGATTTTTCCATTTTTGAAACTGATCCAGATCAGATATTGATCTGGATCCCCATCAAAATTTTAAGGAATCTTCCATTGTGTAAGGTCTATCTTTGGTTAAAACTTTTAACGTATTCCTGAAGTATAAAAAACGGTAGTTTGTTAACTTTTCTCATAAGGGGTTGGGATTTTGTCTGTTAAGATTCTAACTGTTGAGAAATAACACATTATATCAATTATTATATCAACACTTGGCGAATAAAGATGATTCTGATTCTGAATTAGTGCAGTAAGAAGCACATGATCATTATGATTTAGTGACATATGGGCCTTATGAACATTTTTCCTTTTTTTCCATAATGAACCTTTACAAAGAAAGCCACCAGGGAAAAACACACGAGCGCCATCAGAGACACTTCAATGCGAGTGTTTTAACTGAAATTCCAATATGTAAATCACGTCCCATCATCCCAGGCCCCTCATGGCCAGTGGGCGTGGTTTGTCTGAGCTCTGGCGATGAGCCGAGCAGCAGGGATTAATACTCCCCTCAACACAGACACACAGACATAAAACACCTGAAACATCTGGTTGTTCATCTTCAGTAAATACTCCATGATTCTCCCACTCGTGTGTGTTATGTGTGTGTGTGTGTGTGTAATCTGTGTATCTTTTCTGTCCTCCCCTCCTCACTTCACTGATGTGTGACAGTGTGAGTTGTGTTTCTAAGCAGACGTGGAGGTCTCGGCTAAGGACGAATGGATCCCTCAGGGCATTTAATGTTGCTGTAAAGATTCACGGTTGTATCCTATTGTCTCACTTTGAGCCAAAAACATTTGATATACATTCAACTGTGAGCCTTAGAGATAAGTACTGTGTGTGTGTGTGTGTGTGTGTGTGTGTGTGTGTGTGTGTGTGTGTGTGTGTGTGTGTGTGTGTGGTTAGAGACTTTATTCAGTTCACCTCCACGTTCACAATAGTTCCTCAACACCAGGTTAAACTACTGCAGTTGGTTTGAAGAACCTCAGAAACAGATGCAAACCAAACGCATGAAAGTGAAAAACTGAAGCGCTAAATAAAAACTATTCTAAACAAGCAAAAACATGGTAAAGTTTAGTGATATTGTGTTTTACATGTGATCAGATTGAGTCTTTAATTCCGAAATTTAAAGCTAACCTTGTTGCTTTTCCTACTTTACTGGCTAGGCGTCTGTTATTACTCTGTTGGAAGTTGCCATCTCCTCCATTACATGATTCTTAGATTAAGGATGCTCTCCACTTTAGTAAGCTGGAAAAGCACACACTGCATGGTCTACAGCTACATTTTTTTTTAATCTTGTTACGACTTTGCAGTATCAGAGTGTACCACAGTTTGATTTTATTTTTTTAATCATTAGATCCAGCAATGCTGATCTCCACCCTCTTAGTCATACTTTGGGTTAAAGCCCTTTGAGTGCCTGGAGATATTCCTTTTATTACTATCATTAATACTGTTATTATTGACTTTTTGACTTATTGTTTTTTGTTTTTGTTTTAAATGCATGTAATAACTGAACCTGTTTTTATTCTTATGCACCCATTGTTGTACTTTGAGATTTGTTTTAAATGTAAAGTGTATTATAAATAAAATGTATTATTATTATGAATAATATTAACTCATTCAGTGCCAGCCATTTTCAGATTTTCTACCCCCCTCAGTGCCAGCCGTTTTTTAAGCATTTTGACTGATTTTAAAGACCCACAGAATATTTTCTACTATGACTATCTGAAATCTGAAAGATTGAAGTCACTACTTTCATAAAAAAAAAAAAAAAAGAATTTGTTTCTGGCTTGTTTCGTTCTTTTGTAATCAGCCGTTGAATAGAGCAAGTTTTACACATATCTTCAGTTCCAGAGCAAAAAGCTGAGAAAAAAAGCCTTTATGTAAAAAAAAAACCCTGTCAGTGACTTTAAAGCTATTTTTTTGCTTTAGTGACAACTCTAACATCTGAACATTGTTTCCTTATATAAAAACAAAAAAACAAAACACAGACTGGGCTTTTGATGGCAAAACTATTATTATTTATCTATCTATGTTGAATAGATTTCTTACTGTATTTCGGCGTTCCTCCAACTTTCTCTCCCGTCAGTCTGCACACACGCAACTTCCTCTTCCTCCCGGACATGCAGAGTGTCACTGCTTTCCCCGTTTTTTTTTATGGTTTTATCTCACCATCGCCACATTATCCATGAGTTCCACACATGCTCTGGTCGAGTGTGCGCTGCTGGGAACGTCAACTCTCATATGTAGCGCCATTTTCTGTCTCGTAAACGCCTTTCCTCCTCTCCCTCTGAGCTCTGCTGAGCATGGATGATCTTTCATCCAAAGGTGTGCTGCAACCTCCTACATGTCACCTTTTATTTTGCTATCTGGCTCACAGGCTGGGGGTATTTTGTACCCCCCCCCTCCTCTCGACACGCATCTCGTCAATGGCAACGAGTGAGTTAATATGAATAATAATAATAATTTTAAAAAAGTGTTCGAAAAGTACTTGCACTTCTGGTTCAGACCTCACATGCTCAGGTTTTTGCTGTAAGCTGCAAATTCTGTTAAGAGTATAACGTTTTCTTTTTAGCACCATAGCATCAACATTATAAGATGAACACTGCTGCGGCATTCTTTTTAATGTTGTGCCATTACTAGTAACGGGGGGGGCCCTGATACAGCATTAAAAGGCTGGTATATCACTATCGGCAAGTACTAACTATTAACATGCCGATGCCATTTACAGCAACAAAGTCTTCTTCAAATGCAGCGCCTTATGTTTTTCTCTCTACCAACTCTCACTGCTGATCCTGATCCTGATCACAGAAACACGTACGGTTACGTGTTCAGTAAATACTGAGGCAAGCTATCGCTATCGGTCAGGAGCTGCCGCTCTGAACCAATAGCAGGGCAGCATTTTGATGTTGCTGAAAAACAAACGAACAACCCAACACACGAGAGAAAATGTCGGCGACTTTGAGAATCTGATTTTCGGAGAAAAAGAGGTCATATCTTTTTATAAACACAGCAGTATCGGCATGTATTGGCCGATACTATGCAACTGGTATCAGTATCGGAACACAAAAAAAAAAAAAAAAAGGATATCGAAACAACTCTAATCATTTGTATCTCTTTTGTTTTACTGACTTCTCTTCTGGTTTACAAATTATGGCCAACACGAGCAACCGCTACAGATGCATCCAACTAATACCTTTACATTTTACTTTTTCATACTAACACTGCATCGTTCACCCTGGGACTGCAGAGGGAAAGCTGGGAGATGAATTAGAAACACTGCTTAAGATCGTTCATTCATCAAAGCAGCTCTCATGCCAAACTGGAGCTCCCTTTCCATTGGCTGCACCTGACATTGCAGAAGCACTGAGCCGGACCACATCTCGCTCACATTCACACTTCCAGCTGACAGCAGTGGAGCTTCAGGAGGCTTTCAGTCAGAACTGAAGCTGTCAGCAGCAGGCGGACGCTCTCCGCTGTGGAAGTGCTTCAGACATGAGTGGATTTAGCTATTGTTAAGTTTTAAAGCTATCAAAGCGAAAACTTCTTAAAAAGTTTGAATGACCAGCAGAATGTCTAGAACAGGGGTGTCAAACATGTTTTAGCTCAGGGGCCAAGTACGGATTAGTTTGATCTCAAGAGGGCCGCAAATTTTAGCTGGGAAAATGATTAATTTCAACATTATTCTGTCCTAATAATTTCCTTGCGGTTTTTACCAATTTTTATTCAATTTGTGGAATAATTTCCTTAAAATCATAGGATTTTGGAAAAGATAAAGATTTCTTTTTCAACAATTTGAGATTGAAAATGACTGCCATCATGTGATAAAAGTGTGGGAAAACTATGAGACCTGGAAAATAGTGTGGATATTTATTGGATTTATGTATTTGGATGGGCTGAAATATCTACAACTGAATGACTTGGTATTTTTACACATGATTCATTTTTTCTGTAATTTCCACTTTATCCTGCGGTCCAAATTTGATACTCTAGGCTGGATTTGGCCCCCGGGCCTTAAGTTTGACATATGAGGTCTAGAATGTCTTTGCTGAATTAGTAAGGCACACTGAGCTCTCACAAAATAGTAAAATAACTGGAAAACAACTGAAAATATGATTGATTTCGACTCAGCTCTGTGAAGTATTCCATAGTTCACAGCCAAATAACTAATGAGTTAATGTATGAACAAAAAACAATCTAATTTAGATACAGGCTGAGGTAGACTAACAGAAGTCTGACTTTACCATGTTTTCAATTACAAAAGCATAAAACAAGACATTTATGTGTGTGTGTGTGTGTGTGTGTGTGTGTGTGTGTGTGTGTGTGTGTGTGTACAAAGCAGAAAATGAGTGCCAAAAGTCACATGACAGTTGTCTGTTGTTGTGGAATAGTTGTGTTTTTTTTGGTGTTTGTGTTTGTTTGATAGGTACGTTTCTTATTTGCATGTTTGCTTGTATGATGTTTTGTATTTTGAAACCACACTGAGTTGTATTGTTGGGTGTGAGTAAAACAGGGTTTGTGTGTTTGTCAAGTTTTGGCATGTTTTTAAAATAGCATTTCAGCAAAAATGGAATTTGAATCACGATTCGTGAAATTCAACCAGTGTGACTGAAATAAATACCTGAATACTGTAGAGTACAGGTGAGCTTTCATAGATTCCTAATGTTTCTTGTAATGGAATCGTCTATAAATTAATTATGGACGGAAAACAACAATTAATGGCAAATGTTTTCACATTTTATTTGAATAAAGTGCAACCAACACTTCAGCTTAAATTCACAGGATGTTAACTTTTCTGCTCTCATTTTCAATACTCAATACAATTTAAATAAAAATACATATAAGGTTTACCCAACTATTCTGCTTGGTTTTATTTATCATAATAATACAATATTAATATAAAAAATGAAGTGCAACAAAGATCTTTTCAGGTTAAATGAGCAGTGGTTGAAGCTGATACTTGTCGTTTTAACATCATGGTTATTATGAGGCTTCTGCAGCGCTAATGCAGCTAGTGCAGCTGCTGCAGTGAACGCTATCAGAAGGGCTTGGTGGTCGACGGTGGACACAGTGAGCGACTCCTGTAGAACATCTTTGTCTGTGTTAAAGACAAAGTGTTCCCATACACTGGACACAAAGGTGGTACCATCAATTTCTTGCACGCACGCTTTTGTTTGTTGTCTGCTGGCGCGTGACATCACAGAGAGCCGACAGTTGGCCGTAATGTCTTTAATAATAAAATTGATTTTAAAACACCCATATAAAGTCTGAAGGGCTTAAATATCATGTGTTATTTCCATGTATAGATGCAATCAACTGATTACCTATTAAAACAATTTTAGATCAATCCATGTCATCTGGAAGGACAACTTGCCGAGCACAAATCGATGTATTTGGATAAGTTGATTCATTGATCTAATGGATGAATGGTTACACCCTTATCTTAAATCTAGGGGGTTGCCACTTTGGGGCCGCCCAGAGAGCAAAGTCCGGGTTGGTAGATCTTGCTCAGGGACCCATGGTGGTGGTGGTGATGGCCATGATTACTCACTGCTGGTTTCAAGCATGAGGTCTCCTCTGACCAGTAGGACCCCACTCCCCCAAATACTTAATACTTTGCCGCCAATTAGGAAACATGAGAAGCCATTATTCAGCAGAAGTCACCACGGCTTAATTCACTGGACTTTCACCCCTTTGGCATCTTTACGAGTACCCACCCACACCTCAGGGGTGTGGTGTGTAGACTGGGCAAAATAAGTCAGCAGCTGGAAATCTAATTACAGATTTCTTTGAGTTGAGTTACACTTTAAAATAATAAATCACATCAAAGATCAGTGATGTTACGGCTCAAAGAAAAATCATTAATAAGGTTCATCCTGGTTATGACTTCAGTCTGTTCTTTGTGCAGTTTAGGGTAACACAAACGGGTTTTCAGCTTGGAAAAAGCCTTCATTTCCTCTCCTCTATGTGCCTTTTCTCAAATTCTTCTTTGGACTAGCCTGAAGCAACAGTGCCATCACTTTTTTTTTTTTTTTTTTTTTTAGATAAATGCGTCCTCTTCTCTGTTTTCCATCTCATTTATTCTCATACCTGGCAGCGCTGAAGGAAACGTGTTCCTCTGGAGCGCTGCCACCTATTCACTTGTGCAGCCATTCTCATTTTACACATTCATCTCTTTCTTCCTCTCAGAGCAGAGGAACAGATCATTTCCCTCTCAACGTGAGGCCTGGGGTTACAAGCGAGGGTCCGAGAGCATGGGCTCAGACTTTTGAAACACACTGTAATTTTTTTTTTAAATGTATCTTAGGGTTGAGGAACCATCTGGCAGCAGATTCAGTGACTCTGCTTCTAAAGGGCGTCTGTTTACATGCACATCTAAGTTTACATAAGGACCAGTGAAGGGCTTATATAAAAAGCATTAGCTGAGAATAACACTTTGGTCTTACGTAAATAGGTTGTAATGATGGAAAATCAAAAGAGAAAAACTCTCACGTAAGACGATGTGTGCGCAGAAAATGGTTCGGTAACAAATCCTGTGAAATCTTTTTGTGGATTAACAAATGAGTATCGCTAACACACAAAAACATGTACGGAATTAGACTGAGATTGGGAATAAATATGATCAGACGACCTAAAACAGGACAATTAAAGCTAGGCTGCTTCCTGCTGATATTCTATAGCAGGTATTCTTAACTGGTGGGTCAGGACACAAAAGTGGGTCGCGGACAACTGGTCAAAAATAAATAAATACTTAATGTCACTCATGTTGGACTTGTCTTATTTTGAAAGAAACTTTTCTTTTGACATGTATGCAGCTGTGAAATGCATGTTGCACAGGAAAATATATAGATTTATGTTTTTAAAAAAGATTATATATGTGTGTTTTCAACAGCTATTTTTGAAAAACTAAATTTAGTTGGTTGAATTCTGAAAAAATTTCAAAAAGTGAGTCGCGATTTAATTATCGTGGCAAAATGTGGGTCCTAGGGTGAAACCAGTTGAGAACCTCTGTTCTATAGAGCTGTAGTGATTCAAATGAGACGCACATAATCAATCCGGGATAAAAGAAAATCCAAACAATCAATCGTTTCAAAGACAATGTAGCACGTGGTTGAGCAACAAAATTCAATAACAAAGAAATACAACAATATTTAACGAATAATCATTAGATATATATAAAAAATCTTTTTTTTTTTTAATATATAGATGTACAAAGACTAAATAGTAAAATGAATTTACAAGAGAAAAATAATTGCGTAAGGGTCAATGACGTGATGCCTCTTCCAATTAAATTATGTAACATAAATTATTGTGCTACTGTTTGTAGCACCTCTCATATATACAGTATGTGCTCACTTTGAATTTGAGCTGAGTCCATTTTCATAAAGATCCATCAATTATGAACCGAGGAATTAATTTTTAAAATTCCACCAATGACAAGAGATAGATATTGTCTTTTTTTACAAACTGATCCAGAATCCGTATTTTGATTCAGATCCCCGACATAATTTAATAGAATGTTCCAAGGACTAAGACCAAAATCTGTAATTAGTACTTTTGACATATTCTTGCTAACAGACAAACGCCGGTGAAAATATTACCTCCTTGGCGGGGGTAAAAATGTTCTTTAAAAATTAAAAAAAAAATTTTAATCGTTCAAGCTACCTCTTTTATCAGAATCAGAAAAGTTTGATTCTCCAAGTACAGTTTAAAAACAATGAAAGTGTCTATACAGTTGCCTTACAGACAACCCCCAGTGCTAGTGGTACGGTTACAGAAGCGTCTTAGGGTTAGGGTTAGGTTTAGGGTAAGGTTTAGTCTGACCAATGACTGACCTATCACGTGACCTTTCCTTCCCAAATAGGGGCGCTGCGTACGGATAGAATGTCGGTATATTGATACAGCAACTGTACGGAAAGCCACTGCCAAAAACAATATTAGGAATTTAACTTGATCGTTGGTGCAAAAGACAAAAAAAAACAAAACCAGAAAGACTACAATAATAATAATATTAGTGAATATAAAGGATAAAGTACTGCACACAATCACGCCCATATTCACATGTAGAAAAACACGTCCAGGAAAAAGGTTCATATGAATGATGTACAACGACTAAATTGTAATAAAAGTGAGTTTCCAAGACAAAAATAAATATGTAAATAAAGATGTAGAAACAATAGAAATTAAAAGTCATTTGAATTTAATACCCCAGAACTTTTATACTGGAGTACAGTTAAATCTTTGAATGTTGTGTTGATTTATCTTCATTTAATGAATTTGTTTCAAGCAGGAACACAAAAAAACAAACAAAAAGGAACAAAAAACTACAAGGAAAGCCCATCAGAGAACACAATCAAAGATGTTCAAAAAGATATATATAAACGATCCATATACACTTATAATATACACTTGTAATAAAATGTTTATTCGAAAAGGAGTGGGAAGAAGAAAGACCCCATTTCGGAATTATGCCATTTTATCATATTGTTTGTCTGTTTCGACTTATACAAACAAATACTGAACAAAATATGAAAAACTGGATAACTAATAATCAGAAACTTAAGATTTACAAGAATACAATGAAAATACCAACAATGGTAATACATTCACAGATAGACAACACTAGCCATAGATGTAGTAGGTCTATAGTTACATTAGGACTCATGAAGGGACCCCATAAAGGGACGTTTTAATACTAAGGTCTATATTTCACCAGCTTCCACAATTAAAATCTAAGGTTGAATTACACCTCTACTATTACAGTTCTTGTTTTTACAGTTACTGTTGTGTGTTGGGTGTAGCTGGTGTAATTTGATTGGCTTTACTGGCAGTCGGCCAACGCGTCTCCGTAGAGTTCAACAGACGGGGTCTCACTGGGCCACATGGGCTCCCCGTCAGGTGAAACAGAGCGAGTGAAGGGAGCAAAGAAAGGGCAGCCAAAACGCTCCGTCCCTCAACCTGCCCGTCAATAGTTCCCACTCTGATACAGACACAGTGATCTGTTATACCAGGGCTTCTCAAACTTTCTCTTACTTCTGATGGCAAGTACAGTACCCCCTTATGCCCGACCACAACATTTTACTCAGAATAATGTAAAAAAACAATGATAGAGCATAATGATGGAATGAAAGAGTGATAACACACATTTTAAAGAATCGCATTTTGTAAATAAGTGGAATGAAACTGGATTTAGAATTCAATTAACAGATTTATTTCTATAGTTTTTATAATTTCCTGTCACTCCCTCCTGATGTGAGACCAAGACTAACCTTTGTATTTTGTTGTTGTTTGTCTGTTCTTTTTATTCACTATATTTTTATTTTATTTTGTGCGTATTTGTCGTTTTTGTGTGTTGTCGGTATCATTAAAATTATTCCCTCTCAGTGTGTGTGTTTTTGGTGTCGTTTGGTTGTTTCTTGTGATCTTGTGTATTTTTCTCTCATTCAGTGTATCTTTGTTGTCATTTTGTTTGTTGCTCTCTGAGTGCGTGCGTTTTCGGTCTCATTTTGTGCATTTTGTTGTTTGTTCTTTTAATTATTCAGTATATTTTTCTATTATTCTGTGTTTTTTTGTTGTTTTGTGAGTTACTGGTAATATTTAGTATGATTATGATTTTTAGCTAAAAATAAACATTATAAACCCCCATATTTTGAATGCTTTAATTTGTTAATTTTCCTCTCTCTCTCTCTCTCTCTCTCTCTCTCTCTCTCTCTCTCTCTCTCTCTCTCTCTCTCTCTCTCTCTCTCTCTCTCTCTCTCTCTCTCTCTCTCTCTCTCTCTCTCTCTCTCTCTCTCTAAAACCCGCTGTAGTGCCTTCGCGTACCCCCATTTGAGTAACTCAGTTATAGAACACACACAACTGATCGTGCACATTGTATGTGTGTGAAAGTGGAGAAGGACGGCCAGCGCGTGTCTCGTGTGTTCGTCTGCAGCCGAGCAGCAGGTTTAGCTGACTTTATTCTGTTTGTATGGCCAAAGTCAACCCCATGGGGCTGAGAATTTATGTTTGATTTTAGTGGGACTCACGTGTGCGTCTGTACTTACAAACTTGATCTATGGGTCTGTGGCCAAAGAGAGCAGGTGTTTTCTGCGCCTGAAAGTGTGTGTGAGTGTTTGTTGGCTGCCAGGGTCTGGCTGTGAGCTCAGCATGAATGAGTGAGAGGGCTGTAAACACCTCGAGGAGGCAGGAACACACAGAAACCCACTATGCACACCATGCACTGTATTTATAGTTCTGATTGAGGTGGGGGGTGGAGAACCATGCACATGGGCTCTGGTTATGGAGAGGGTCCAAAGAAAGCATTAGTGCTGTTAAAGCCCCCCTGGATGAGTCCCAGAGGGCAGCAAAGGAGACGGTATGTAGACCTGGTTTAGGGGTATGTCCTGTTGTTAATGAGATCACTGTGCTGGGCCTCTTTTACCTCACGCCTCACAAGCAACATCGTCACAACCATGACCTCTAACTGCAGAATGAACAAACCAGGGACCCAAAGGTCATCGCATCAAGACTTTAAAAAAAAGGAAGCAGCAAATGGCCACGGTCACATGACATCTTTAATTCCCCTTTAATTCAGAATACAAATTAAATCCTCTTACCTTGTAAACACCTCATGGCCATTCTGAATTAAACTTCAATCCGAAGTAAGTAGTTGGTTTATTCTGATGTCAATCCCGAATGGAATAATTCCTTGATCTTGTGTATGTTTAAATTCATTTGAGTCATTCTCCGCATGCTCGTCCTGTTGTGATGACGCTCTGGTGACAACATTATCAAAGATGGTCGCCCGAAGCGAGCGGCCATGCTATTTATTTAATAAAAGCCGTAGAAGATATGGATGTAATTAAAGGAGTGGATGGATGGAAAATAAACATGCGGACATTGACTGACACACACACACACAGACATCAGCAAACAAAACAGGCTTCATCGGCGGACATGAAGCTCTGCACCAGGACACAGAGCTTCACTAATGGTTGTCTAGGTTGTCCGAAAGTTCTCCTTCCACTCAACATAAGTAGAGCATCGCCTATCTCCTTCTCCTGCCCAGCTGACGAAAGTGAAACAGGACGTTATTGTCAAACTGCTGCTTCAAAACCACAATCAAAATAAAAGTGAAAATAGTTCTTATGTGGTCTTCTATGTTAGCCAAAAATAAAGGGTTTGTTGTGTATCTTTTCCCCGATAGACGTGATACATCACGTTCACACCCTGTCCAAACAGAACCCTTACCAACCCCCAGACCTAAAACGGATTTCAGAATTACTATTTCCATGTAAACACGAAGCAGTATACTTTATTCTGAATAATTAATTCTGAATTAAAAAAAAACATCATGTAATTATGGCCAATGTTGAACAAACCAACCTTGGGACAAGTTAAGTCCATTTAAAGCTGCTGGACACAATCATGTTCTAATCATATAAAGACATAGTGCAGACCTCATAGATCATTAAATTGAAAATAATTTACTTGAAAAAGATGAAATTGCCACTTGAAAGTTCGTTTCGATTTCCACCGTTAACACTCTTATTAACATTGTCAGAAAAGATTTGCATATTGCATTGTGGGATGTTTTTAGTGTTTCTTCACCAGACATGGAGAACAGGGATTGGCAATAACTTGACATAATTTTTGTTCTAGTTTGTTCCCGGTATTCCTTGTCATATCACTTCACTCTGACAGATATTCAATTTTGGCCAGATTCAGATCTTTCCGTGTAAGCCCCAAAACAAACATCCAATGTTTTGCCACAACTTTCAGTGAAAACACCAGAAATGTGTTGAGAAGTCACTTTGGCAAAGTTTTTGGGGAAAAACGCAGGAAAACATGAAGCGAATTAAGTAAAAACACTTCTATGCATCCGTCTACAAGACTCCACATCCCACAATGCAATGCAGGAAGCTTTTCCAAAAACGTCAATAAATAACTGTTTTACGGTCAAGATCAAAACAAACTTTAAAGCAGCAATTTCAACCTTTCACATCTTTTTTTGAGCAAATTATTTATTATCTGATTAAAATATGAGTAATCTCAGCAGCTTTAAATGTAGTTGTTGAATACTTTTATACAAACACTGGTGGTGCATCCTAATAAGTCAATTTACAGGTAATAGTTTGAATTGTAGATCACAGCTTGCAAATTTTATGTAGTGTTTGCATGATGCATGTGCTCAGTTAATTATGTGCAGATTTTTACATCCAACATCAACACCAGAACTTTAAGCTTCTTTACCTGCCAAGCTAACGATGTCAGAATGTATAATTTCAAAATTAGAAGCCACAGGGTCAGCGAGGTTTTCCATTCATTCTGTTGGCTACAGAGCGAACACCAAAGAACAGTGAACAAAACCACAGAGAAACACTCAGCGATGAGGGACCATAGGGTTTGGAGCTTCTTACTGCACATTTATCATTAAGCACAGTATCAAAACATGAATATTGGATGACTAAAATAATGTCTGTGCTTTCCAGCAACACACAAAAATTCATCTTTGTGTTTGCATCCATTTTGAAAACTTCTTCAAGAGGAGGGATCTTGTTTCATTGCGTCTTTAACTGAACAAGATATTGCACTTTGAGGTTTTACACTATCAGCCAAAAATTAATAGATACAATTATTTTAGAAGAGAATGATCAGCCTGCTGTAAAAACTTCTCGGGGGGGAAAGTTGATGTTGACATTTTTTCCTCTTAAAGCTATTTTCAGGGGTTGACTTTTCCTTTGATAATTGCGTTCTGTCCTCTTTCTGTTCAGAGACCACCAAGCTCACAGCATTTATTTACTCGTGAACAGGAAAAATGTGATGTACATGCTTGTAATTATGTTATTGAGATCTAACTTTTGTATTGTGTACATTCCCCACTGAAAAAACAGATTCTGAAAAACATCATATGTGGACGAAAATGCAAATAAAATGTATGATGACCTGTTTACTAGGTCGGTTTTCCACCTCTATATTGGACATTTGACAGATATTCAGCTAAAGTGGTGAGACTATTTTTAACATTCTTTGACTGTTGGTTTGGAAGAAAAACTAGACATTTAAAAATATATATTTTGTCATTTCTGCAAGTTAAATAATCTTTGCTAAGCTAATATACTTACAGTAACCAATAAGTTGTATTTATTCATTGATTTATCTTTTAACTTTCCATAAACTTGAATCGCAGAAAGTCCACATTTCTCTCGTGCCTGCAGTTTATTATGCAAGTATTTTGTTTACTGTGACCTTTGACCCTTTCCCACAATGCAGCGCGGGGCCGAGATGTCAAATTTCTCTATTAGATCATTTGTTTGGACCAATCATGCAAAACATCACTCTTCTCTTTATAATCTGAATCTAGAATTAATCACAAACACTCCTCATAGCTGCTTATGAGCGAATGGAAACGCAAGCATAGACCAGCTCACAGCAGCACTGAAGCCAGAAAAAGGGGTGGGAATTATTACAAAAACCAAAGCTAAATAATGAGAAGGGGGGGGGGACTTCTGTGATGTGGTGATTGAGTGTGATTTAGTAAACTTGGTTGGGAGTGAAGAAGGCTTTATAGTAAGCATCATAAAAACTCCACCCACAACACCATGTGGTGCTAAATATTCTCATGAACTCATAATAAGGGCAACAGCTGAATCAGCAAGACTACATGGAGAACGCACAAACCACAGAATGATAACGTATAGGAGCAAAACACCTCATGGTTGTTACCAATGAAAATATAACTTAATGTTTATGTTGTCTCAATATCACGCAGCAGTCTGGAGGATGCGGACATAAGAATGAGACGTGACTATGTTCTACAGATTCATGATATAAAGAAAGATAGTTGTCATAGTAAAGTGTTAAGGATGGGATTTATGACCTCCTGATAAATCCATGAGTCTTTTATGGGAAAAGATGGTTTCTCCTCTTTAGATTTGTCTGGGCCGAGGAGAGGCTGTCTCGCTAACACTAACCCTAACCCTGGTTCTATTGGACTACGGTGTTGTAGAAAGCGGTGAGTCCTCAATGACAGGCAACACGTGATGATTACTGATCATTCCACCAACTATTCTGTAATCAATGTCAAATTTTGGATCTTGACAGAAAGTATGACATGAAGTGTTTGTGATTTTGATTTCCAATAAAGAGGACATTTAGGCCGACCTCAGCATACTCAAAGTACCCCATGCTTTCTTGAATCTACCTTGTAATGGAAAAATACAATATAGTAAATAAATAAGTAGATATTGTCCATAAGGTTTAAAAATGCAATTCTCTCTTTGTAGAAAATACTTAAATGACTGAAGTCAATAAGTGAGGCCCAAGGCTAAGGCAGGCTGACTTGATAATACTGTATCATGTTTTTCTGCAGTCAGTGCCTTCTCCCTCTCTGCTCTGTTTCAGGTGTCGTGAAGCTGATGATGGCAGTTCCTGATCTGTGGTTCATGGCTCAACTAGTCTGGAACACTCTGATGTTCTATCTCTCTATCCTGTTCTGTTGGTCCTTCTGTCCACTAACCCCAATCAGTTGACGCAGATGGCTGCCACCTCCGTACCTGGTTCTAACAGAGATTTCTTCCTGTTAAAAGGGAGTTGTTTCTTCCCACTGTCGCTAAATGCTTGTTCATGTGGATCTTGTTGGGCTTTTTCTTACTTATTATGAATTTTATATTTTGATAAGTGCATTGAGCTGACTTTGGTGTAAATTGCGCTATACAAATAAAGTTGAATTTAATTGAATCCCCTTTATTATGCATAATAACAATCTGTCCTTGAAAAATGTCATGCATGCCTTCATCAAATGTCTCAATCATTGAAACAATGAGAAACATCTCCTAGAAATTGAAAAAAACAGGTTTCGCTGATGGTGTATTGGTACAAATGGCAATATGTTTACCTGGTGACATGTAAAAGCAGAAGCATTACACCTACAATCACATGGCTGGGCTGGATTCACCGGTTTGCATAATTATTTAAAGGTTACACAAATAATATTACGTTAAACAAGCGTCTGAGTGTCTAGCATTGTGCCTAATGTCTCTCTAGCAATGTAATCTTGTGTGATTTAAATGTAACCATTCCATTTTTTTAATCTTTTGAAGCACATAACGTGTAAAATACTATCAATCCCCCTTTTTGGAATGTTTGGTAAAATTTTGGGAAGTTTAATAGCCAGAAAAGTGATCAAAACAGGCACAATCATCGCTAAATGATAAAAGGCTATTCTACACTCTAGAGTAGAGTCCTTAAGAGCTTTCATGGATTCAAATAAACCCAGGGCAGAAATTGTTCTCATCACTTGCTCAGAAAGCAAACAGGCCCAGTTCCATCAATGCTGCCATTGTCTGTCCATTGACGTCATTACATCAAACAAGCTTCATTATCTCACCTCAGGACGTTATGTTCACTGATAGAAGGTGACACATTGACGGGGTTAATAAGCAGAGGTGAAAGTAATGGATTACAAGTACTCATGTTACAGTAATTGAGTTGCTTTTAAGGATACTTGTACGTGTAAATGAATAATT
This sequence comes from Gouania willdenowi, assembly GCF_900634775.1. Lineage (NCBI taxonomy): Eukaryota > Metazoa > Chordata > Actinopteri > Blenniiformes > Gobiesocidae > Gouania > Gouania willdenowi. The sequence continues at coordinate 35,706,836 of NC_041052.1, forward strand.
TTACTCGCACTTAAGTACGTTTTAAAAGAAGTAAAGTAATTGTTCCATTATCCATATGTCCATAGTGGTGTCATTTCTGATAAACGCCCAGCCACTTTCTACGGTTCAGGTTGAGGTTTTTCTACATTTCCACACCCAACCGTTACTAAGTAAATTATTATTTTTTGTTTTAAAATGATCAACCGACATTGTGAAACTACAAAAAAATGAAACGACCAGACAACAATCAAATGCGTCACATCGTAGCCGACGAATCAGATTAAACGTAATGCACAGCACCAAAACAGCAATGAATGAAGGTTATTTTTCTGTTTTGGAGTTCAGATATTTTTATTTTTTTTTTACTTTGGATTGAATTCATTGGTGTTATTTTATTTGATTTTTAAATTGTACATTTTGACAAAGCTTTTATTTTATACAGATGCCTGTGTGGGAAATAAATTAATTTCCAATTGTGCAAGGTTTCCTCTCTTCCTTTTTAAGTTTATACACGAGATGTTTACTGTATGTAAGGAAACTGTGGCAAGATTACGTAACTTTTACTATGAGTACTATTTAATTGAGCTGCTTTTTAGTTGCACTTGAGTATTTTATGTATGATTTACTTGTACTTGAGTACAATGTCAATTAAGTAACAGTACTTCAGTACTCTTTACTTCTGTTAATAAGCTTGTAATGCAACGATCAGACCTGAGACGACAGATAGAAAATAGATTCAACACCATCAGACCATGAAAGATCAAAGTTGGGCTAAGTTTCATTTGACGATGTTTGAGGCCTAGAGAAAGGATGAGCGTGTCCTCTGTGTGCTACAGAATGTGTGATCCATCAGGCTGTAAAGTAGCTGTCAGTCATTCAGCAGCACAGCAGTCCACTTAAACTACTGGGTGAAGGGAAATGCCTGCGCTTTATGAGGGACAGGAAAATACTCCAGCTGCCCTTGACTAGGTATGCGTGCGTGTATGTGTGTCTGCCTGTCTATTTTCATCCCCTAAAGTTTTTTTTTTTTTTTTGCATCGCTCACTCGACCCACTTTATTCCTCTGCAGTGCAGTTTTTTCCGCCGTTCTCTCGGAAGAGAACTTGGGAAATAATAAATAAATCAGTGGGGAGAAAAGGCATTTCCAGTTCAGGAATCGGATTTATAAAACCTGTCTCACATTCAAGGATAAGTATTTATAAAACTTTAACAACCATTGAGGATAAAACTGTGTTCTGTAGTTCCCTTCAGGTTAACCGACTCATTTTTAATTAAAGACGTAAATATTGAAAAAAAAATGTTTTCCGGGATAAAGTCAAGATGCAAAGACAACGATTAAGAATTGTATAACATGTGCAGCTGGACGAGAAAATAGTTTATGTGCTTTGCTTTCTTCTGTGAAACAGCATAAAGGTAAAATATGAGAAGCTATAATTTTAATGCTTTCGCGTTTGTCCCCAATAATTCTGCCTGCAAAGATTTTACTACTCTCTGTGCTCCCCATGCAGTTTTTTTTGAATATTAAATGAAAAAAAAAAAAAAAAAAAAATATATATATATATATATATATATATATACACATATACACATATATTTGTTTAATGAAATAAATCTATAGCGTATGCCTCTATAGATCAATAAATTGAAGATAATTTGCTGGAAAAAAGTTGAAAATTGCTGCTCGAAACTTTGTTTAGATTTCAACCTCAAAAACTCTCTTATCAACATTGTTGGAAAGGCTTCCTGCATTGCCTTGTGGGATGTTGAGTCCTGCAGACCTTAAGGTCGGGACCCCATTTGAGGTCACAAGACACTAGGAGGAGATCGCCAGATGCCTTCAAGAAACTAAGAATTTTTGCTTATCTTTACTCTTTTTCTGCAACTACACCAAACTTGCCATATTTTAACCTATTTTATAATTTTTTTTCTTGCCATATTTTTTGCTCCTCTTAATGCATTTTTGCTACATTACTCCTATTTTTGTCATTTCATCAAATTTCATTACCTTTTTTGCACATTTTTTTTTTCCACTTTCTTTTTTTGGCACTTATAAACCCTTCACAGCACTTCCTTCCTCCTAATCTCACATGTGACCCATTATTGTCACTTTAACCTCTTTTCAACATATTTCCTGCTTATTTTTGCCAACTTAACCACATTTATGATTAGTCACGCCCATTTTTTTTACCAGTTTAAACTACCGTAAATGTTCCTACTTTTTAAATTATATTATTGTGTTTGACACCAAAAACTCTGCCGAAGTGACTTCCAAACACATTTTTTAGGTTTTCAACGACTAAAAAGTGTGGCAGAACAACAGTGGATGTTTATTTTGGGATTTTACACGGAAAGATCGAAATCCGGCCAAAATTGAATGTCTGCAAGAGTGAAGCGATATCACAGGAAAACTGGGAACAAACTAGATCAAGAAATTATGAGAATTACTGTCCTCATTGTCTTGTGAAGAAACAAGAAATCACAGAAATAATGAAGTAAAAACAGATCAATGGACACATCAATATCCCACAATAAATGCAAACACAATGGCTGTGTTCGAAATCGCACATTTACGTACTACTCATACTAGGTCTAATGTCAAAGTTAGTATGTAGTGCAAGAAATACCCAGATGTACAGTATACTATACAAGTATGCACGGTGGGTACACTAGTCATACTCAACCGCCCCATGATGCATTGCGAGCGGAACGTAAACTCATCCTGTGACAAGGCTTCAAGCTAAAAATCAAACATCCCTTTTTCAAAATAAAAGCACCTCTACTTTTTACTCTTTTGTAAATAGGGCTCTTGTTTAGAAGTTAACATGAAGTTTAGATAGTAGCACAATGGCGAGTCTCCGAAAATCTCCAAAATGTCGACATGAAATGTGTTTCTGTGAGTTTTATGGATGAAATGACCACATGTTGATATTCTTCTTGGTCACTTTTTCGCTTAAAATGTTTTCAGAACTTTCAAAGGTGGAGAATCAACAGAGATATTTAGCCTTAGAGTGCTTCAGGGTTTTATTTAAGCATTTAAGCCCATCTAAAAGGTCCAATTTGAGCATTTTGTGACACTTTCAGAAAAGGACACTACATTAAGCAATAAAAACATATTCCTCCATGTTGATTGAACTATTCTCACTTTGGGTTTATACCTACTGTATGCGGTCAATGAATAACTATTACAGCACTCCTCTTGAGTCAGAAAGCACTGACTGGAAGAGCTGAACGTCTAACCTCATCTAAGGCTCAGGTCATCTTCAGCTGCTTCCAATTTCGTCTCAGCACTTGTGTGCAACGACCATTTACATAACTATGAATATCAGCTGTTGGGGCCCTTTCTGCCACATGCTGCCTCGCTGTAACAGAGCAATTTATGTGTCTTTTGACTCTCCTTTTTAGAGTATCGGCGCAAACTCAGTAGGAACTTCCATCAAAGCTTTCTAAAAAATAAGTTGAGACAAAATGAATGGCCACATTTACATGAGAGCTTTAATTCCATTTTAATTTAGAATTAGGATTAAATCCTCGATCTTGTATACTTTCATTCTGCTTTCTGCACATCCTCGTCTTGTCGCGGTGATGCAACATAATTCACAAAGATATATGGACATATTACACACATACGGACACCAGCAAACAAAACAGGCTTCAACGGGGGACATGAAGGCCTCCACCAGGAAAACAAGGCTTCATTAATCATCATAAAGTTCTTTTTCCACCCAAAATACTGTAGATGAAGGTAGAGCAACCGATGTATTAACCGCTGGCTTTGATTGATCAAAGTACGGTTGTCTGCCTCCTTTCTCCACTATATCTCCCTACTACTCCTCAGCTGAGGAAAGTGAAACAGTATGTTATTGTCGAGCTGCTGCTTTAAAGCTACAATCAAAATAAAAGTTAAAATAGTACTTATATGTTCTGCTATGTTGTAGCTGAAAATAATTGGTTTGTTTTGTGTTTTTTTCTGGTAGACCTAAAGCGGAATTGAATAAAGACGAATTTTTCACGTAAACCTCTATTCAGAAATGACTATTTCCATGTAAACACGAAGCAGAATACTTTGATTCTGAATTAAAAACACCATGTAACCATGTCCAATGATCTGCTTGTTACAAATGTTCCAAATACCACCTGAACCGAGCTCAGGTGACCCAACACTCTGTCGGTGCAGTGAGATTCTGCAGCTCTGTGTGGTCTTACGGGAGTGCGAGGGCAGGTCACCTGCTGTTGTGGGGCTACTTTCCCCTTTGACCTTCGGCTGGAGTCCCTTCGCTCACAGCTACTCAAGCTTTAGCTTTAAAACAGCTAATCACAGGGAACAGCTGCATCGCTCGCTGAACAAATCCTCAGCCCGTTGCTCTCCCTCCTACACACACACACATCGACTCTGGCAGACAGACACACATCCTGCCACACACACCCACTCCACTAATGGCAAGCTGCAGCCGACTGATGTTTAAAGCGCGGGTTTTAGCGTGTACGCCTGTGATAAGCCGTGCTGAGCTGTGAAAACACAGATTACATTTCTGTGGCTTATTAAAGACAGCCCGCCTCTGCCTTCCAGCCATACCGTAATTGTGACCCAAAAAAAAAAAAAAACCACAGCCTCTGCTTGGCTGCGAGATACGGCTTGATGGGGTCCCCCAAGACGGGAGCTTTGACAGCCATGCTAATTCAAGTCCGCATTCTCCCATTTGTTTTACTGCACGGCGACCCCCTCCTGTGATAAGCTGCAGCCATATTTTCTTTAAAGCACTTCCTCAATAAATCAAACTACAGTTTGTGTGTCAACTTTTCTCTTTAAATGTCATTCTCATCATTTTATGATTCCATCAAAATTAGCAGAGCAGTGAAAACAGGGTGTTAATCCCCCCTTCTCCCCCCCATAGTACTGTGTGTCAACCATGAGTTTAATATCGTTGATTTTAGGGAGTAAACCTGATACTTTTCCCGTCTTAAAATTGCTTCACAATGAGGTATAATTTTGATAGTTGTGCTTAAAGAAGCAAAGGCTTGGATATACCAAATGACAACAAGCATTTACTTACTTGAAATGTCAAAGCGAACCAGGCATAAATCCCCATTTTTTGGCAGGCTATGAAACTTTCCTCATCTGCAAATACTTGGCTTTTTTTTCCTCTTAAGCTCAATCAGAGATACATACCATTGTGTTCCAGAGTCAGACCATATTTCCCAAACCTCATAGAAAACTATTAGTGCCCAGTAATTACGCTATTGGCCTGGAATTTCAGCCAAGTCCAGCGTTAAGGGTGAGCGAGTAAAAATAAACACAGGTCAAATGTAAAAGGTTGCTATGCACTGTTGTGTTATCTGACTCGACCCCAACTGTGATGGAGTACTTTTATCAGCATGGATGTGATGTAATGTTTTGCCCTTTCTCTAAATGTGATGGTCCAAAAAACCCTTAATGACATCATGTCCGGACCCCCTCCTTATTAAAGCCTCAGTTTTCCCACCTCTCAGAGACACATTATCCTCTCTACAGTTTGGACCTGTTGATATGTTGACCTATGAGAAGGACACAAGTGAACAACTCTCTCATCCATGTTATCAGAGTATCAATGACAGCACTCAGCATATATTAGTCTAGGGAGCCAATGTGGTGTTTGTTGGTGGAATGGGGGGGGATGATGATGTATGCTCGGTGGTCACACTAGTCATACTAAACCGCCCCATGATGCATTGCGAGCGGAATGTAAATTCAACCTGGGACTGGCTTCAAACTAAAAGTCAAACATCCTCTTTTCAAAACAAAAGCATCTCTTCTTGTCTTCCATTAGTTTTGAACGCTTTTGTAAATAGGGCTCTTGTTTTGAAGTTACCCGGAAGTTTTGTCGGTAGCACAATGGCAGGTTTCCGAAAATCTACAAAATGTCTGCATGAAATGTCTTTCTGCGAGTTTTATGAATCAAACGAGCTCATGTTGATATTTTACTTTGTCACTTTCGCATTTAAAATGTTTTCAGAACTTTCAAAGATGGGGAATCAACGGAGATATTTAGCCTCAGTGTGATTCACCATACTTATGGTATACAGTATAGATATAAATATAAACACACATACATATACAGTACCTCATTGAGGTTGTAGTGAATAGTACGGAGTGTGCCATTTCCAACACAGCCACGGTATAAGGTGGTATGGATACCGAGGACACTGCTCGACAATATGAAAGCTTTTGATTTCACACAGTAGTAATTAATGATGTCTGTGGCTTTAGTCAGACCTGTGTTAACATGCGCACACAGTCATGCACTCATCTGTTGACAATCCCAGATGCAGAAATGTAGGAAGTTTTACCTGTGTCGGGCTCTGAAATAAATATCAATGCTTGTCGACAGAAATACGAGGCCTATAGTGTAGGCCTCATAGATCAATTAATGCCAGATCATTTTCCACTCAAGTTTGTTTTGACGTCCACTGTAAACACTTGGTTTATTAACGTTGCCGGAAAAGTTTCACGCATTGCATTGTGGGATATGGCGCCCAGTGGACCAATGCATAGAAGTGTTTTTACTTCATTCTCACTGCGATCCATGTGTTTCTTCTCCAGACAAGGATGACAGTAATTTCCCAACGTGTTCACCCCACCGGACATTCAGATCCGGTTCTTTCCATGTAAGCCACAAAATAAACATCCACCATTGCTTTGCCACAACTTACAGTGAAAACACCAGAATTGTGCTGGGAAGTCACTTTGGCAGAAATCACAGAAAGAATGAAGTATAAACACTTCGATGCATCTGTCTACGGGACTCCACATCCCACAATGCAATGTGTGAATCTTTTCCGATAATGTCATCAGAGTGTTTACAGCGGAGATCAAAACAAATTTTAGAGCAGCAGTTTCATCCTTTTACATATTTTTTTCAAGCACTTGAGCTTTGATTTATTGATCTACAGACCTGCACTATATCTTTATCTGATAAAAAATATATATATATATATATTTTCTCCAGCAGCCTTAAATCAATGCAACTTTGGAGTGGCAATTTCAACCTTTTAACAAAAAGCGAATTAGAAGATTAAAAAAAAAAGAAAGAGGAGAAGAAAAAAGGAAAAAAAAGAAAAGAAAAGAACGAAAAAGAGAAAAAAATTAAGAGAAAAAGGAAAAAAAAAAAGAAGAAAAAAAAAATCCATGTAGCTTGGACAAATGACTCGTCAGATTTTTTCTTTTAGCGACTAAAATTTGAGATGAATAGTGGAAAGCTAATAATACAAGAAAAAATAATAATGTAATAAGTGTAAAAGTTATACCTAATAATGTCACTGTGAACAACACATTCTGGAGGCTGTATGTGTTTAAAAGCATTGTGGTTATGTGTAACTTTAACTGTGAAAGATAATTGGTCTCTATTGACATTAAACAGAGGAGCTTTGATTACTGATCCTTTTTTAAACATTTTTGACTCCAACAGGTGCTCATGGTTGTCTGGAAACCTACAAAGTTGTGTAAGAGATGCAGCAACGCTTAGATAAACCATAGCGAGGGATAAAAACTAAAAAAAAAGCTTATATGGCAAATCTTTTCCTCCTTGAAGCAGCTCACCAGGCAAACAGCGATGGCGTATCAGGTTCTGTTCTGGCAAGGCGCTCAGCTCCCACAGCAGGAACAGAACAAAGCACCAGTAGCCCTGGATTGTGTTCACTGTGCCGGGGTGTAAAATACCCCGTGAATGAGACCTGTCACTTCCACTCAGCGTCGCCTGTGATCTAAAGCACCCCAAACGCCGCTCAGATAAGTGACTATAATCCCAGCATCCCCGCTGGCTCCACAGCCCACTACTACCATGACAACTGCAGGGGAATCTCCTCCAGCAACAACTTAATTGGATCATTTCCTCCCAGTTTCTTTGCTTTTGTTGAGTAAAGCCTGTGTTGTCTGGCTATGAATTTGTTTTTGACTTTGACTGAGAGTTTGGAGGGATTAAAACAAGCAAAACTTCCAAAGCAGCTTTGTGGTGTGCAAGTGTAGGCAAACAGTGGAAGGCAATGTGGGGGAAAAAAGGTCTAAACCAGACTAAATCACACTGGGTATGATGGATACTGGGAGCAGCTCTTAAGGTTTTATGAAAGAAGAGAAGAGAAAAACAGACTGTTTTATTGCAAATCTGGAAAAGCAAACGATGCTTTTCAATGGGGTTGGGCGAATTATCGAGATTCAAGATATATCCTGTTTTCTATTTTGGTGATATAGAAAATTACAGTATTGCCTATATCAATATTTAAATATATTTCTTACAGCTTGTTTTGTTTTAAAATACTTATTTTAGGAGTTGCTGTTTTCGCTACTGCTTAGAACAGCATGAAAAGCACAGTTTGATGATTGTTGACTGTGTTCTAACCCAGACCCAAGTACCCCTTTTCTCCTGTTTCTAAATCCAATCACCCCATTCTGTCCGACTGTAACATTTTGCTTAAAAAACTATTTAAAAACCACTATAGAGCATAAAGATAGAATGAATGAGTGATAACCTATATCCTATTTTGTAGAAAGAAACCGTATTTAGTGCAGTGGTTCCCAACCTTTTCTGGATCGTGACCCCATTTTGATATGAAGAATTTCTGGTGACCCTAAAGACTTTTTTTTCCAGAATTAGTTTTTGATCATGTTTTAGCTTGGATATATATATATATATATTACTGTGTTTTAGTTGCACTAAATTTATGTTTCACAAAGTGAAATTATAGAAATATTTGTTTAAGGTTGTGTTTTATTTGATTTTTATTCTTTAAAAGAACAATAATTAAAAAATTTCAAAAATCGTTGAATTTTTTAGGTGACACCATTCAAACTCCAGGTGACCTCACAGGGGTGAGCCCGTATGTCCGGACGGAATGTTTGGGGCCAGATACATGATGGATTTCTTTTCTCCTCTACCCACGTGCTATGTTCTTGAGTTTCTGTGTGACTGTGTTTTGCTTTTGTGCACGTACGATGAGGAGGTTTTGTCCTAGTTCTGTACTGTCCTCCCCAATAGGGAAGTCAGTTTAAAACCTGCTTTTTCCCCTCACCTCTCCTCCTGGTGTTCTCCCATTTTTCATCTAAATACGGGGCGCCTCCCATTCCCATGGTGACCCACAGTTCTCCCGTTCTGATCCTCCCATGTTATATGTGATTGTCTTTCCATGTTTCTTTGGACGGGATGAAACTGAAATATTTCTACAGCACTTTGTGATTTTTATCTGTGAAAAGCACTTTATAAATAAAATTTACTTACTATAGTTTCTATCATTTCCAGTCCCTACTTTTCAAACACTTTTGAAAGCAAAATAAGAAAAGTTCAATGACATGCACTCACATTTTGGGAACCACTGGTTTACAATGTTCAATGTTTTCTCATGAAATCCCAATTTTATTCTATTTTTTTTTTGCCTAATTCACCAATTAACCTTTTAGCAAAATCCACATGTTTGAAAACCACCAGCTCTGAAACAACTGGAGAGATTTATTGTCCTTGTTGTTTTTTAGCAGATCAACAATTTATGTTACACCCACCCAAGTCGTGTCTCTTGGCATAAACAGATGCTCCACCCTTCAGCCCACACTGCAGGGAGTGGGGACAACTGCCAGGGGAAATCATTATACAATGACTGTGTGAGTGCATGAGTGGGCAGCCACAGTAGTCCAAAAATGAGAACAGCAGCTTTAGCACTCAGCTAAAGAGGATGAAGACAAGTTTCCAGTGGCACTGTCAACTTTAAATCCCAATAACGTATTAACTCTTACAGGTCATACAGAGGATAATGAAGTTGAGCGTCAAAGAGAAAGTGTTTAAAGTTCCAAAAAAACTTTCAGGAGATCATATTTCTGACGTCTTTTAGAGCAGTGGTTCTCAACCTTTTAAGCCCACGACCCCCAAAATAAAGGTTGCAGAGACCGGGGACCCCCACTGTACCTGAAGGTGGTTGAACACAGACATGAACATTGAAGAACAGTCATGTGGAGACAGGGCCATCTATAAGGGGGAATAAAGAGGAGAGATTTTTGGAGCTCATCCATAAAATCAGCAAAATGGTTGAGATGATGGTCCATTGTTCTATGAATCTGTGATGACCACATCTATTTATCTGAATAATAGCCACTTATCCAGGAAGTTGTTTATTATTTGTTCCATAATATATGGTCATTTTAAAGGTGTAAATCCTTGTTTTAATCAGAAATAAAATGGGTTTGGTTTGTGAAAACTGGAGCATGTTTTTTTGTTGTTTTGTGTTGAGTAATTACTTTCTTAGAGTGACCAAAAATGGACAGAATAAGTGTTCAAGGTGTCAATATTAGAACAAATAGTTTAAACTGGCAAATAATGTGCATGAGAAACTGCGAGTGTGGTTAAATTGGCAAAAAAAAAATATGACGAAAAGAGGTTAAAAGTGACAATAATGGGTCAACATATGTGACATTAGGTGGGAAAAGTGGTGGAAAGGGTTTAAAAGTGCCGGAAAAGTGAAAAAAAATGTGCAGACAAGGCATTCAAATTTGATGAAGTGGTGGCAGAAATGGGAGTAATGTAGCAAAAATGCATTAAAAGGAGCAAAAATATGGCAAGAAAAAGAGATGAAAATAGGTTAAAATGTGACAAAGTTGGTGTAGTTGTAGAAAAAGGGCAAAAATAAGCAAAAATTGGCTCAAATTGTTTAGAATATATTAATTTCTTTAAGGCATATGACGAGCCCCTCCGAGCGATTCAAAATGGGGTCCTGACTCCAAGGTTGAGAACCCCTATTTTACAGGACAAAATCCTCATTTTGTGACCTAAGTAAATGTGTGCCTAGCACACACACGTGTGCTGCGGTGATGCAGATGAAGAAACCAAACAGGAAGCAGGAAAAAGGAGAGGCGAGAGAATATGAAAACTGACACTTTTCTGCAAAGTTAGCCTCCTCTCAGCGGTGTTTATAATGGTCAGTAAAAGCACATGTCTGTGACTTTGTGAGAAAAAGTCTATATTTGAGCCAACTCACCTTCTTCACACGCAGGGCCGCTGAATCCTGGACAGCATTTCCACTCTAGAGAGGTGACGGTGCGGTACACCACTTTATAGGAAGGTCTCACCACCGTCCTGTAACTGGAAACAAACAGGAAGTCCAAATTCATCCCCTGCAATTATGAACGACTGGTGAGTTTAATTTAGGAAGTAAACTGGAAAATGGAGGTTTGTACATTAAAATCTATATATGTCTTTTGGTGCTTATCTATGTAAAATGAAAAACAAGATGAATACATGAACATTTTCTATTTAACAACACATCATACCTTCTATTATTCCAAACAATTCCTGCCACTGCCAGCATTAAAATAACATTAAAACTAGGCTTGATTAAAAACAAACTTCTTCTACTTTTTACGTTTTAACCTTAAACTGATTAAAACCAAATTGTTATCAAAACAAGATATGGGTCTCAGTTCAATTTTGCATGGCCCTAAAATTATATGCACAAAATGACAAAAAAAAAGATGTAAAATTACGGAAAAATACACAAGGACAACACAAATAACACACATAGAATAAACAAAAAAAAAAATACAGAAAATGAACCCAAAAAAACTGACAAGATGACTACAAATATACAAAAAAACAGATACATTTACTAAATGACTAATGACATCCACAAAATGAGTTAAAGAAAACAAAAGTTGCACAAGACAACAAAAACACAGAAATTACAGAAAAAAGACAATGGCAACAAAACTATAGATAATGACCACAAAAATAAATTGAAAAAAACTTAATAAATACATAAAATTACAACAGGAACACACAAACGAATCAAACATGATAGAATATGACTAAATACACAAAAATAACACAAAAATAAAAAAAATATGAAAAATTACTCAAAAAACTCAAACTCAAAAATAACAGAAGTATTTAAAACCACAACACAAATGCACAAAAATGGCTCCAAGAACACACGAAAACCTTTCGTCCTGTATCAATGCTCAGATTGATAATTATTCTAAATGCTAACATGGATGTTAATAATGTGACCCTCAGACCAAACTATCCTAAATTTTTCGGCCCCCACTGTGATAGAAGCTGCCCATCTCTGTCATAAACATATTTACTACTTTACTTGAAGCTCATCTTAATCACTGCAATATATATTCGGTGAGAATCAGTGCCTTTAACAAACACAGTGGGTGTGTCCGAATAGTCCCTACTATCTCCTTTCCTATCCACTTTCCATTAACCCCGTGAAATCATCCACGGTGTTAAGGAGTTAGGAGACTTTCTAAAGGAGACTTCCCATCACGTTGTTATGACAATCAGTCGCACTTCCACTAGGTGATGTAATAATCGAACAGTGGTGAAGGTTAGTGACGTCTGCCATGGTGAAAAAAACTAAACATTTCCAAAATTAGAACACTAAAATATAACATTTATTACATATTTATAACACTTTCCCCTGTGCCTCTAACTGCTGATATTATGTCAAATATCGCAAGGTTTGAATGTAAATCAGAGGAAAAGATGCTACCAGGCTACGAGGAACAAAAGTGAAACTAAAAGAACATCACATTGAGAATGGTTCCTCACACTCACCTTTCATTCAGAAATCCACATTAATCCAAAAGAAGTATGATTTTACAAAATTGTTACATTTATGCAAGATATAGGCCTACATGGCGTAGGCATACAAATGTACAACTGCACAAAGCACATAATGTGGCTAAAAATGATCCCTTCTTCCTGAATGACTGAGTGCTCTGTTTTCAGTCATTGTGAGTTTCCGTGAACGCTCAGATGAGCGGGTCCCTTTATATGTTGTCGCCGTAAAGAGTTGTGGGGCAGCATTATGTGGTCTCCTTTGGTAAAGGATGCATCAATGTATCCTAGGCTAAAGGAGGTTATAAAGGAAGCATTGAGCCTCCATTCCTTAGCTTTTAGAGAATTGGAATGCTCCTTATCATGGCCGCTACGTAAACACTAAGGAAAAGTGGATAGGAAAGGAGATAGGAGGGACTATTTGGAATGTGCGTAATGTCACACCCTTTCGTGTCAGTTGGGGGCAGTATGTAGCCACCGCTTTGTTTGCTTTTTTAATCATGCTTTCAGTGGTGTACCATACATGGAATAAACTGAACTACATAATGAGACAAGTCATTGCATTAACATGGGGGAAAAAAAACTTGGAACATTCACTCCAGTCACAATCTAACCTAATATACTCATTATTTTGGTAACAGTGGTAGAAACAGCAGCTGGTTTTGGCCTCACCTGCCACCCGTACATCCCTGAGGCCAGCGGCATGTCTGGTAGACCCTCTGGAGGATGGTCCCGTTCTGCACCTGGCACGTCACTGTTTTTGTGACTGTATGAGGACACCAGTTCCTGGATGGAGAAAAGCAGGGTTTGCTTTAGGAACAGGATTGTCTCAGTTTGTCATCTTTAAACACTTCATCCCAAAAAGAAAACGGGGCGAAAAGAGTGTTTATTTATAAAATCACTTTCAAACAACAGCAGTTACAGAAGGTCACGCTCACAAGAGTAAATTATGCACAGAGTCCGATTCCCTCCGGTGCAGTATTCCCACGTGTCGTTCTTCCCTCCCCTCCCCCAACCTTTTGTTTTGAAACTTCCTTACAGTGTTTACACAGTTTTAATCAGGCACGAGACTTGCCCGAGTGCATTGTGGGCTGTATTTACAGTGACTCCACCCATACACATCTGTTTACATTGGCCTCTCAGAGGAGGCCAGATTAACCAGTGAAGTCCCACATGTGGAAATAAAAAGGTCCAGTGCAGAGAATAAAGCAGATAGAGTCAGTGCTGCTGATGAGAAAAGAGGATTCACAGGTCAAAGGTTAAGGGTAAGTACTTTTCTCTCTGACTAAAAGGAAACATGTTTAACTTTTTAAAGTTCCTTTAAATAAACTGCACAAACGTTCTGCATCTTTAATGTCCTCCACCAAGCACCAAATCTCCACTTGGCCAAATATTGGGCAGTTATTCGGATCAGTGATCAGATCATGATATCATGACAGTGTTTCCCACACATTTATTTATCTGTGGCGGCCCACCACAAATAGATTTTTGCGCTGTTTGCTTTGTCTCTGTGTATGTAGCGTGTAATTACAACTCCTTTACAATTGGTGGCGGTATGCCACTGGTATGTCAACTCTGCCAATAAAACCAAAGAAGAAGACACCATCAGAGAAGAAGACGACGACATTGCAGAAAGACAAGGCTGAAAACTTAAAACCACCGGAACAAAGATACAGGATGATGTGATGACGCGTCCAAACACCGCGGTCAGCGTGCGTGTTTGGAAACGGGCCAACGTTTCCGTGGAGCGGCTGTCGGTTGAGACGGAGCGAAAACAATGAGTTACTCTCAAGTGTCATTTATGTTTCTGTCACGTCAACGCCTGGCGCCATGAAATCCTGACTGTTCATCAGCAGCATGAATACAGCTTTAGAATCGGTCAGCACACGTTTCACAGAGATTCTCTGCACTTCATTACGACTGATTTAATTTGACTCTTTCAGCAGCTCAGTCAGTTATAGGCCTGTACATTATTAGGTCAAGTTAACCATGCTTAGTATTTTATTTTATATTATACTGTGTATTGTTGAAATGTCCCTGCTAAATACATATTTTCATTTAAATGTCAGAATCATTTACTTTGGTTTTGGCCAAGAATTTGGGTGCATCCCTAGCAGTGACGTGCCGTCAGGGTAGGCAAGGTAGCCAGTGCCTACCCAAGGGTGAATTGATATTTTCATTATTTGTTTTAATTATAATATAATTATAAATTATTTATTTTTCCATTTCTAATAGCCTACAGTACCTATAAGTTTGAAAGTGTCTGCATTTTGTACGTTTCAAACCCCAAATTACTAAACAGCGCTATTTCCTGGAACAGCTGCACGGTCCAACTCCGCTGTAAGGCAGAAGGAGGCCACGCCCCCTCCCAAAGGCATGTTGCTCCTCTGCCTCCGTTCCCATAGCGTGTTTTTACGTGTTTGTACATGCGAATTCAGGTCCCCAAGATGACAACCATTTACGTCCAAAGGCAGTGTAGAGAGCTGCCTTTGGACGTAACCGTGCTATGCTAAATGCTATAAGTAAGTTCACAGTGCATTAGTGAATTGATGCCATGTGACCGCTGCTGCTCCGTTCTCTAGCTAGTGGGCGGGATAACACTACAGTCATGATGACAGCGATTGAGATGATAAAGAAACTTTTTTTGAGGAAAAACGACAGCTTTTAAAAGATGGAGACCAACACCTGAGTTCCTCACTGAGGCTGTTCTGAGTTGTTGTTGTCATTTTCTCCATGTTTCTGTGTTTCCAACACAAACAACGGATGCGCTGCAGTGTCATGAGATATATCTTGTTATGGATGCTATATTAAATAATTAAATAATTTCTTTAATGATGTTTTACGATGTTGATTTTGTTAGATGGCTAAATGCTTGTTCATGTGGATCTTGTTGGGTTTTTTCTTTCTTAATATGAATTTTATATGTTGATAAGCGCATTGTGATGACTTTGTTGGAAATTGCTTTATACAAATAAAATTGATTTGAATTGAATTAACACTTGACAGCAGAAACATACTGTATGAAATTGTCATTGGTGGTCTCGATTTGCAACGTGCCTACCCAACCCTAGTGGTCACGGCACGTCACTGATCCCTAGTTATCATAAAAACCTCTCAGTACAAATATGTGGGGAAACAAGTCCAGAAGTCTGAACAGCTTAAACTTATCATGTTAGATGAGCCTGTCTATATAATAGTAGCTGGAAAATGTGCATAAACATAAACTAATGCTGTTTTTAGTGTTAGCCAACTGGCTAACCACTTAATGAGTGTCGAGCTGCTGCTGCCGGTTGGGCAGTTAACTTTATTATTATTTTATTTAAAGGAGCATTGGGCAGGATCTAGAAGTCCGACTCCATAGTGACACCACGGTTGTTAGTTTAACTGCAGCCATCAGCCAAGCCACCCCGGGAGCGTGCATCAACTGTTTTGCGCCCAGAACAGCAGTACAAGACGTATCACAATCTGTTCAAGGCTCATTCTCGTTGGTTGTGAGCGCTTTATCACCCATTAGCATTAAAAGTCCTGCTCTTTGCTCCATTAAGTTTTTGGTTTTTTTAATTTAAGTATATTTCATCTTATTTATTGTGTTATTTAAATGTATTTATTTTAATTCAAGTCTTTTTCTTTTTTGCATGCGCATATACACATATATTTATATATATAAACGTGTATTGAAAAAAGCAATGAATTCATTTCTGCACATAAATGAAGCATGAATCATTAGTCTTAGGATTTGAAAAAGGATGGTGGCTCAGGAAAAACATTGTTGTTGAATAGCATTCTAGCTCAATTAAATCATATTTCAATGTCAGTAAGTCAAGGGCAATTTATATTTCCTGTTTGAATCTAAATATTAGTTGTCCATAGAGACCACAAAGGCCTGTGTGTGGTTTTAAACTGCAGTCTGTGTGTTCTTTTGCCAACGTGGGAGGGTTTTCTTACTAAAGCCTGTTTGTCCAAAATGTGGGACCATATGTGTGTGTGTATCAAAGAGGGTCTACAATAAAGGAAACCACCACTGGTGGAAGACGTAGAGCAGCTTTTAACCAGCTCTCATTAACAACCTCCACATGCTGCGGTAGCCTCAAACGTGCCACTGAGCAGGACACACTGATAGATGTTTGTGGACTACTGCACAGATCCATTGTTAGGGGGATGGGAGAGCGGATTTCAAAGGCTTTTCTTTTTTTTTTTAATACACGGACCTGGAAGGATGTGGAGTGTGACAAGTATTCGTCATTTATAGGGGCTCCTATTTTACGTTTCAAAACTTTCAAGGGTTTACTCATTTATCATTTTAAACTTTTTAATATAATTTCTGTTTCAACATCTTTCCCTGTTTAGGTTACCGGTTATTAAACTTCCCGAAATTGTACCAAACATGCCTAATAGGGTTAACAGAGCGAAATACTACACATTCTATGCTTCAATAAATTTATTAAAACAGAAATCTACGCGAGATTATTTTGCGAAAGATTACCATGTCCTGTATGTACACTTTTGACACTTCTTAAAACACACCTCAGATGAAGCTCTGCATTAATTTTCTGTCACAGGATAACATGACCACTAGTCAAACCATTACATGTAGGGCGAGATCTTGAACGGGTCTATTGGTGGAATTGGACATATTGGTCTGTCCCATCCATCCATCCATCCATCCATCCATCCATCCATCACTCTATCCAGATCAGGATTGTGGGCCACTGAGGGCTAACATAGCTGCCTGGTGATTGAGTAAGACCCAATGGCCCTCATTGATCAACCTTGTGTGAAAACGGGTGCAAATCTGAGTTCACATTTGGTTGTACAACAGGACCAACGTGTGATTTACGAAACATTCATATGTGACCAATCTAGCACGCCAATGAGTGTTGATAAATGCGCCGGCTGAATTCGATCGTTATTAACTTGTTACGCCCTCCTGTTTTGGAGATCCTGCTCACTGAGGTCAAACAAGAAGAGATACTTTTCCAAGACAAAAATTGGCATCCTCACATCTGAACTGGAGCAAAACAAAGTGCTTTTTGACAGTTTGAAAACTGGAATTTAAGAAGCGCATTTAAGCGCTCTGTGGAAGAGGATCAGCTACTGAGCAGGTGACGTCTGCCCCCCTGTGTGCACTGCGAACAACTTCACAACAAAGATCATGGAGACACACACGTATGTGATGTTTATATTAGCCTCAGTCTCCACGCTTTAGGTAATAAATAACACATTAAAAGAAATTGAAGAATTAAAAAAAAGCCTTAAAAATTACTGAATGTCTGAATGCCTCATCTGTGTTTATTATGCCTTGAGCCAATTTCACCTATAATTCATCACATTACCATTACTGCAACGAATTTGTAAAAGTTTAAGGAACTATTTACATTTAAAAACCTGAATGACATCTTGTTTCCTACGTACAGCCTCTAGTGATGTGCTGTGCAGAGGAAATAGGAGAATAACACAAAGCATAGCAGCGTGTCCCATGTGCATGTGTATGACTGGGTGAACCATTAGCGTTTATTAGCTGGGTTTTATAGTTTCCATGGAAGTAAAACCAAAAAAAGTGGTATCAGTATTAATGTGGGCTTTTTTAAGTTAGTTTTATTAATCAGTTTTGATCTGTTCTGAATGTGTTTCTACTTATGCTTAAATGACAGTTGAGGCTTGTTTAATACATTATATTCATTTTCAGATTTTGCTGCTGCACCACAAATCCACATACAGACTTTCTCTTTTCTTACTTGTCTGCACATGTTGTCAAAGGTCAACACTACAATAAGTGCAATCATTATGAGACAGCAATGCATGTTTTGTTATTGCAATGAAATAAATTAATTTATTTTATTGCTTAATTGTGACCATCACCAGCCCTCCCCAAGGAAGTGTAAGAAACATTTTAATATAGGGAGGATGTAAAAAGGGAGAGCAGTGTTGCACCTAGGTGGAGGGGGAGGGGAGCAGGGGGGAGAGACTCAAGGCAGGAAATAGAAAGGGTGGGGAAGATTAGATTATTTTACAGTGAGAGTTAGATGTGAAGTAGAATATATTGTGCTTATTATGTATGTAATCAAGCCAGTCTGGTGACAAGTGTGAAGCTTAGGTATAATGGTGGTGCCTGTTTTTTTTTTTTTTTTTTTTTTTTTTTTTTTTTTTTTCTTTTCTTTTCTTTTTTTCTTTTTTTCTTTTTTTTTCTTCAAAAAAAAAAAAAAAAAAAATAATGGTGGTGCCTGTGGACAGAGGGAAGGAGTGAGTGGTAATACCTAAAGCAGGTATTTGGGAGTTTTATCCCACATCCCAAGATGTGCCAGTGCATCGTAGACCAGTGTATGTGCAAAAACCGCTACTGCAAACCCAGGAGTCGCCCCGGGCCCGCATACACAGACCTGACGTGAGATCTGATCGTACTGTACGCTCACGTCAAAATTGATAAATACCGAAGTTTGCGTAAATATGGTCGAACACATATCGTACGCTCAGATCTCAATATACAAATAGTTGATGAATGAGGGCCATTGTTCAAGTATCACCAGTACATAATTCATCTGCCTTTATAACAGGCCCATACTTGATGTGCTTTACACATCCATAAAACAAGGATCTACCCAATAATCCCATTATTCCCAGTCCTAATCCCTGTAACATCCTCAGACATTAACAGAGTGAGGTCAGATGGAGCAGACCAGACAAGTACAGAGGCAGAGGGTGGTACCCCTCCCCTCCACTTACAGCCCAGACTGTATAGATAAACATCTGAGTTTCCCAGGCTGAGACAAGCTTTCACCTGGGAACAGCTTCCACTGTCACTGTGGGGTTTAAAGTGGGCTTTGGGTTTTTTTGTTTTTTAGTCTCCACTTCTTACTTGTTGCATTACACTTATGCAATGGCTGGTTCACGGGAAGTGAAAGAGCAAAAGCAGTATCAGTAGCAGAGTTTAGTTACTCGAATGGACTGTGGCAGTCTGTGACTGAGCTGCCTTATATTATCTTTTTCTTTTTGGAAAAAACAGATGTTACAGTACATTCTTAAATTATTTTGATGAAATCATAAACCCTACCTACATTTACATCGACTAACACTGAACGTCCTATTCAGAAGTTAAAGATAACTGACATCTTTTAAACTGTTCTTGTATTTTGTCTAAATGTTGTTCTCCTCCACTCCTGATGCCAGGGTGACACCAAAAGCTCTGCCGAACTGACATTTCTGCTGTTTCCACAGATTTAGGCTGTTTTCGGAATCGCATACTAACGTAATACTCTTAATAAGTTTAATGTCAAAATGAGAATGTAGTGCATTCACATTAGATAGTATGGAAAGATTGAGAACGCAAGAAATACCCGCATGCACTGTATACTATATGGAGACTTTTTTTAAGTATTCATTGTGGGCCAACTAGTCATACTCAACCGCCCCATGATGGATTGTGAGCGGAACGTAAAATGGTCCTGGGACCGGCTTCAAGCTAAAAATCAAACATCCCCTTTTCAAAACAAAAGCATCACTTCTTGTCTTCCATTAGTTTTTTTAACACTTTTGTAAAAAGGGCTCTTATTTTGAAGTTAACAGGAAGTTGTCTGTACCACGATGGAAGGTCCCCAAAAATCTACGAAATTTCAGCTTGTGTTTTCCGTGACTTTTATGGATCAAATGACCACATGACCTTTCAGAACTTTGAAAGGTGCAGAATCTATGGAGATATTTAGCCTCAGTGTGCTTCAGGTTTTTGTTGTTGGCATTTTGGGAAACTTGGAAGTATACTTCAGTGGGAACGGTCATACTAATCATACTAATAGTATATAGCAGACAGTATATACTCATTGAGTTGAGTCCCTTACAAGTGTGTAATGTACAGTATGTTAGTATGCAATTGCGAACACAGCTTTAAATGGCGGATGTTGATATTTCGGCTTCCACAAACTCATTGAGTATATACTGTCTACTACGGGCGACCGTGGCTCAGGTGGTAGTGGGTCGTCTTCTGATCGAGAGGTTGGGGGTTCGATCCCAGTACCTGACTATGTGTCGAAGTGTCCTTGGGCAAGACACTGAACCCTAAGTTGCTCCCAGTGGTCGACTAGCGCCTTGCATGGCAGTCCTGTCCCACTGGTGTGTGAATGTGAGAGTGATTGGGTGAATGAGCTGATATGTAAAGCGCTTTGAGACTGCTTCAGTGTGGTGATAAAGCGCTATATAAAATCAAGTCCATTTAGTCCATTTACTATATACTATAGATGCATTTCGAACCTACAATGATGAAAACCTGAAGCACACGGAGGCTAAGTATCCATCTTTGAAAGTTCTGAAAGCAAGTAGAATATCAACATGTGCTCATTTGATCTATAAAAGTCACGTATACACATTTCTTGCCGACATTCTGAAGATTTTTGGAGACAATCCATTGTGTTATTGACAAAACTTCCTGGTAACGTCAAAACAAGAGCCTTATTTACAAAAGAGCTCAAAACTAATGGAAGACAAGAAGAGATGCTTTTGTTTTGAAAAGGCAATGTTTGATTTTTAGATTGAAGCCCAGGACCATTTTATCTTCCGCTCGCAATGCATCATGGGACGGTTGAGTATGACTAGTGTGTCCACCACCATAATAGCATACATCCGGGTATTTCTCGCATACTAAATGTTTCCATACTAGCAAAAGTGATTGTACTACATACTAATTTTGACGTCAGACTTAGTGCGAGTAGTTGTTCAGTATGACATTTTGAACACAGCCATAGTGCTTTGTGAACTCTGATGTATAGTCTTTCTTTCAGATGTTTCTCAGTCGACACCTTCCTCTCTGTGGAGTCTTCCTCATGTGATGGAAAGAGAAGCCTAACAGCACCATGCTGTTTCACTGGCAAAAACACACCCGGCTCTCTGCGAGTATCAGGTCTCTAAGCACACATGGCACACTCTGAATGCTGGGCTTTAGCTAAAATAAATCCTCAACCATGTCTGACAATCAAACACAGCCACAGTCTAAACGTTAAGAACCAAATCCACCATTTCTAAAAGGATGGAAAAAATTACAGCTTTGCCCCATCTGTTCCTCCACACAACAGACGCCAAAGCGGTAAAACCTTGGAAGGAAAGAAAAAAGGCACAGGCCCCTGAACGAATGCAAATGCTGACAGAAAGCTTGTGAACTTTTCAAATCAGGCTCGTGCACTCTTACTGTGCGCGCCCTCATGTGACCTCGTATCCACATTTCATCGTCACTCTGGGCTTTCATCAACATCCTCTGAGAAGAGGGAGAACTGGTGGCAAAGAGTCGATGAAAAATATCTCAGTAAGTCCTTCATCTGTCCGTCCATATGGTGGGAGGAAGAGGAGGGCAGAACAGTCAAAAATATCTGTGAGCGTCTGATAGGATGTGAAAGGAATTTTTCACTGATGTTGCTTAAATGTTTGGATAGAAGGAAACGTTTGAAGTCCTGTGGGATTTGAGCATAATTATTGGACTATTAAAGAACTCACTGTGCAACATGGATCAATGTGATTTGGTAAGTTCAGACTTTGGAATGTCAGTGTTTACTACAAGTAGCAAGTCTTACGACATCAGGTGAGACAAGTAGAGCCATTAGGTACAAGACTTGAGCTCAGGTCCTGGCCTTTGTGTACTGTAGGCCAGTGGTTCTCAACCTTGGGGTCAGGACCACATTTGGGCTTTTGTTACCTGAAAGGCAGGGGCAATTCAGTTTCAGCTACATCCCGTCCAAGAAAACATGAAAAGATATCACATATAACATGGGAGTACAGGCACAGGAGTACTGTGGGTCGCAGGCCGCGCCCTGTATTTTAGATGAAAAGTGGGAAAACAGGTTGATAAATTATCATTGAAGCTTTAAAAATGGCATAAACCTTTATGCTTTTTATTTTTTCAACTATATCTATAACATATTTATTGGACTTAGGGCACTAACAGGTCTTAGACACCTGTTAGTTCCCTAACGTCCGGGCAAAACACTCCGCTCTCAGTTTGCTGGTCTTCTGGAAGTTCCTAAAGTGTCTAGAAGTAGAACAGGAGGCAGAGCATTCAGCTACCAGGCTCCTCGCCTTTGGAAACAGCTGCCAGTCTTACCACGGGTGCTGCTACTCTGTTCACCTTTAAAAAAAAACTCAAAACCTACTTATTTGCTAAAGCGTATATTGTATAATAGCATTAACCTAACCACTAGAAACACATTTTTGTTCCTTTTAATGCCTTTTTGCTACATTACTCCCATTTCTGCCACTTATCCATCAAATTTCAATGCCTTGTAAAGATATTTTCATCACTTATAAACCCTTCCCACCACTTTTCCCACTCAATTTTGCATATGTTCATCACCATATTTCATGCTTATTTTTGCCAATTTAACCACATTCACACATTATTTGCCAGTTTAAAGTAATTGTTCCAATACTGACACTTTGAACCCTTTTTACATCTGTTTTTGGCCACTGTAATCTGCAACCTTTAACCAATTTTTGCAAGTTTTAAAACTTCATTTGACCATGCTTTTCCACTATTTTTTTGGTCACTTTGCGGCCATTTGAGCCCATTTTTGCTTTTTTTTCCTCACCATTTTTCTGCGACTACACCAAACTTGCCATTATTTAACCTATTTTCATTACTTTTTCTTGCCATATTTTTGCTTTTTTAAATGCATTTTTGCTACATTAGTCCCATTTTTGACACTTCTCCATCAAATTCCAATGCCTTTTCTGCACATTTCTTTCACTTTCAGGACATTTTCAGCACTTGTAAACCTTTCCCACCACTTTTCCCACCCAATGTCGCATATAATGTTGACCTATTATTGTCACTTTAACCTCTTTTCACTATATTTATTACTTATTTTTTGCCAATTTAACCACATTCACAGTTTCTCATGCACATTTTTTGCCAGTTTAAACTATTTGTTCTAATATTGACACCTTGAACTTTTATTCTGTCCATTTTTGGCCACTCTAAGAAAGTCATTAATCAACACAAAACAACAAAAAAAACAAGGTGCAGTATTCACAAACTAAAGAATTGGCCCAAATACAAGTCTCATTTGAAGAATAGTCTTCTGAAGCCTTAAGGGTTTCATGCTGTTTTCTGATGTAAAATCACCCCAGAATTCCCCCTCCTCACCACCACCAACAGTTCACCTATTACAAAGGTCACATGCGAAAGATTCCAAGGAGACTATAAAGAAAAGGCAACAATGGAGCAGTGCTGGTCACATGGGACGTTAGGAAGCCAAAGATAAATGTAGCAGCTAAAAAAACCCACAAAGGGTCAAAGTGAACACAATCAATGAAGGAACCATCGTGTCTGGAGGCTGTAGTTTACACAAAACACACAGATTTGTGTTTTGTGTGGGAAACGTTCTAAAAAAACAGAGCGTTGGTCTATCAGGTTGCAGGTTGAAAGCTGCCATGTGTTTTTCCTTGTGCAGAGGATGTGGAAGAGCATCAAAGCAGCACAGTGAGGCCTTAGAGGTCAGGGCTAAGTGACTCTTTACAGCCGCCTGGAAAACACGAGGAAAACTCTCATTTGTCTTTGTCTGTTGTGAGCTTTTCACATGGCACCTGTGAGCCTCCAGTGTGTGTGTGTGTGTGTGTGTGTGCGCTAGAAGACGTTTAGTGAGTCTTCAGGTGAAAAACCTTGTTTTCCACCACAGATCAGAGAGAGATGTGAGGACTCTGGGTGATGGGTGAACACTTTGAAATCTGTATTTTACATAAACACTTCTTTGTGTCTTTGCACCTGTTTGCCAAAGACATGATGACACAGATCTGACTGAGCCAGACATTTGTGGTTTGAACAACATCTTAGGCAATGGTTCTCAACCCTCTTTCGTCACCTGTACCCCCAAACTTTTATATTTCACCATGGCTTTTTTCATGTTTGACCAGAGAGACAAGCTTTGACGTAAATTTTCTGTGTTTTAAACAGGGGGCGGGACCTAGATAAGCAAACTGCTTCTCTCGTCTCCTTTTTCGACATGTACAAAACAAAAACAAAAAAGAAATAACATAACTTCTGTGAATGCAACCATGTCGGA
Organism: Gouania willdenowi; assembly: GCF_900634775.1. NCBI lineage: Eukaryota > Metazoa > Chordata > Actinopteri > Blenniiformes > Gobiesocidae > Gouania > Gouania willdenowi. The sequence continues at coordinate 35,731,422 of NC_041052.1, forward strand.
AATAAACTGAATAAATAAAATAAAATAAAATAAAATGTATGACCACACTGTCACAGACCAAGACTTGCCTGAGACCAGGACTCATTAAGATCAAGACAAGACAAAGGCTGTGTTTGAAATGTCACACTCTGTACTATACACGACAAACTAAATGAGTATATAATGTTTACTATATACTATAAGTATGATTAGGATGATGAGCGTTCCCACTGAAGTATATTTCCAAGTTTCCCAAGATGCATTTCAAACTTACGACAAAAACCTGAAGTACTCTGAGGCTAAATAACTGTTGATTCTACATCTTTGAAACTTCTGAAAACATTTGAAGTGAGAAAGTGACCAAGTAGAATATCAACATGTGCTCATTTGATCCATAAAACTCACGTATACACATTTCGATGACGACATTTCAGAGAGTTTTGGAGACCCTCCTATGTGCTACTGACAAAACTAACTTCAAAACAAGAGCCCTATTCACAAAACTGTTTTTAAAAAAGTAATGGAAGACAAGAAGAAATGCTTTTATTTTGAAAAGGGGAGGTTTCAGGACCAATTTACTTTCCGCTCGCAATGCATCATGGGTCGGTTGTATGACTAAAAATGTTTCCCATATAGTATACAGTACATCTGGGTATTTCTCACATACTCAATCTTTTCATACTTTCTAATTGAAACGTACGACATACTAATTTTAACATAAGACTTAACATGAGTTGTAAGTTAGTACGACATTTTGAACACAGCCTAAGATTTTTAGGAGTTGAGACCAAGACCATGAAAACTAGAGCTGGGCGATATGGACCAAAACTCACATATCAATATTTTTTCTCAAAATGGGGATATACGATATTAATATCAATATTTTTAACTAAATAAAGTCTGACCACAAAGCCAATACTAGTTTAAATGTGTTGATGACAAATGCCACACAAGCACATTTATTAACAAACAGTTGCACAAAATGTGCCACATTTGGCTTTTTTTCCTCTAAGGGACAGCACATGTGAGTGAATTCTGTAGTGTGGCTTGTTTAGAGAAGGTCTGGGTTAGAACGCACTCAGAAATTCATCTAAATGTGCTTTTCATGTTGTTCTGAGACGTAGCAAAAGCAGAAACTCCGAAAATTAGTATTTATTTCAATACAGAATTAGCAATAACATATATATATCTCAGAAAGATTGAAAAATTGTAAAGAATAGCACTGACTGTACTCTAGACATTGTAACTAGGGATGTCCCGATACAACTTTTTCACTTCCGATATGATACCGATATGGCAGCCTTGCATATTGGCTGATACCGATATTGATCCAATACAATATCAGCACGAATCATACATACTTTTATTACTTATTTTATAGTATGGAGTTTTAGAAAAGGCTTGATCATGTGATGTGACTCAAACAGAGAACAATAGTCAGCAACAGTATGTTACTTTGTTGGAGTGTGAACCACAGTCACCTATGGATAGAAGTGCTGGAGCGGAACATTTCATTGGAGAGCTTATATTGGTGATTCTAGATGCAGTCCGATAAAATCCATATATCCGATGTCAATATCGGATCGGGACACCTCTATTTGTAACTGTACAAAGAAGTCGTGAAACCTGGACATGTTGACCAGCTTGTGTTTTTTCTATAAAATCTAAAAAGAAAGTAGTAACTTTCTGCATTTATTTGCTGTTCTCAGCATACAGTATACCTCAGTTAAGCCACACTAAAGCCAAGTTGGTTTAAAAGCCAAAGGCAGATTGTATGTTACTTTTTTATTTTAACTTGTTGGCACATGGCATGTTAAAGCCAATGTTTTGAGTGTAAAACATGCCAATAAAATATATTCCACACATAAAGTTCTCATGAAGGTGTACACATTTGCAGATCAGTTGTTTCTTTAAAAAAAAAAAAAAAAAAAAAATCGCAATAATCACCATATACTTTAATATTGGGATACATCGTATCGTATTGTGACCTATGTATCGGGATATGACAGCCCTACTGGTGAGCCTAAACCATCTCCTGTGCCTTGTGCAACCGTGACTATATAAATCTAGGCCAAAACTGCCCATTTCAGCATTTCTGCTCTGGTTTTGTGTCTTTCATTCACTATTGGGGAGAAGACAACGTGTCAGGTGCACAGGTATCCCATTCCCAAAACAGACAGATAAATGTCTCTTTGTTCTTTAAGCATTGTCCTCATGTCCCTTAAGGGGAATCCCTGATTTATTACACGAGGACAAAGAACACAAAAACCAGGATTACCACATCACCTATTTCCTATTTCTATCCATCATCTATCATAACGTCACACGACTGTGAGGCAGTGATGCTAAAGCACAAAACATCACTTCATTTCTTTAATTAAATGTAAAACCATTAACGTGTTTGAACTGTGAGATCAGCTGGAGTTCTGCACTGAACAGTGAGTAAAAGTCATCACTGTAGACTTTTACAGTGTCAACCTGTGATATCTTCACTATCCGTTCAGATCATTTATACATTTACAGCATCTCTTTGATCTATCTATGAAGTGTGATCAAATAGATTTATCGAAACCTTAAAGTAACCCCTCAAAACAAAGAGCTTTAAATCTAAAACATTAACTAATTATTCAATAGTAGAAGAAAAAAACAGATCTTTTCTCAAATAAGTACTTGAAATGACCAAATGGGTTTTAAACAAAGAATTAGATTTACAAAATGGGAATGAGATGGGAAACTTTTATAACAGCGGGGCCACAAAAATGTGTTAGTGTTATCTGAGGGCCACATTATAAATTATAACATTTTCTTCAATTTCAGGTGTTTCGGTCGTCATTATTTGTGGTTTTAATTATTATTATTTAATTTCATTTAAATTTTGTGTGTTTCTGAGTCATTTTGTAAGGTCCTCCAAATATTGTGTGCTTTTGTCATTTTGTGGATTTTTGGCATCATTATGTAACTTTTTTCAAATTTTGTGTGTTTTTGATGTCATTTTGTGTGTGTTTTGAGTCCTTTTGTAATGTCTTTCAAATTTTGGGTGTTTTGTTGTCATTTTGGGTGTTTTTGCAGTCAATATTTTCTATTTCAGTTGATTTTTGATGTAATTTTGTGTGTTTTTGAGTCATTCTGTAAAGTCTTCCAAATTGTGTGTCTTTTTGCAGTCGTTTTGTGGGTTTTTGCAGTGATGAAATTTGTTCTAATTTTGTGTGTTTTGTTGTCATTTTGTGTGTTTTTGCGATCATGATGTGACTTTTTTAAGTTTTGAGTGGTTTTGCAGTCATTTTGAGTTTTTGGAGTCATTCGTGTGCATTTTTTGTGACATTTTACTTTCTGTTTGTATATTTGGAGTCGTATTATGTGTTTGTTTTTTTTTGAGTAAATTTGTCTATTTTTGCTGTTTTTTATGTTTTGGGAGTTATTTTGTTCACTGACTTTGGGCGTCGCACAAATTTGAATTGAGGGCCACCAGTTACTTTTGTCTATAATGCACCGTTAAAGAAAAGGATTTGATAAAGTGTTTGCCAGTTGAAAACTGGATAATTCCTGACATCTGGAGTAACTTAGATTTCTTTTAACGGTGGATCAGCATTATTCACATAAATAATTGTCACATATATAAGACTTTCTTCATCTTTTTGTAGGTTTTTGCCGTCATTTGTAATTTTCTTCTAGTTTTGTGTGGCTTTGCAGTCATTTTGTGTGCTTTTGCAGTCATGTAATTTTTTTCTAATGTTTGTTTTTTGGAGTTTTTCTATGTATTTTTGCAGTTTTTTGTGTTTTTCGAGTCATTTTGTTCATTTATTTTGGGGGTCGCACAAAATTAAATTGAGGGCCGCCAGTTACTTTTGTCTATAATGCACCGTTAAAGAAAAGGATTTGATAAAGTCTTGACATCTGGAGTAACTTAGATCTCTTCTAACGATGGGTCAGCATTATTCACATAAATAATTATCATATACAGTATATATATATATATATATATATAAGACTTTCTTCATCTTTTTGTAGGTTTCTGCAGTCATCGTGTAATTTTTTTTCTAATTTTGTGTGTTTTTGTCGTCATTTTGTGTGTTTTGAGTCATTTTGTAATGTCTTTCAAATGATGTGCACAGTTTTCCAGTGTATTTTTGCTGTTTTTTGAGTCATTTTGCTCATTTATTTTGGGGGTCGCACAAAATTAAATTGAGGGCCGCCAGTTACTTTTGTCTATTATGCACCATTAAAGAAAAGGATTTGATAAAGTGTTTGCCACTGTGAGCAGTGGATCAGTCCTGATATCTGGAGTAACTTAGATCTCTTCTAACGGTAGGTCAGCGTTATTCACATAAATAATTATCAAAGACTTTCTCTTCAGCAACGTTTTTCGTTTCGGAAGCTTGATGAAGCTTCATGTAGCAATTATAAAGATGAAGGCATGAACTTCATCTTCATATTTAAATATATTTCTTTGTCGCCACATGATGAAGTCATTTAAATTCTTCAATCTAAAGCCGCTCAGCTTTGTTGGATTCTAAGTCAAGCTCATTCCCATGCTTAGTGAGAATATGAACATGTTAGGATGGAATCAGGGCTCAGACGTCCTGTCAGAACGTGACGGGTCTGCTGAGTGAGGATAAAAACAAAAAGAGGAAGAACCTCGGTGACCCCACAATGCACCCAGCGTACACACTAATGCACAGTCATTAGGGAGGACAAGGGTGAGCGAATGCTTTATCAGCTCTGCTACATAGTGACCGCACCAGTCAAGGGCTTAGAGGAGAGTTGTTAATCCCCTTTGATTTGGCTAATCACTGTGTGAAGACGGAACTGTTGAGGGGACACATTAATGAACATGATCCTGGAGCAGATTCCTTTCCCCCATCTTCAATTTAATCCATTAAAAAATGAAAAACTAAGATATTTGGAAAGAACTGCTTTCTTAAATCTCACCAGCAGACTTTGCTTTAGGTTAGATGTTCTTAAAACTGCTGGACTTTAACATTTTATATCAGAAAAACAACAGTGTAGGCTTCATACATCAATAAAACCAAAAGCCTTTGCTCTAAAAAAGATGTAAAAGGTTGAAACCTGTCCAGGGTCAGGAAACGGGCAGGTAGCATCACTGCAGACCCCTCACACCCTGCACATAATCTGTTTAAACTCCTCCCCTCAGGCAGACGCTACAGATCACTGTACGCCAAAACTTCCCGCCATAAAAACAGTTTCTTCCCTCAGGCTGTCACTCTGATCAACACTAAACAGTCAAAGAGTGTCGGACCTGTTTCTGTTACTGTGATATAACCTGGAACTAAGCATATCAACCCTGGAACAACCTTGTCACTGTGAATGTTCATGGACATAATTTTTTCATTTAATTGTTCACCTATTTGCACTACTCATCAATGCACTACTGCACTATTATCTTATTATTATTATTATTGTATTCTTATTTTATTCATTATTATTATTATTATTATTATTATTATTATTATTATTATTACTATTATTATTATCTTGTTATTTTTATTTAGTTTGCACATATTAGTCTAACTACTCTTATATTTATGTTTATACTTCTTTTTTCTTTTTATTTTTCTTTATTTTATTTATTTTTCTTTATTCTAGTTGATTGTTATTATTTAATGTTATACTACCTGAGAGAGCACAGGTCACCAAAAGAAATTCCTCGTGTGTATTCATTCACCCCTGGCCAATAAAGTTGATTCTGATTCTGATTCTGATTCTGAAACTGCCACTATGGCTGGGCAATATGGACCAAAACTTATATCTCAATATTTTTTCTCAAAATAGCAATATACGATATAAATATTTTTAACTCAAAAAAGTCTGACCAGAAACACAATTCTAGGTGAAATTTGCTGATGAAAAAATGCTACACAGGCACATTTAATTACAAACAGCTGCACAATATGTGCCACTTTAGCCTTTTTCTCCTCTATGGGACAGCACGTGTGAGTGAGTTCTGTAGTGTGGCTTGTTTAGGTGAAGGTCTGGGTTAGGACGCCCTCAGTAATCCATCTAACTGAGCTTTTCATGCTGTTCTGAGACGTAACAAAAGCAGCGACTCCTAAAACAAGCATTTTAAAACAAGATAAGCTATAAAAAAAAAAATCAATACGAGCGATATTGTAATTTTCTATAACGCCACAAATAGAAAATTCAATATATCTTGAATCTCAATATATCGCCCAGCTCTAATTGCTGCTCAAAAGTTTAGTTTGATCTCCATTTTACAAACTTAGTTTATTGACATTGTTGAAAAAGTTTCATGCATTGCATTGTGGGATGTGGAGTCCTGTAGACAGATTGTAGACAGTGGCTTCTTCCCACAATCTCCCCCCCCCAAAAAAACATGACTTAGGTTGATTGGAGTCTCTAAATTGCCCGTCGGAGTGAACGCGAGTGGTTGTCTGTCTGTCTGTGTGTGTTGCCCTGCAATGGACTGGCTCCCTGTCCAGAGTGTACCCCCTCCTAGCCCCCAGTGTGAGCTGGAGTTACGCACCAGTAGACCCTGAAAGAGGACAAAGCAGGCCTGAAAATGAATGGCTGGATTTAATGTGAAATGTGATGTCACTTCTCAGTTCAATAAATTCTAAAAATGTGTTATTTGTCAGGATTATTTGGGGGGGGGGGGGGTCAATGGGCGCAGGTGGGAGAACCACTGGTCTACTCTACACTGTCTTTATCTGATTAAAAAAAAAAAAAAAAAAAGATTGTCTACCTCAGCTTTAAGCTTTGGGATCCCCTAACAGGCCAAAGCTGAATCATGTAAGAAATTCAAATAAATCAATTAAAAAAAAGAGTAAAATAATCACTTTCATACAAGCTGCCCTATAATCACAACCTGTTGGATTCAAAGACACAAAAACATATAAATTAAATGCTCCTTATCAGAAGGAAAATCTTGAAAATGTAAAAATGTGAACACCCTCCATCTTTCGCACTTTTTGGTAGGGGTGTCCCAATCCAATATTGGATATTGGTCCGATATCAGCCAGAAAACGAATATCGGAATTTATCGCACTGCATCTAAAATCTCCGATAAGTTTTTGTTGCTTTTGTCCCCACCATATATTGACAGTAGAAAACTTAAGTAAACTTGAATTGTTGACTATTGTTCTCTGAGTAACGTCACTTGATCAAGTCTTTTCTAACATTCCACACTACAAAATAAGTAATAAAAGTATGTACAGTATGATTCGTACTGATATCGTATCAACATCGGTCAATAATCAAGGCTGTAATATTGGTATCGTAACAGACGTGAAAAGGTTGTATCGGGACATCCCTACTTTTTTGGTTCTCCAGCCAACAACTACCCCCAGTGATCACAGAGTTGTTCCGAACAACAGGCGGACAGAGACGTGTTCTCCTGAAGAAGCAGCTGCAGATTTCTCTGCACGAGCAGCAGCAAAGTGAGTGTAAACTGTTCTCTGGTTGGACTGGACTCATCATGTGTTTGATAAACATGTCCACAAAACTCTGGCTATGAGTGACAGAGATGATGTGTATGATGGAGAGAGGCCTGCAGTGCTATCAGAGCCACCTGCACACGTCACCAGTTCATAAGCCCAGATCAGAGGACCTCCTGGTGGGTGGGGGGGGTCTCTGATTCCGGTCCTCAACAAAAATCAGAGACACAGACAGGTTATGATTTCTGCATGGATTCCTTTCAGAGGTGAAAGTAATAGATTACAAGTATTCACGTCACTGTAATTGAGTTGCTTTTATGGGTCATTGTACTTTTTTGAGTATATTTCTAAATCAGTCATTTTACTTGTACTTAAGTACTTAAGTACATTTTAAAAGAAATAAAGTCATTTATTACATTTCTACACCCAACCGTTACCGAGCAAATTATTATTTTTTTGTTTTAAAATGATCAACGGACATTAGGAAAATATAAAAAAAAAGAAACAACCAGACAACAATCAAATGCATCACACCATAGCCGACCAATCAGATTAAACGTAATGCACGATGCCTAAACAGCATTGAATAAAGGTTATTTTCTGAGTTTTAGAGTTAATAAATGTAGCTATACTTAGAGCCTGAGATTTTTTTCTATTTTGAATTAAAATATTCGGAGCCCCTAACGGGACACGGATATTTTGAATTAAAATCAGTACTCTATATCTCTGATTCCTTCACATAAGAACATTTCTCAACTTTTGTTCTGCATCAGTATAAATGCACACACTTTGTAGACGGAGGATGTGCTCCTCATGTCAGTGTGTAAAGAACATGTGTGAAACTCAAGGTCTGGGGGCCAAATTGGCCCTCAGGAGAAAGTTAAAATGACAGAGAAAACATGAATCATGGTGTAAATGAAACTCAATATTTGCAGGGAGTCACAGTTTTCCCGGTGCTTATACCACACGATGGCTAGGGTTTAAGAAATAATAGAGTAAGCGAGATATCGCAATATTTAACCGCACGATCATCGTATCGATCCAAAAAATGTCAAAATCCATTTTTTAAATCATGTTTTATAATGAAACAAACATTTAATGTTGCTAACATATGCTTAGCACGTAAACGCCCAGTCACTAGGTGTCAGTGAACTACATCAGACCTTGTTAAACTACATCACTACTCAATGCATTTTAGCTGGAAGTTGATTGTACTTTATTTTAATACTGTAAACTATACTGGGCACTTTTATAGATGTGTGGTTACTTTTTTTAAATTATTTCAGAACTTAACAGATTTGATATTGGTACTTGAATGACAGTTAGTTAAATGAAATAAATGATATTTAATTTGTGCTGTTTCGTACTTGTAAAAGTGTAACTTGTAATTATTAATATCGCAATCATATTGTTTAGTATCGGGATATATCCTATCACGACATACAAATCGTATCGTATTGTCACACTCATGGCAATGCACACCCCTAACGACGGCAGTCATTTTTAATGTTAAAATTTGTACAAAACGTTTCCATTTTCATCAAAATATTACATAACATTTTCCTTAATTAGATAGAAATTGGTCACAATAAATGTAGGAAATAAAAGTTCCTGTTGGGATGTTGTCGGTTTCTTACACATTATGTAGAGATGTCCCGATACAACCTTCACACTGCTGATACGATACCAATATTGCAGCCTTGTGTATTGACCGATACCGATTTTGATCCGATACAATATCAGCACGAATCATACTTTTTTTTTTTTTTATTACTTATTTTGTAGTGTGGAATGTTAGAAAAGGCTTGATCATGTGATGTCACTCAAACAGAGAACAATAGTCAATAATTCAAGTTCACTTCAGTTATTTTTTACTGTCAGTATATGGTGGGAACAACTCCTGAGGGGGCGGGGACAGAAACGACAAAAACTTATCGGAGCGCTTATGTCGGAGATTTCTGATGCAGTCCGATAAAAATAAAAATTTCTTTTCTGGCTGATATTGGACAGATATCCGATATCAATATCGGATCGGGACACCCCTAATATTTTGTGTTTTATGTATATGCGCAAACTGGGGCAGAATAATGATAAAAATGACATCATGTAAAATCTGTGGCCCAAACTGCTGCGTGTTTGGCCCCTGAACTAAAATAAGTTTGAAGTAAAGTATGAAGTGAAGTTGTTTATAACAATGTGGATGGAGAACAACAGAGGGAAATGAGGTGCCAACACAGGGAAAAGGAAACCAACTGTCAGAGACAATGAGACGGATGTGTATGATGGTAGTCCCACACAGTGACACACACACACACACGCAGTGACACACACACACACACACACACACACACACAGTGACACACACACACAGTGACACACAGACACACACACACACAGTGACACACAGACACACACACAGTGACACACAGACACACACACAGTGACACACACAAACACACACACAGTGACACACACACACATTCTCACCTTTTCTGGTACACTGAGGTGTGTTCTCTGCTAGGCTGAGTCCCTCCTGAGAAGCCTTTATAAAGTCCTGTTTTCCAGGTCGCGTCTGCAGCAGCGCACATGCACAGCGCGAGGAGCGTCCACGGCACGAGCTTTACGCACAGCGCGGACACGCTCAGTGACTGGTGGTGGTGGCGGTGGTGGTGGTGGTGAGCTCCCATTATACCACTGCATCCACCGGACTGGACTGGGACCAACAACAGCTACTGGTTCACCACCGGAGTCTGTCTGCCTGTCACAGCGACGGGACGAGCATCCTCTGACGGCCAGCACTGACTCCCATATATACCCACCCAGTACAGAGTAATGGTAGTGACTGGTCTGATGACTGGGAACACGCCTTTTCCTCTCATCAGCCTCCAGCAGAGCACTTTATACACACACACACACACACACACACACACACACACACACACACACACACACACACACACACACACACACACACACACACACACACACGTGTTTTTTTTTTACTCAGTTCCAATTCTTATATGTAAAGACAACGGATAAATCCTATTTAAGTAGAAGTACTGTTACCTGATTGGAATTGTACTCAAGTACAAGTAATTCATACTTAAAATACTCAATTACAAGTAAAAAAAAAAAAAAAAAAAAATTGCCTAATTAAATAGTACTCAAAGTAAAAGTTTCATACTCTTGCCATGGTTCCCTTGCATACAGTAAACATCTCATGTATGAACTTAAAAAGAAACAGAGGAAATCTTGCACAATTGGAACTTAATTTATTTCCCACAAAGGCATCTGTATAAAATAAAAAACCCAAGAGGGCTTCAAGAGGGCCACAGATTTTCTGTGGGAAAATTAGTAATTTCAACCTTATTGTACCTTAATTTTCCCTTGTATATGTAGAAAATACACAATATGTAAGAAACCGACAATATCCAAGCAATTGTGACCAATTTCTATTTAGTTAAGGAAAATGTTATGTCAGGGTCAGTTTTATTTCTATAGCACATTTAAACAGCCAAGGCTCACCAAAGTGGTTTACAATAAAAAATAAAATAAAATCGACAAAACAATAAATTAGATGAGAGGTAAAAACAGTAGAAAATATGTAAACAGCACACAATAAGCAACAATGGATAAAAGAATCATCTTTTAAATGTCATTGTACAACGCACAACAAAATTGCAAATGCCCCCCACATAACATTTAAGTACACTTAATGATTCGAGCCAGGACAGACACAGTTATCATTAAAAACATAAGGTTTGGTAAAAGTCTGTCAGAGTAAAAGGTTCATCAGAATAAAAGTGCATTGGTATAAAAAAGTAAAAGTGCATGAGGTATAAAACCAGAACAGGCGAAAGGGAGTAAGTGAGGCCAAAGTGAACAAGTGCGTTTTAAGAAGAGTTTTAAAGGTGCAGTCTGCAACTGTTATAAGTGACCTTTTGTCTTATTTACTAAAGCTGTCACTATGTAAGGACAGCTTTACATCAAACTAGTAGTTTGTGTGAAAAAAACAAACTCATTGAGTCCCCCTGCTGCCTTTGGCAGATTGCCAGAATGCACCACGACCGAGCAAAAAGAACCAATCAGAGTCAGGATTGTGTTTGATGGGCTGTCTGACAGCTGTTGCTCATAGACCCCGCCCCTTCCCCGAAGCTAGAGCGCTGTCTTTTTTACAGTGTATGGTCTGGAGGAGTAGAAGATGGAATTAGTAACTTTTCTGCTTGAAAGGTAATTACTGCTGCTTGATTTACATGATGTTTGATTTGTGGCTCTGTGTGGCTGCTGAAAGTGACCCTGAGCTGTTGCTGCTGCTGAGGTGTGTGCACATTGAGAGAGTTGAGAGAGAGAAGCGCTACAGTAAAATGCTTTTAACAGACCATGTTATATTACTGTGACGTTGCTGTCAGATTAACGTTAGCTTGTTAGCTCCTCTGAGGGAGGGTCTTTAAAAAGGGCACCTTTAATAGTTGTAATAATTTGACATCCGTTTAACAGTAAAAAGCACTGGTAAAACTGTGAGCCCCTGCAAATATTGTTTAGTTTCTTTTACACAATGATTCATCCTTTCTCGAACATTTTTCTTTCTCCTGCGGGCCGAATATGATTCTCCAAAGGCTGGATTTGGCCCCCGGCCCTCGAGTTTGACAATGTACTTTACACACTAACCAGGAGCACATCCTCTATCCACAGTGTGTGCGTTTATACTGATGGAGAGAGATGCAGAACATGAGCTGAGAAATGTTCTTACAGTATGTGAAGGAATCTGAGGTATAAAGGCTATATAAGGGTACTGATATATCCTACTCTAGTATGAATAAAAAGTAGCACAAGTGAATCGTACTCAAAGCAAAAGTTACTAGTTACTTTCACCCCCCATGTTTATTTCTGGTAATAAATCTTGCATACAGTAAACATCTCAGGTAGAAACTTATAAAAGGAAGAGACCAAATCTTGCACAATCATACACAAACATAAGTAGTGTAGGGGGGCAATCAGTGAACGAGGCACACCTGAGAGGACACACACCAAAAACTAACTCCCCCAGTATTAAAACTGTGTTGAAACCTGACTATTACAATTTCATTTTGCTATTGACAGAGAACGGCAGTATGTGACGTTTTGGTGGTTTTGTACGTCACTGTTAGCCCCGCCCCTCCAATTAAAACTAGCACCTGTGAACTCTACAATCTGTGGTGAGTAGACTGGATTGAGATAATTGTAAATAAAGAGATACAGACTGCTAACATGCTACTCATGCTTAGTCTGACGTCAAAATCTGTATGTAGTGTGTTCACATTAGATAGTATGAAAAGACTGAGCACGCGAATGTATACTATATTTGGACATTTTTGAAGTGTGCACACTAGTCATACTCAACCGTCCCATGATGCATAGCGAGCGGAATGTAGAACCCTCCAGGGACCGGCTTCAAGCTAAAAATCAAACATCCCCTTTTCAAAATAAAAGCATCTCTTCTTGTCTTCCATTAGTTTTTAACTTTTTTGTAAATAAGGCTCTTATTTTGAAGGTGACCAGAAGTTTTGTCAGTGTCACAATGGACAGTCTCAGAAAATCTCTGATATGTTGGAATGAAATGAGTTTACGTGAGTTTTATGGATCAAATGATCACATGTTGATATTCTACTTGGTCACTTTCTCACTAATAATGTTTTCAAAGATGGAGATATTTAGCCTCAGTGTTTTTGTCGCTGTAAGTTCAGAATGCATCTTGGGAAACTTGAAAGTATACTTGAGTGGGAACGCTCATCATCTTAATCATACTAACAGTAAATAGTAGGCGGTATATACTGAATATATATAGTGTGTAGTATGTTAGTATGCGATTTTGAACACAGTGAATAAGCGTTCCTCCATTAACATGTGATCATTTGATCCATAAAACTCACGAAAACACATTTCATTCCAACATTTCAGAGATTTTCTGAGACCGTCCATTGTACTACTGACAAAACTTCTGGTTAACGTCAAAATAAGAGCTAAACTGAAGTAAGACAAGAAGAAATGCTTTTGTTTTGAAAAGGGGATGTTTGAGTTTTAGCTTGAAGCCGGTCCCAGGACGATTTTACATTCCGCTCACAATGCATCATGGGGCAGTTGCATGTGACTGGTTGGCCCACCGTGCATACTTAAAAAACTGTCCTCATATATCGTAGTATACATCTGGGTATTTCTCATGTACTCAAACTTTCCTAACTATCTCATGTGAACGCACTACATACTCATTCACACTTAGTATGAATAGTACGTTAGTATGTGATTTCGTACACAGCCATAGTGAATATTGAGTAGCGAGTTAGCAAAGCATCGATTGTTCTTTGGAGATTTTGTAGTACAACCTGGGCGTGTCTTATCTGCTCCAGGAGCTCCGCCCATAATAAAGGCATTTTTGTTAAGGCTGATGCTATTGGTCCGGACCTCAGACAAACCTGACTATAGTTCTGGCACTTCCTGTGCGTCCACATGCGCAGTAAGCCGAATGTCGGTAGTTCCATCACTGCCGGACCCGTGTTCTTCAGCTATAGTTCCGTCAGTTTTATTTTAGCCCTAACCCTAAGCCAAATGTTTCTTTTTTGAATATATATATTATTAAAGGTGGAATTTGTCATGTTAAATATGTTAAAATGAAGAAAAAAAAATACGGTGGTAACACAGGCACATTACGCTTATCTAGAAAAGGTCTGGCAGTGACGGAACTACGCATGCGCACAGGAAGTGACGGAACTATAGTCAGGTTTGTCTGATCTGAGGATGACTGAACTATAGACACTTGAGTTTTTTTTTCATTTCTAGCGTAGACACAGGTCAACAAAAACCTCAGGGTTTAGTTACATCATTGCACAATAAACCAACTGAACCTAAATGTGAAACTGATCCAAACTGAAGCTAAATATCATCAATAAACCAAACCACAGATCAACTCAAGTCCGACTAAATGTATCAAAGCTTTTGAAATCAGCCTGGCTGCTTGAGAAGGTCACATACACGCTAATGTAATGTGTCATGCATTAAAAAGAGTTTCCTGGGTGAAATGTAAACGTGTGCAGTCAGGAGAAGCTGAGAGCACTTTGTACCCGTCAGAAGGATTTAGGAAATGATTCACAGTCACAAACACGTTGCTTGGATCAGGTCTGTCCTTTTTTTGAGCAGTCACCTCCAGTTTGTTGCAACCGTTAAGTTTTATCCTCTGATGGCAATAAGCAACGTTTACTTTTTTAATCATATTATTAATTCATCCACTTTCTCTCACTTTATTGAGGGTGTTGAGCAGGAAACGCCTCAGACTGTCTGTCACAGAGATAAAAAGCAGCTCAACACTGAAGAAAAGCCAAAAATAACATCCATATTTATAAATCAGGCTATTAACGTATTGGTTCATTCCAAGGCTGATCTTAACTTTGCTATTATCCTCAAATATTTGTAACACATTTTATCCCTGGGGTCAGTCTGACCCCAGGGATATTTGCCTCCAAAATGATTTTCAGAAAACTGCCAGTCTTCCTCAGAGGTGTCTGCTAATCACTTTGATGTGTCCTTGTCTTCCGCGTAGTAATTCCAGAAAGTTCATTTTGACGTCTTTTATCTTAAGGTTTAATTTATTCAGACAGATGACAGCGAAAACACGTCAACTGGAGAATAAAGTACATTTCCTGAAAAAAAAAAAAAAAAAGTTCACTGAATAAATGAAACGTTAACATTCATTATTTGTTTGGTGTATTCTCTTGTCATTTCGTGTATTTTTCTGTATCTTTTGTGTATATTTATAGTCATTTTTTTGTGCTATTGGAGACATTTTATGGGTTTGTTTCACATTGTTGTCGTTTCCCACACAACAATTTCCATCACTTCATTATGAGAGCACGTCCCTGATTAAAGCCCATACGCAGAGTTGCATGATTTATGCTGCAGGCCTCGTGTTTTAAAGTGGTTGTGGTTTTTATTTCTGTGTTCCTGTGACCTCATTCTAGCACCAGCTGCCAGATCCTCAGGGGCCGCTTTTTAATTCTTTAAGGAAAACTTCACCTGCTTTAGAGCGTGCTGACCTCAGCAGCCATGATCACTCAGAGCTCCACTAGATCCCTTTAAAAAAAAAAAAAAAAACTTAAATTAAGAACACACTGCACATGGGAAACCCCTGGAGAACAAATATAGTCAAGAAAAAGGCCACATTGCTGTAGTTTGGATCAAAGAAAGTATTACAGAATCAATGCGAGTGAATATTAAAGTGTTCTAAACTGTTTGGATCAGCCCACGACCTCCAAAATAAAGGTTGCAGAGACCGGGGACCCCCACTGTACCTGAAGGTGGTTGAACACAGACATGAACATTGAAGAACAGTCATGTGGAGACAGGGCCATCTATAAGGGGGAATAAAGGGGGGAGATTTTTGGGGTCCCTCCATAAAATCAGCAAAATGATGATCTATTGTTCTATGAATCTGTGATAACCACATTTATTTATTCATATGAATAATATCCACTGTTATACAGGAAGTTTATTATTTGTACCATAGAATATAGTCACCTTAAACATGTAAATCATTGTTTTAATCAGAAATTAAATGATTAAAAGTGAACAAAAATGGTGGAAAAGGTGATGAAATGGGATTTTAAAAACTGCAGAAATTGGTTAAAAGTTGCAAATTAGAGTGGACAACGTACAGAATATTGGAACAATTAGTTTAAACTGGCAAATTATGGGCATGACAAATAGTGACTGTGGTTAAAATGAGAATGAAAAATGGTGAAAAGAGGTTAAAAGTGACAATAATGGGTCAACAAATGCAACATTAGGTGGGAAAAGTGGTGGAAAGGGTTTAAAGTGGGTTTCAAAAATGCATTAAAAGAGCATAAATATGGCAAAAAAAATTGATGGAAAATAGATCAAAATATGACAACTTTGTCGTTGCAGGAAAATGACAAAAAAAATATGGTGGTGAAATGGGGTTTTAAAACTCACAGAAATTGGTTAAAAATGACAGATTAGAGTGGCAAAAAACAGTTTGGTATAGTTGCAGAATAATGGTAAAAAATAAATTTAGTTTTTACAAGGCATCTGGCAACCACCTCCCAGTGTCTCGTGTCCCCAAATGGTGTCTCCACCCCAAATTTGAGAACCCCTGGTTTAGACAGCAAATCATTATTTAGATTTTGTCAGTCTTTTGACTAAAATGCATTTAGTTTTAGTCAAAATGTATAGTCATCACTATTTCAGTTACAGTGTAGTTCTAGTCAACTAAATAACATTCGATTTTAAGTCCATTATATATTTTATAGATATAGTTGACTAAAATAAAAGGCAGTAATACAGTTTTATGCTATTTTTAAAGCTTGAATTACCATTTATCAACCTGACAGTATTAAGGTTTGTCCCGCCTTTCAGGTAACAAACTTAGTTCTGATTGGACAACTTCCAAAAACAAACAGAGTTCTGATTGGATTTCGTCCCATGTGAACATGACAGTTTACAGTCAACAAAAATATGAATATGATTTAATTGTATCCACATGTACTTTTTTTTAATTAGTCATGGTTGTCATTTAATGAACAAGAATCTTTTTTTCTTTTATTTTTTACACATTTTTATCGACTGTGTATATTTTCCATTATTTGATTAATTTTCAGCTGTTGCAAATGTTTCGAGTATCGCCTCCTGTTATTTCATCATTAAACATTTTACTAATGTCACCCAACTATAGTGTAATAGCCTTTGTGGCCCTGCGTTCAAACTACACCATATTTTTATCTAAGGTACATGATAAGTGCATTTCATGTTCAAACACTTACAGTATAATAACAGACAGCTGGAAAAATGACGTCCCATAGGGGTCACGTGGTTGTGCTGCCATCTAGTGTTACAATTATGAAAGCAAATATTAGACGTTGTGAAGTACATTTATCTACAAAAAGAGGGGGAAAAAAAGTTTAGTTTGTTAAAAAAAAATAATCATTAGACAATCTTCAGTCAGCACCAGGGCAGCTGTGGCTACAGTAGTGGCTTACCACCACTAAGTGTGGCGTGAAAGAACAATCCCTTAATTCTGTAAAGCGACTGAGTGTCCAAAAAAGTGCTACATAAAATTGATTTATCATTATTAAAAACACAAAACATCACAAAAAATAAAACAAAAATATAAACCAAACAACAAAAATACACAAAGCTTTTGTTCTTCCCTGTGTTAATGCTCAGATAAACATCATTCACTTGTTTTTTTATCTCCTTTTTTGTAACTATAAAAGTTTCACTCACCCTTCCTCTATTTAAAAAAAAAATTACGAAAAGTCGTGAAATGAGAAAAAAAAATATAAAAAATGTATATTTTTCAAATTGACCCCAATGACATAGTTTGAATGCTATTCCATTGTGGGATATGTTAGTCACTGCAGCACAATATCTGTCATATACTGTAATGCATTGCTTGTTACTGGTAGTGACAGCTGTAAACAATTCAGTCCTTTCAAAACTAAAATATGAAATGGGATTTTAAAAACCACAGAAATTGGTAAAAAGTTGCACATTAGAGTAGCCAAAAACAGAGCAGAGAAGAGGTTAAAAGTGACAATAATGGGTCAATATACTGTATGGGATATTAGGTGGAAAAAGTGGTGGAAAGCTTTTATAATTGCTGAAAATGTCATGAAAAGTGGAAAAAATGTGCAGAAAAGGCATTGAATTTTGATGAAGTGGCAGAAATGGGAGTAATGTAGAAAAAATACATTAAAAGGAGCAAAAATATGGCAAAAAAAAAAAGTTGGGTGTAGTTGCAGAAAAGGGTTCAAATAGTTCAAAAAATAGTTTCTTGAAGGCAATAGGCGACCCCCTCCCTAATGGGGTCATGGCCCCAACGTTGAGAACCACTGGTTTAGACAGCAAATTTTGATTTAGTTTTAGTCAGTCTTTTGACTGAGATGCAAATTAGTTTGTCAAAATTTTGTCATCAGGACTATTTTAGTTATAGTCAAAACTAAATAACATTAGGATATAACAGTATTATGGTTTATCCAGCCTTTCAGGTAACTAAAGTACTGTAGTTCTGATTGGATTTTGTCCAATGTGAACATTAGTTTTTATTGGTCAACAAAATATGAATATGCTTTGATTAGATCTGTGCCCACATGCACTTTTTAAATGAGTCATAGTCTAGTTATTGTCAAACATAGTCCAAGAAAACTGTCAATAACAATATCTGTCATAAACTACATGTCATGTTATTGGCAGTGACAGATGTGGAAAATTTAAAGTCCTTTCCAAAGTAAAACACAAAACTTTAAATATCATTAAAAATGAGTGACCCATTCCAAACCATGGTAGGAATCCGACAGTATTTTATTGATTTCTCACAAAGTGCCCATGTGTCTGTATTTAACATGTTAAAACAAGAGCTTCATATAAAAACCAGCACACGGATGAATAAGCATCAAGAAGGGTGTGTGTTATTCTGGTCAGTCTGTGCTTTTCATCCTCAAACTCATGAAATGTTAGCTAAAGTTTTAGGACACGGACCAAAAATGTCTCACTAAAAGCGTCTGTGTAGCGTCTTCATTCATGTTAGGAACAAAAATAGTCGTTTAACCCTGAAAATGTGGTCTTAAAAAACAGATTTGTTTGTCAAATCAAAATCTTAATTATTTGGACTAATATAACTGAATAGATACACAAAGGAAAAAAGGAAAAAAAACCAAAAACATCTCAATCAAAAGTAGAACAACTTGGCTTCCGGAAGAGTCATTAGCAAGTTTAGCATCTTTCAGGTGATGCTAAACTGGCCCAGAGCTGCAATCTCAGGATGAAGAGGCTGCAGCATTTAAACTAACGTGCACTGAAATGATACAGGCAGTAATTCACCTTAATTACAGTTTCATTAAAAACCTTTAAAAAAAAAAAAAAAAAAAAAAAAAAAAATACTCTTACTAAAAGACAAAAGAAAAACTCCAGACACTCCAGTGGTAATGGATCAAACCTCCTAAAGTTTGTGCAGCAGAGAGAGAGCGTTGAGTCAGCAAATGAGTCATTTTTAAGCGTTTCCACGAGGGGAATGTTGTTGATTATAGCGAAGGGACGGCTGCAAAGGCAACATCGTGAATGCATGAAAGTCATCAACATTCATCTGTTATTTTAAAAGCCACGTTTAGAAAAATAAATCTGTCAAAGTATTTACATCTGATCCTAAACCCAGACAAAAATAAATCACTGTTTAATGTATAAATAAAAGCTTCCTACTGCAATGCTGTTGTGTGGTTGGGCTTCAGTAAGACAATCAGAGCTAGAGAAGGTGACTAAACAATGGTTCACTGATCAGCAACACAAACATCTGCCACAACAAGTGAAGCAACACGAATGAAAAAATAAAAGCAGAAAAATTAGAGGAAACGTTTGACATTTTTGCAGTCCGGTGTCGAGGTCTGTGTGCTTTTAAATGCTATTTATTGACTTAAAACTTTACTTAAAGATATCTGACAACAACATTATCACTTTCAAATACAACTGAGCCAATACCTTGAAACATTCTGCATTTAAAAAGCGACTCCAACACAAAAGGCACTCAAATAGATTAGTCTGACGTTTCTCAGTAGCACGGTTCTGTCCTAAGCAGGAGTGTTTCAGTTCACGTTACGTTTGGTCAACGGTTAAAATCTGTGAATAAATATGAAAATGCGTCACAAACACAGAACACTGCTGGTTTGTTTGGTCTCAGTCCTCCACATCAGTGTGTTCACAGTAAGACGTCCTGCTCAAAGCTGGAGGGCAGCAGCGAGAAGGAAAAGGGACAGAACTTCACTCCATTCCCGCTGTAGAATTTATTCTGAAACTCCACCCTGAGGGAGAAAAACAAACAACAGTCAGTGATGGGGTCAATTACAATTAGGTCTTCAATTATTCATAATATAACTAGGGGCGGGAACCTCTGGGTACCTCACGATACGATACACAGCTAAATGGTAAATGGTAAATGGACTTGATTTCATATAGCGCTTTATCCCCACACTGAAGCAGTCTCAAAGCGCTTTACATATCAGCTCATTCACCCATTCACTCTCACATTCACATACCAGTGGGACAGGACTGCCATGCAAGGCGCTAGTCGACCACTGGGAGCAACTTAGGGTTCAGTGTCTTGCCCAAGGACACTTTGACACATAGTCAGGTACTGGGATCGAACCCCCAACCTCTCGATCAGAAGACAACCCACTACCACCTGAGCCACGGTCGCCCTCGTTAACACAGATAACGATTATCTCACGATATGACAATACTGAAATACACGATATGACAATACTGAAATTATTGATATATTGGTCAGAAATCAATCTACGATAATCCATGACATAACAAGAAAAAAGATTAAGTGAAAAAATACCATTTTTATTTTATATCTCTGAAAGACAATAAATTGAAAAAGTGTCCTATGAACAGTGACACTATTTTAGTGCAACATTTCTGTGAATAAGAATCAACATACCAATGTAAACAAATAAGTATCTCCAATAGTGATTTCTGTAAACAATAAATAGGGTCTTTCTTACCAGTGACATCATTATAGTGCAATATTCCAGTAAACAATATAATGGTTCCTTCAACAAACAGTGACAAAATTTCTGTGAAGACTTTCCTTCACATTTGAGTGAAAAAGCAGAAAAAGTTTTGAAAATAATAAAATAAATCTTAAATCAAAAAAAAAAATCGATAATCAATTGTGCGAAAAAAAATAAATATCGCGATATATCGTCACAATCCTAAAGCTAACCGTCCTCTTGTGTTAGCTTCCTGTTAGCATCTCTTATAATAACAGGTGAGTTTTGACCCATGCCTTAAATCAGCTGTAAAATACATTAAAAATATGATCTGTTTCCTTGTTAGGCTTCCTTATCAATGAAAATATTGAAATTCATATTTATGGTGGGTGTCTGAGCCTTTTTTCTGTCAGTACAGCCCTTGATTCATAAATATTTTTAATGGTAAAATGATCCTAAAGAAAACTGACAGGTAGTGGGAAAAGTTGATCTGAAACATAAATGATCTGAACTCAATTACAATTCAATCACGATTACAACGGCAACATATTTATACAATTATAATTACTTCATAAGTCTAATCAATTATCAATTACAATTACTGTATAATTGACCCCAACCCTGGTGAGATCCACAGAGCAGCTGTTAATGTTACCAGTGCAGCCGGAGGGCGTGGAGGAACGCTGACAGGCCTTCCATCACCAGGAGGATGGACAAGGTGAGAACAGCAAACAGGGCAAACACAGGCACCAGGAACACAATCCCCAGACTGGTGTCCATCCGTAGGCCGACTCGCATCACCATGGTCCACAGAACCTCCGACAGCTCTGTGAGGACACAGGGACGCCATCAGACGGTAGCTAAGTATTTACAAGATGACATTTATCAAACTAAAGCTGCTGAGAACTATATTTATATACAACACCAATATAAACATAGTGTAGTAGGGCCTCAGATCAATAAATCAGAGGGTAGTTCTTCCAACACAAGTTCTGATGAACTACGGACGTACAACCTCCCCGTGAATTCAGCGAAATGACTCGGTTCCACCGAGTACAACAAATGAAATTGTGCAACGTAAAATCGTAATCCATGTTGAAGTACCTTTGAAACATATCACCCGACTGTGTGCCGATAAATTTAGTAATTACCGGAAAAGTGGGTGGGCAAAGGCTTGTTGACAAATGGTCATGTGACTTAATCTTTGAAAAAGTTTCAGACAATGCATTGTGGGATTTGGAGTCCCGTAAAACAGTGTTTCTCACTTGAGAAAGAGAGAGTGGAAAATTAAAAAGTGAAAGCATTCAAATATGGGGTTTATAAGGTTTGTTTTTAGTAAAAAAATTATAAACAAAAAAAAAATTATGATGAAAATCATCTTTATTAGAACATGAACTAAAAAAGACCAGGCAGGAGATGACATGAAATGATAAAAACAAAAATAAATCTATTCAGGAGGCATTAAATACTGTTTCATTCCACTTATTTATAAAATGAGATCCTCATCCATCATCATGCTCTATAGTTGTTTTTTCACAGAATAGTTGTAGTCTGACAAAAGGAGGTTCTTGGATTCAGAAATAAGAAAAAAAGGATATTTGAGCCTAAACAGTTTGACAACCACTGCTGTAGAAAAATGAAAAGACGGAAACAGAAAAGCAGAAAAATTGTATATGTAGTGTTTTTACTTCTTCTTACTGTGATTTAATGTGTTTGTTTGTGAACATTTATTCACTTAACAACTTGTTTATCTTGTTTCCGTGGCAAACCAAAATATCAACAAATGCCAGTCGGTGAAAACAACGGAAATGTCGATTTTGCAGAGTTTTTGGCATCAGTAGTGGATGAAAACTTTGGCATAAAATGCAGGAACAGTTTTAAAAAAAATGTTAGTTATTGTCCAGAGCAGCTTTAAATTATCAGCAGTAACTCAGACCTAAAGAGTCGTTTGTGGAGAGAGCTGAAAGGAGCTCTGAGTCATTTCCTTTCCCGGGGTTTACAGGACGAACTAATGAGGTTACTGCTCATGAACACCAGAGAACCTCTTTAAATCAAGCTTAGGTTGTAAAACTAGATTGTCTATTCCTCAGCATTCTTCAACAAACATTCAATCTTTCTACTCCATTAAAAAGGGCAGAGCTTTGCTACATTCAACATCAACAATAGATTATCTTTGTGCCGTGTATTCACTTGTAAATATACAAGTTAAATGTAAATTGTGTTACCGATCTTTATCTTAAAGCTGCTGGATATGATTTTTTTTCTTTTTTTTTTTTAATCAAACAAAAACAGTGTAAGCCTCATAGAACAACAAATCAAAAAATATTTGCTCGAAAAAAGATGAAAAAGGTTGAAATTGCTGCTCAAAAGTTTGTTTTGATTGCCACTGTAAACATTGGCAATGTTGGAAAACTTTCACGCATTGCATTATGGGATGTGCAGTCCCATAGACTGTATACTAACGTAGAAGTGTTTTCACTTCATGTTTACTGTGATATCTTGTGTTTCTTCTCCAGACAAGGAGGACAGTGATTGGCTTGCCTCCATTTTTGTTCTAGTTTTTTCCCAGTATTCCCAGTGATATCACCTCACTTTGCCAGACATTCAGTCATATTCCAATCTTTCTGTGTAAGCCCCAAAATAAACATCCAACATGAAATCCTGAAATGTGTTTGGAAGTCACTTTAGCAGAGTTTTTGGGGGCAATTAACACAACAGCAACAAAACACCTCTATGCATCGGTCTATGGGACTCCACATCCCACAATGCAACCTGCACGAAACTTTTCATACAATGTCAATAAACCGATTGTTTAGAGTGGAGATCAAAAACTTTCAAGTGGCAATTTCAAACTTTTATTAATTAACTAATATATAACGTGACCTAAAAATTGGTTTGAAGGGCAGGGGTTGCTGTATATATTAGTATTGGGTATTATGGGATATTGGAAATTTGTGTTGGAAAATATCATCAGCATGATAGTTTGAAAGTCTTTCATTTCCACTGGCTCCCAGTCAGCCTCAGAATTAATAATAATAATAATAATAATAATAATAAAAATAATACATCAATTTTCTAAGAAATGAACAAAGAAATAACAATAAAAATAACAGAGGTTAAGAAAAAGCAAGTTTGAACAGAATAGACTTTAAAGTTCTGCTGCAGGTGTATAAATGTGTGAATGGATTTGGTCCAGAATCAGTGAGATGTTAGTCAGATATGAACCTACCAGGTCTCTCAGATCTATGTACACAGGTCAGATAGTTGAGCCCAGAGCTCACAGTTAACATGCTGCAAAAGAAGTGGAACAAACTGCAGCAGATCTGAAGTCAGCATCACATGTGAACATTTTAGAACAAGTTAAAGGCACTATTTTCTGTACTGCGTATGAGTGAGAGGGAGATGATATTATTGATTTTAAAGGTTATTTTAAAGGTGTTATTGATTTTTAAACCAATGTTTTCCGTTGCACTTTTTAATCATGTAAAGCACATTGAACTGCCTTGTGTATGAAATGCGCTATACAAACACATTTGCCTTGCCTTGCTTAACGGATATACGGATATTGGCAAAAAGCTAATATGAAACATCTCTACTGAGAACCTTTCTACTTACGTGCGTGTGCGAGGCTCAGGGCCCAGAGCCTGAGGTAGGAGGCTGTGTTGGAGATACAGCCCAGACAATACTCTATGGTGTGAATGGCCTGATGAAGGAACTCATCTGCAAAGTTAAACTGTTAAAAATGCATCAGAACATGGTAGAAAATCCAAAAGCAGGGAGTGATGAGCGAGAATTAGACTGATGAATAAATAACTAGTTGATTTGTGTGCCGACCTCCTCTGACTGGTGCTCTCTACTGGGACTGCTGCCCTCCTCCAGGTCCTGAGCCATCATCAGGTACACCTCCTCTTCACTGTTTCTCCTCACACGCTCATATCCCTGAGGGAAAAAAACCACACACAGAAAACTACTTACACGTCCAATCTAAAAAGAAAAGTGTTTGTCAGAACTTTAATGTAGAGAGGTGGAGGTTATACATGAGTCTCAAAGCCTCACCCTGTACATTGCCATGTGATGTCTTCCATTGTGGAGCCAGTAAAGGTAGGCGGGCTTCCCGACCAGTAACACAGGCACCGACAGCACAGCAATGACCACCAGAAACACCTGCAGACCAGCCTGGAGGAGACAAACAGCTGGATTTGACTGGTGTCATCCTTTAGACCAGGGGTTTTCAACCTTGGGGTAAGGGCCCTATTTGGTGTCGCCAGACACTGATAGGGGGTCACCAGATGCCGTCAAGAAACTAAGAATATTTTTTGAACAATTTAAGCCCAATTTCACCCTTTTTCTGCAACTAGACCAAACTTGTCATATTTTAACCTATTTTCATCACTTTTTCTTGTCACATTTTTGCTCCTTTTGATGCATTTTTGCTACATTATTCTCATTTCTTCCACTTCTCCATTCAATTTCAATGCCTTTTCTGCACATTGTTTCCACTTTCAAGACATTTTCAGCACTTATAAACCCTTTACACCACTTTTGCCACCTAATGGTGCATATGTTGACCCATTATTGTTATTTTTAACCTCTTTTCACCATATTTCATTGCTTGTTTTAACCACAAAGACAATTTGTCATGTTTGCCAGTTTAGACTAATTGCACCTACTTTTTCTGCCACTTTTAAGCCAATATTGACACTTTGGAACCTTTTTACCACTTTTTTCTGTCAATTTTTGGTCACTAATTTTGAAACTTTTAACCAATTTCTGTGGTTTTTAAAATCCCATTTCACCACCTTTTCCACCATTTTTGGTCAATTTTAACTCATTTTATTTCTCATTAAAACAAGGATTTACATCTTTATGACGACTATATACTATGATGCAAGTAATAATAAACGTCCTGGATAACAGTGGATATTATTCAGGTGAATAAATAAATGTGGTTATCACAGATTCATAGAACAATGGACCATTATTTTGCTGACTTTATGGATGGACCCCAAAAATCTCTCCCCTTTATTCCCCCTCATATATGGCCCTGTCTCCACATGACTGTTCTTCAATGTTCATGTCTGTGTTCAACCACCTTCAGGTTCAGTGGGGGTCCCTGGTCTCTAGAACCTTAATTTTGGACTGAAAAGGTTAAGAACCACTGGTTTAGACTGTGAACACAAGCACAGCTGTGTGCTCACCTGTCCGGGGTAGAGGCTCTCCACTGCGTCGCCCTGCATCAGGAACATGTTTATGAAGTGGATGAGAATGCTGGGAGCATATCTGGATTCATAAGCACTGAAGAGCAGCCATTTGTATAATATCATGAACACCAGGTAACCAAAGAGGCACAGCAGGAACAGCAGCTCTGGGACAAACACCAGGTACAGGTTGTGCTTCTTCCTGAAGTGTCTATTAGAGACAAAAAAACAACAATTTAATACCACATTTATCAAATAATAAGTCTAAGACACGGAAAACACAACAAATCCTTACATGTGATTGTAGGTACTAAGAATGACTCCAAAGCTCATATGGATGACGCCCATTATAACAGACATTTTCATCTTGTACGAGTTCAAAAATGTGAGCCGGTTTGATGCAAGGTTCCAAATCTCAGAAAAGGGTAAAACAGAACAGTCCATTGTTAACAAACACAGGTACACATACAGTCATGAATTAAAGTATTGGCACCCCTAGAATTTTTCTACAAAATACAGAATTTCTCCCAGAATTTGTTGTCATTATAAATGTTTTTAGTATACATGTGTTTATGTCCTTTATGTGCATTGAAAAACAAAAAAGCAGAAAAAAGAGCAAAATGTACATAATTTTACACAAAATAAAAATAATTGTTGGCACCTTTTTAAGCCTGTGGAGAAATGCTTTTTAAACGAGCATCACATGATTGAATTAACTCACCGGTAGCAGGTAACAGGTGCTGGAAATAGATAAATCACACCTGAGGCCAGTTACAATGTATAAAAGTGGACTCAACCTTTGAGTTGCTTGTCTGTGTCTGTCACACTAAGCATGGTGAAGTTCTCTTCTCCATGCTTGGTGTGACAGACACAGAAGAGCCAAACTTTTCAATTTAGTATAAAATTAAGTACATTTTGGCTTTTTTTCTTCTGCTTTTTCAGTACACATAAAGGAAATAAACAGTGTATACCAAAAACACATTTCTGAGAGAAATGGTGTATTTTGTGGAAAAATTCCCAGGGTGCCAATACTTTGGACCATGACTCTTTAACTTTAAATGCACGTAACAACTACGGTAATTTAACAATAAAATACAAAATGTTTGGGAAAACTAACAAGCCAGGTAGACCACCTAAAATGGAAAAAAAATAACCAAGATATCATTGTTCAGTAAAGGTTACTCACAGGATCAATGCCGAAAGGGTACGGGCCTCTAAAAACTCCCGTCACATTTGGATCCAGTGTGAGGAACCGATTAGCGTAAACATCCTCCATCCTGTATCAAATCAAAGCAGCAACGTCTGTTCAGTGTGTGTCCGATCATTTAGAAAACAATTACCTGCTCCGTTAGTGGATATGACACCATTTTTCATGTTTGACGCTAAACGCATAAACGCCTTATAAAAAACGTCCATCTATAAATAAAATTTTGCATTTTTATGTTACTTTTCGCATTTTGCCAATCTGCTTCCTAGAGAATAACCATATATGGGTTGTGACACACAAAGAGGAACGGGCACGACCATCAGCTTCACTGCAGTACTGATAGCTGACACTGACAACACCTACAGAGGTAGATAACAGCATCATTATCATACATTATTACACAATCTACTCTCAGAGATGACACTGTAGAGCAGCTCACTGTAAATTCTTGGAAACTCGAGCTGATTTTTCTCATTCCTCGAAGCACTGAGTGCTCTTTAGTGATCATTTCAATGAGCATTGTCACACAGCTGGTGTATCTTAACTAAGAATGTGACATGTTATTATTGATATATCATCAAAAACATTCCCACCGGTAAGAACATGTCATCCCACGATACAAAAGGTCAATTGATGACATATGTAAGTGTGTATATTTTTTAGTCTATATCACCCTTTCAAAGCTGTTGAAACACTTTACACTTTAAAATAAACTATAATTATTAGGGGTGTTGAAAAAAATAGATTTGGCGATATATCACAATATTACGTCGCGCGATTCTCGGATCGATTCTAAATGCATCCATAGCGATTTTTCTTTCTTTTTTTACTTTTCTTTAACCAGGAAAGTCTTTTCCACTGCAGGAGACATTGTAACTGCACAAAGAAGGACATGTTGACCAGCTTGTGTTTTTTTTTCAATAAAATCTAAAAAGAAAGTAGGAACTTTCTGCATTTATTTGTTGTTCTAGGCATATACCTCAGTTATGTTGCACTAATGTCATGATGCACTAAAGTCAAAGTTGGTTTAAAAGCCACAGGCAGATTGTATGTTATTTTTTCATTTTAAGTTGTTGGCACATGGTATGTTAAAGCCAATGTTTTGAGTGTAAAATATGCCAATAAAATATATTTCATACATTATGTTCTCATGAAGGTGAACACATTTACAGATCAGTTGTTTCTTAAGTCATATATATATATAAATATATATAAAATCTCAATAATCGCCTTATACTTTAAAATAGGGATATATCGTATTGTATTGTGACCTATGTATCGAGATACAAATCATATCTTAATCAGTATCTCAATTTAAGGAAGAAAAAAAAAATGCTGGGCAGAAGTGAAAATTCCAATGTTTAATTAAAGATTATAAAAAACAAGCATCGTTTGCCACTTTTATTACCAGATTTCAGCATGATTTTCATAAAATAAGATCGTGTTAAAAACTTTTAAAATGGTGTCATATACACTTTAAGGCTTCAGTAGCATCAGATACTAACTTCCACACGTCTGCCTCAAACATGGCGCTCACGTTCCAGCCAGAGCCAAAGATGTTGAGAGACTTGGAGAAACAGTCGTTGTATATTAAACCAGTGTAGATGGAGAACAGGCCCATCATTAGGATGATGTAACGACCTTCAAAGAAAGTGTTCCAGATCTGCAAGTACACACCAAACTACTAAGTATCGCACTAAAAACAAAAATCACAAAGCATGAATATTATCTTAAACAACTACTGTGTACTAGTGATGGATTACTGGTAGCAACTGAGCGTTCACCTCATTGCGTGTGTTTTTAAGTTT
Source organism: Gouania willdenowi (assembly GCF_900634775.1). Classification (NCBI taxonomy): domain Eukaryota; kingdom Metazoa; phylum Chordata; class Actinopteri; order Blenniiformes; family Gobiesocidae; genus Gouania; species Gouania willdenowi. The sequence goes on from NC_041052.1 coordinate 35,760,558, forward strand.
CTTGTTGGTCTCGTACAGAACCATCCAGAAAGCAAACAGAGCCATAATGAGACCGTGACCGAGATCCCCGAACATCACAGCAAACAAGAACGGGAAGGTTATGATTGTGAAGGGAGCTGAAAACAAATCAGAGAGCAACACAAACTGATAATAGTCTAAATTAGAGAATAGACACATTTCAGCACAGCAGACAAACAATGCAATTAGGAGACTGATAAGACTGATTGCAGAGGCAATAAATTTAAATTTTAATCACCTCAATGAAGTGCTTTTCCACCTTGGGGTCATGACCCCACATTGGGTCACCTGTAACTAAAACGGGGTCGCCTGAAATTTTTAGTAATTGATAAAAAAATTACTGATTAAAAGAAATGTTTTGTTTATATATTTATTTCATTATTTTTCAAATTTTAACACCACACACAATCTCAAACAACTGTGCTTTATACTTTTACTTTCTCAAATGTAAATCTAGGTTAAACAAAAATGAAGTATATTAACATATTGGCTAGTGCATCTACCAGTGATTCTAAAGAAAATATTGCTGGGGTTGCCAGAAATTAGTGATATAAAAATGGGGTCACGACCTGAAAAAGGTTGGGAACCATTGCCTTAATCACATGGTTTTTTGTGATTATCTCATGAATAAATCACCAAACTCAAAACAAATACAACTTCAGAGTACAGAGTGATCTAACATACTGTATTGTTCATTTTTTTTTAGGTAATGTAATACCAACAGTGGGTAAAAATAAAAACAGTAACAACAATGAGCAGTGATTTTCTCTACTGTGAATATTTTATAAATCCTTGAAAGGTATTTGGTGAAACCACACACTTCACTTTTCCTTTGTACAGTTAGATGTTTCTTTATCTTTACTGTTCAATATATGTTGTATTAAAGACTGTTCATCAGAGGGCAGTGTATTCATTTGAATTAAGACATTTTAAACATTTTGCCTTCATATTGATTAAGTCAAAGGTGTCAAACTCATTTTAGTTCAGAGGCCAAATACGGAGCAGTTTGATATCAAGTGGGATGCAGATTTTAGGCAGAGAAAACGAGTAATTTCAACATCAATATGTAGTAGTTTGCACATCCACGTATGAATGATATGTAAAATATAGAAGCCACCAACAATATCCAATAATATGTGACAGACATCATTTCTTGCAGGATCTGCACTAAAATTTCCTTGACCAATTTTTTTTTAATTTAAGGGAAATTTTGTGAAACGATTCAAAGAAAATTGTAGGATTTGGGGAAAATGGAGAATCCTTTCAACAATTTCAGATTTAAAATGAGTGCAGTTGTTGTGGGGTTTCATTGAATTTGTGTATTTGGAGTTTCTGAGATATCTACTTCTGAATTAGTTGATACTTTACACAATGATGTATGTTTTCCCTGTCATTTACATGTCATTTCCATGTATCTAGACAGGATTCAGTGTCTAGATATCTTACTGCATTACTGCCGCCTCTTTCAACTTTATTAGAGATTGAAAAGGATGTTGTATACTCTTGCATCTGGTATTCTTTTTACATTTTTGTTTTCATTTTGTGTTTGTAAAGCAGGCTGATCAGCAAATGATAAAAAAGCATTTTAACGCTGCATCGCACAAACCTTGTTGAATTTAACAAAATCTTCCATTATGGATTAGAAATGTTTAATCAGGTTACTACTCAAAACATTAGTTGGTGAGCTGCTAAATAAAAAAAATGGCTGTGGTTTAAGCTTCATAAATTGGATTCTATTAGTATTTAATTTCTTTCTTTTATTTACACCAAAAGATTAACTGCGTCAGCTGTTTAGGGGAAAAAGGCATCATGCGGAGCTGGAATATATAACATAATCCCAGGAAAGCAAAGTGTCACTCACCAGGGTTAACCTCCTGGTAGGTTCCAACGCCATAAGCATCCACAATGTTCTGGAAGCCAGAGGTAAATTTGTTGGTCCTGATCAGGGTGGGAGGCGTGTCTGTGGTGGGAATACGATTAACAAAGGAAGGAACCGACGCTCCACTTTTTCTCTGAAATAGAAGCACAATTAATTATTTTTAATAAATAAAACTGATGTCTTCTGCTGCTGTGCTAGTTAGGCATGACATTGTCAGTGAGATAATTATTTCAAATAGGTGAACTAATCACAAAGTCTGAATAGTTTAAATGTAGTAGTAGTAATTAGGGCTGCAGCAAACAATACTTATAGTAATGACCATCTATTTTCTTTAATCGATTAATTATTACAATTTCATTTTACAGACACTTTTATCCAACACAATAAGTTAGGGTTAAAAGACTCATTCAACATCCCACAGTGATGGCCGGGATCCGATTATAAGCCGGCTTCCTTAACTGTTATGTCATCGCCGCCACATAAGGGAAGCAAATCTTGTTCAGTTTTAATATTTGATTATCTTATTCCACTACTAACAGATTTTCATGACACAAAGGTGCTCTTGAGCATTTATTATTGCAAAAAAGAATCTAATAACATACTTACATCCCTAATTAATACCTATTTAAAAGGTGATGAAACGATTAATCGTAAGGCAGTTAAAAATCGATTCATAGGTATCACAGTTCATATCGATACCCTGAAAATTGAATCGCAGTACTTTTTTTAAACAGCAGAGGGTGCCATCTATTTATCTTTCTCTTGTCGAGAAGCATAGGCGGGCGGAATCTCCTACTACTCTCTTTCTGGCTGCCTACTACTCTTAAACATGTTCATAAATGATTCCTTACCCCTTTAGCACCGAAAGAATATCTGTAATATTACGTGAATATCTGTAAAAGTCACATTTTTCTATTAGCTCTGTCTGCTAGCGCATAGCATCTCTTCTTCACTGTAAGAATATCTGCATGCCAACCGATCACTGGGTTACCAGCGCTCTCTGCTGGTCCAAACAAATATCTGATGTAAATACAGTGCAATAACTGTTTTTTTTTTTAAAGTCCAATTGTTAAGGCACAAAATACATTTTCAGTTGCACTTTTAAAGAAAAGGAACTATTGTGCAGTTTTGCATTTTTTACTATAGAACCAGAATATAAATTAATAGGCTTCTTCTTCATTTGTATTATTCCTTTATTTATTTCAATCAAGATTTATTTTTAGTTAAATTGCATTGTTTTGAATAGTTTATCAAGGGATTCTTTTGATAATGAAAAATAAAAGGAAAATAGTACAGTATTTTCTAGTTTTTTCCGGAAAAAAATAAAGGAATATTTTTTAGTCATCATTTGTCTACTGTCCCATTTTGTAAAATAAATCATGAGAATCGTTTCGTTAACCCAGTATCGTGAATCGAATCGTATCGGGAGTTGAGGGAATCGTTAAATCCCTAGTATTAATAAATAAAAGCCTAATAAAAAACATTGCTTAAACAAATACAACCACGATGTTTCACTAAACAGTACATTTAGATCCAAACTGATGTAAAAATAAAATTTTTCCCCAAAGATTAACAACAAAATAATAGTTTTAAACTTAACCCTCCTATTATCCTTAGGGTCAATTTGACCCCATTCAATGTTTATCATTAATAAAAACAATAGTTGACTTAATTTATTTGCTTCATATTTCATGACTTTTCCTAATGTGATGGGTACAATTGAATAAGCATAAAAATGTTATAATATTTTTCCTCTATGTGCTGAACACATTGCACATATTGGTGTTCCTCTGGGGTCAATTTGACCCCAAGCTGTTTTAGCTTTGTGTGACCCATGTGTGACCCTACATAGTTAATACTTTTAAGTTGATACATGACTTGGGGGTACATTCGAAAAGATTTGGATGAAAACCATTCAAGATAAATTAATTCTAATTTAAAAGGTTGGCCTGATGGTAGCGCTATAGAACAGGTCATGGTTTCATTATCTAGGGCAGTGGTTCTCAAACTTTTTTGGCTCGAGTACCCCCTTTCTCTTATTTCTGATTAGAACATTCTAATCAAGATAATTTCTTTCATCATTGTGTTTTTTTTGCTGTCATTTTGTGTGTTTTTGTTGTAGTTGCTGTATATTGTTGTTATAATTTCTTTTTTTATCTTATTTTGTGTGTTTTTGTTGTAGTTGCTGTATATTGTTATAATTTTTTTTTTCTCTTATTTTGTGTGTTTTTGTTGTAGTTGTATATTGTTGGTATTATTTAATTTTCTTCTCTTATTTTGTGTGTTTTTGTTATCATTTTGTGAGTTGCTGGTAACATTTAGTATGATTATTATTTTTAACAGAAAAATAAACATTATAAAACCCCATATTTTTTAATGATTTAAAGTGCTCACTCTCTCTCCCTCTAGTACCCCATGTAGTGCCATCGCGTATCCCCATGTGAGAAACACTGATCTAGGGGTTATTTATGTATTCAACAAATAAACAAACTACCTGACACAAAAACTTGGTCAACAATTTTCTGAAAATCATTTTCTGGAGGCAAATATCCTCCAGAGGGTAAAATGTGTTAGTGATATTTAAGAATAATAGGAGTGTTAAAATAAAACACAATAAATGAAATTTTACATGTTATGGCCTGTTGCGATGTTTTAAGCCCAATATCTGTTAGAGTTATGTCCAACCATAAAACAATTAATAAAGAGGTCCTTAAAGAAAATCAGTCCCAGTGGCTCCAGTAACACAAATTAAACAAGCATCGACTCAAAAAATTTGTATTCACATCATTTTGTAAATGGGTTTAATCAACGAATCGTTTCGGCCCTAGTATCAGTCAAGTAATTACTGTGATTGCTAGTTAGAGTTTTCTCACCGATCCTTCTTCCAAAGCACCTCGGAGCAAGGGAATGTCGTCCACAGGACACCACACCTCAGCAATAAGACACTTATTGGTTACGTCAAAGCTACACAGGTTCAACACATAGTAGATGGCCTTCATCTTCTTCACCTGGATCACCCAGGTGTAGATGGACTCAGAGGCTTTTATCAGGACTTGTTTCAGGTAGTCCTCTGTCCTGTGCAGCACCTGGACACACAAACAGCATGTTTACATGTTTAGCAACAGAGTAAACTTTACTAAATTACATTTTCACAAGAGTCGATAGCAGACATGGACAGCTGGTGGTCCAGGGTCCACATGCAACACTTAGTCCAATACTCTGAGGCCCCAAAGAAAATGCAAAAAAGGGACTAAAAACACAAAAAATTACAACAGAAGACACTCCAAAAACACAAAAAGACAAAAAATAAAATAAAAAAATACAAAAATGGACCACAAATTGCAGAAATGAACCAAATGAAAATTTACAACAAAAAGGTCTCCAAAAACACACACTTACAGAAAAGTGATTGAAAGAACAACAAATAGGTTAAAAAAAGAAATAAAAAAGAAAAAGACTCCAAAAACACACAGTGTCAGAAAATTACAGAAATGAACAACAAAAAAGAACCTAAAAACACAAAATGACAACAAAATGCACAAAAATGGCAGAAAAATGAACAATAAAATTATTCAAGATGACTCCAAAAATGACAACAAAAATGCACACATGGATAGAAAAATATACAAATGGACAACAGAAATAGACAAAACAATGCAAAAAAACCCACAAAACGATAGAAAGACTTTATATAAAAGGATAAAACTAAAAAACAAGAGCATTTGTTCTTTCTTGTATTAACGCAGAGATTGATCATTATTCTAAATGCTGACATGAATGTTGAAAATGTGGCCCTTGGATCAGACAATCACATTTTTGTGGGCCTCGATATGAACAAAGTTGTCAATAAATACACAAAAACAATCAGATCTGAAGTTTTCGTGCAAAATGTTTTTGGTGATTTTTGGGGGAAAGGACAGAGCAGTGCATCAGGCAGAAATACATCACTCAGCCATGGTTTAATGTGAATCATGTGCTTTTTAATTTCTCTGCCACAGTGAGTTAAAGCCACCTAAAAGTAGCTCTAACCGTGACTCTAACAGAGGGGTATTCCATAAAGGAGGGTTAAACTCTGAGTCTATCCATAAACTCTGGGTCAACATACCCCGCGATGGCAAACTCTGGGTATCGGATTTCATTAAAGCTGGTATGAAGTGGGTCAACCAACCCTGAGTATGTAAACCTTGGGTTACTAACGTGCACGCGCGCGATAAAAAGCCATCACCATTGGATCGAAGAAGAGTCGAGCTGCCATGGCAACCACCCGGAAAATAGTGATTTATTCACCGTAATGGGTGAAATAAGCCGGTGTTTGAGGAATATGAGCCTGTTCTAAAGGTGTGTTCAGTCTTCAGTGACTATAGTGGCTTAAATCACCTGTAATTGGTCACACTTTTTGGTCGCTTCATCACTTTATTGCTTCAGTGACGTGACGAGCGGTGAATAATATGAATAAAATGTGTCTGAGGAGGCGTGGCAGCAGCATAGGATGGCTGCATAGAGAGTCCTCCCGCTACACTGGATATTAAGACAGTAAATGCCGCTTGATATATTTTTAATGTAATATTGTCGCCAGGGTCATCTCGACGTCCTAAAAAATGTCAAAAAAACACTGAAGAGGGACGCAAACTCACGACCTATCGCTTCTAAGAGCAGCGTCACACTTCACTGCCCTATCATATCTTCAAAGAGCCGTTATCTACAGATTTAACTGTATAACAATATAAAACAACAATCGAGCCTTAAAAGTGGATTCATTTAATTATCATCTCCTCCTTTATATTATCCACAGGTTTGTATTCAGTGAACTTTACTACAGATGTCAGTAGATGTTTTAATGCAGATCAACCTCTCAGTGTGTTTCACTTATTGATCTACATCCACAATGTTAGAAAGAAAACTACCGTTTGCACACAAAAAAAAAAAAAAAAAAAAAACGTAAAGCAACACAACATTAGTAATGATATGAACACGTCTGTGGTGTGTGATGTTAGTAATGTGTTTCAGAGAAGAGTGTTAAAGTTTATTAAAGTGTTCAGAAACGGTGTTCAGGTGGGCGGAGCCAGGTAGAAATCCAGGGTTTCTTTGATAAAACCTGCCAGCGACCAGATTTAGGTCACGGACAATGTTGCCATGGTAACATACTCAGAAGAACACACCTCGCGTTTAGGAATGGGATACTCAAGAGTTTCCCTCATTTCAGCCTGAACATACTCAGAGTTTGAACATAACCCGCTTTATGGAATAACCCTTAGGTGGCTTAACTTTCCAGGAAATAAATCAGCTATTGACTTTGTGCGCTCTGTACATTGACCTCACTTTCTAAAATGCACTGCAGTGCCATTCACCAAACAAGGGAGGGGTCTTTTATTATTGAAATGATTGTTTAGTGTAAAACATGCATCAACTGCTAAAGCTGAATAAATAATATAAAAGATAAGATGAACAATGAGGGACATACCGTGTGTAAGTCCTGAATCCTAGTTTTCAACCCTTCCACAACATCATTCCTCTCCTCGTTGCTGCTGGGATATGGATACAGGTGGCAGTGGTAGCTGTGCATGGGAACAAAAGCAGTTCGCTGTGGGAAAAATTCAAAAACCAACAAAGCCATGAGGTCGTTTGTAACGTGCAATAGTTACCAATCACAGATCTTCTTCACTTTTTGGCCAATCTGGTCTCCCCAGTAGGAGATCAAAAACACTACACTTTTGCTTGGCTCACCCTGTAAAGACATGTGACATTTAACATTCTATCAGGAGCACAACTTCATAGAAATAATAAACTAGGGTTGTTAAGGGGCGGAATATTTAAGGTAAATTTCGAGAACTTAAACTCAGGATTATTCAAAAATAAATTTTTCATAATGTACAAAATGTAAAAAATTGAAAGTCGGCCTTTAACACGTTAAATGAAGTTGGGAAAATACATTTAATCACCTACAACAGCGATTCTCAACTGGTGGGTCGCGGACAGCTGATAGAATATAAATAAATAAATTCTTAATGTCTCGTGTTAGACTTGTCTTTTATTTTGAAAGAAAGTTTTCTTTTGACAGGAATGCTGTAAAATGCATGTTTAACAGGAAAATATACAGATTTATGTTTTAAAAAATAGTGTGCGTGTGTGTGTGTGGGTCTCGATTTAATGACCGTGGCAAAATGTGGGTCCAGGGTGAGACCAGTTGAGAACGCCTGCTCTAGAATATCAGCATCGGTTATTTAAATGTTGCCTCCAATTTCCAGTTGTTTCCGATAAATATTTCTCATGAAAAATGTGTACTTTTGAATATTCCCAAAATTCTCAAGCTTAACTTCCTGTGGAAATTTACCAGAAAATGTTCTGTCCCTTTGAAAAAGCAGTGAAGATTTCACTTCATTTGTAGGATTAACATCTTTTATCATCTGTGAAAGTCAATTAAATATCCCAAGGTTTCCCTCACAGGACGTCACGCCTGTCCTTTAATCAAGCAGACAAACTGATTAACAGATTAGTGCTGTCACACAGACATTATCCCAAGGACTTCTCTTTGGGTATACAAAGAAACAACGCAAGAAAACCATTTTTCTTGCGTTTAAAGGAGACATATCATGCTTTTCAATCCTTCCTTTTTACATATAAATCATACAGTTGTGGTCTATATAAAGCGGAACTGCAATGCTTGGGTCTGAATTCCTCATTATTATAGCTCCACAGGCCTCTTTTCTACCCCTTTTCTGATGTGCTTCTGACAGCAACTCGTTTTGGTGCGGTCTCTTTAAATGCAAATGAAACACTTCATACCCCGCCCCCTCTCCAGGTTGCAGAGGTGACACTCGGTTCAACTCCACCCTGTTCGGCCATTTTTGTAGTTTGATAGAAAAGATACGATTGTCTAGCGGTGCAGAAAATGTTTATTTACACGTTATTTACAAAATGTCAACAATGGAAGACTTGTCCATCCAGCCTTACATGTTCGAGCCGGAGTTGGACCTGGCGGAGCGAGATGAAAATGAAGATGATGAACCTGCAGAACCCTAACAAGTGAGCTAACACAAGCGCCGAGCTAACGCTAGCACCAAGCTAACATCACGAAATGCATTTTAATACAGTCTTTTCGGAGACAAAAACAGCAAAATGAAATGACTAATGAAAACTTTAGACTTAAATTAAATCACCTAGGCCATATCATCAAGGATCTAAAACGAGCACACAGCGCTAACATGGAATATGAAGATGGTGCAACTGCTAATGCCAACAAAACAATGACAGGGACGTCTTTTTAGCGTTATTTACAGCTTACCGAAGTGCTCTGTTTGTCGTCTCCAAAGATAGAGGGAATTGACCCCTCAATCAGACAAAGTCTTTCGGCAAATTCTTCTTTGTACTGGTGAAGCAGTCATCCTTGAAGTGCTTCGTGCAGACAAAAATGACCTTACCCACAGATGTGGGTACATTTCCGTGAAAAATAAAACTCAACTAGGCACTTCGAAAAGGTTCTGATGATAGGAGACGATGAAGTGAAGCGTGTGGGTTACTACAACCAACAACCGAACATTTTGACTTATCCTCTCGGAACTTCGTTATCCTTGAGCTTGGACTACAAAATAAAAATGGCGGATTGCTCGAAGTGTTTGGCCTGGAGTCGATGTCCTAATTTGGCAGTTCAGCTGCAAATACTGTGACGGTATTGTTCAAAAAACTTAATAGAGAATCGAAAAATCAAAACAGATTGAAAAATATGACCAAAACAGAATAAAAGATATCAACGGAGCACCCGAAGAAACTAATTTGAACTTTTCTGTACTTCTAAACACTCTAAATATACAACAAAATGCATTTAAGGGCTAAAAAAGTGGATTCAGAATGATATGTCCCCTTTAAATAAGGTTAAGACAGACAGTTTAAAACTAAATGCGACTGAATCTGAAATAACCCTGTTACTTCTACTTTTGTAGATGAAGTATCTAGACATTTTTTGAAAACAATTAATCTTTTACATTTATTTAATCAATGTAAATGCAATAATACAAAAATATAAGCAAGTCAATTCAGTCAATTTTCTCTTGAAATGTCTTTTAAAGAAGAAAAGTTAAAAGGAAAACCAAACTAAAAACAAGCTTTGCTTCAGGTACCGTATCAGGATTGTTTAGATACTCGTCCACCTCAGCATAGCTTAAGATGGTGTAGCCTTTACACACTCTCCAAAGCATCCGCTCAAAGGCCTCAATCTTCACCCTTTGAATGAGTCCAGAAACAAAACTGCAAAATAATGAAGAAATCGTTAGAAAACAGAGCACTCATCTACTTGTCAAATTTAAACCTCTAAAGTGATGCCAACCCATCACATGATTACACTTCAGATCAATGAACAAAATTCTAATCAAATACAGTCAAGTGAAAGAGATGAAAAAATAATGAAATTCATTTTTCTAAAACCTTTTTTTTTTTTGCAGCCCAGTACCAAGATATTCATGGCCTGGTACCGGTCCACGGCCCGGTGGTTGGGTACCACTGCTTTAGATGACAGTCTAAAGCTGAGTAATAAAACTTTGTTACGAAGGAGTGTCAGAAATCTCTTTGTGATTTAAATCAACTTTTAACCTTTCACGAGCACGCATTGTCATTTCACATGTGGGAGATTTCAGCTAATCAGCCCTCACATGTCCACAACGGTAGTCATAGACAGGTGTTGTGACTAACTCTGTGGCCTGACAAAATGATGGTTCCAATGACATAAGTCTGAAGTCGGCGCATTTAGTAGATAATTATACTTGTCAGACTACCTTCTCCTACAGCCTGAGCACGGATAGCTTGATTTGCTCATTTGACAGGGGACTGACTAGTTTCTTTGACTGAAACTATTAGAACAATCACACTGAATTAATGCTTCAAGTGGAATGTTGCGAGATTCATTCAATCCAAGCACAAAAAGTCAGAAAATATTTTTCTTCTTTCGCTTTGCTGTGCATCCGCGACTGTGTTTTGATGAGTGTCACGGCAAACTTACGATTGTGCTCCTTTGAAAACATGATTTGTGCTCTGGTTGAATGATGAAGTCCAGTCAAAGCATGATGATTTCATAAAAAAGAATTTAATTGAAACTAAATGAAAAGGAGTACAAAAAAGGCACGGGAAAAAGCGGCCAGCAACGAACGGAAAGTTTTCTGAGCGCCCATTTTTACAGATGGGAAGAGTCCCACCCTAAGATGAGAGGAAAGGAGGGGGTGAAGGGAGGAAGGAGTGGAAAATCACTGTTGTAGTGTTCTGCTTATTAGAGTTTTGGTATGAGACCTTGAGCAGAAACTGTTTGTTGCTGGCACTGTGAATACAGCACAATCGTACACAAAAGTACAACGATATAATGCAGTCATTGTGTATAAACATGACAAATTGTACACATGAACACACATTTGATGATATGATGATTGATATAATAATTGCCATAACATGCAATTATTATATCTGTCTGATTCAACAAGTAGGACACTCTCTAAGGGTGTAAGAAAAAAAACAATTTGGTGATAAATCGCAATATTTCATCGCACGGTTATCGTATTGCTCAATTTTTTAAAATCAAGTTTTTCACAAACAAACAAAAAACATTTAATTGTGCCAACATCTGGATAGCATGTAAACGCCCGGTCACTAGGTGTCAGTGAATCACATCAGACCTTGTTAAACTACTCACTCCTCAATGCATTTTAGCTGGAAGTTGATTGCACTTTATTTTTCGTAAAACATAGTGGGCACTTTGATAGATGTATGTGGATACTTTTTTTTTAGAATTAAAGAACTTAACAGAATCAGAATCTGTTGAACTTTTTAGGAAAATGTATTTTTGACAATTTGATAAACATACCACTTGTTTTTTATATTGGTACTTGAATTACAGATAGTTACCATTTACTTGTTCTCACAAGTTTTAAAAAATGAAATTCATTATGTCATACCATTTTATACTTGTAAAGGATAAATTTGTAATTATTGATATTGTGATATATCGCAATGCATATTGTATTGTTTAGTATCAGGATATATCATATTGTCTTCTTTAATTTTTTTTTTTATTTATTAGGATCCCCATTAGCTTAAGCATAAGCTATCAGCTGTTCTCACTGGGGTCCACAAATGACACAATGATAATACAATTTATACAGTGTAAATAATAATCACATTACATCAACAAAACAAACATTTCAACAACTACAACTCAAAGAAAATCAATAACAACAGACATAAATGATCTGAAGTATTAGAAACATTGTTTGTCACTAAAATTTCTTAATAAATAACATGTCTTTAGGGATTTTTTTTTAAATGATTAAGATTATGTTGTTTAATGTCACTTGGTAATGAATTCCATTCATGCATAGCTATGTATGTTACTGAGTGCTGTACTAATGAAGTTCTTACTTTACCACTAACTGCATGCATAACTGAATAACGATGGGTTTCTGTACTGTAAAAAAGCTTTTGGTCTAAATAAAAGTGAAAATTGTGAATGGTATTGTATCGTCAGATTAATGGCAATGCACAACCCATAGTGCTCTCGCCATGACATCTCTGCCAAGATGGCTGTAGTTCAAAAATCACTACTTAATTTCACTCGTTTTTCATGGTTGCAAAATGACTTTGTTGCCTCTGCAAGTGATTGTCAACCACCATAAACTCATCAAATCAACTAAAATATTTCAATAAAATTTTGCTCTCACTGACCCCAGTTTGGCTTCAAGCCTCTGCATGCTGCTGTAGTCCATCATTGTGTCTCTTTCCATGAAGGGAAACTCCTCATATTGCAATTGTATTGGCTCCCTCTAAAAAATATACAACAGCAATGTTGTTTGTAAGTGCTAATGAATAAATGAAGACTTTATTTCAAAAACGTAGTAGTAATACAAAAAACAAATGAGAAAATGAAAACACTTTAGTCAGGGCTGTCAAACTAATTTTAGTTCAGGGGCCAAATACAGAACAGTTTATCTTAAATGGGGTCACAGATTTTATATGGGAGCATTAGGAATTTGAACATTATTGTCTAGTTTGCACTTCCATGCATAAAAAAAAAATTAGAAAATATCTCCAGCACTGATAATATCAAAGCAATAGGTGACAGATATCAGTTCCTGCAGGATCTTTACTTTTGTGGCCAATTTTTATTTAATTTGAGGAAATTGTAGAATAATTTGAGGAAATTGTAGAATAATTTGAAGAAAATTGCAGGATTTTGGAAAAATGGAGAATTCTTTTAACAATTTTAGATAGCAAATTACTGCCATCATGTGATATAAGCATGAGGAAATTGTGAGCCCTGCTAATATTGTAGAGTTTCATTGAATTTGTGAATTATTTTGGAGATATCCAGCTGAGAAATCCACAACTGAACGAGTTGGTAATTTACACAATGACCCATAGTTTCTCTGACTTTTACTTTCTCGTGCGGGCCAAAATGGATGCTCTAAAGCAGTGTTTTTCAAATGGGGGTACACGATGGCACTACAGGGGGTACTTGAGAGAAAGAAAAAAAATTAACACATAAAAGCATTAAAAAAAGAGGGTTTTTATTTTTAGTTAAAAATGAAAATCATACTAAACATTCCCAGCAACTCACAAAAAAGAACAGACAACAATAAAATACACAAAATGGCACCAAAACACACAAACTAAGAGAGAAAAATATTTACTGTTACCAGCAACACAAAAAACAACAAACACACAAAATAACAGAAAAATATACAAGATCACTTCAAAATACACAAAAATAACAGATAAACAGAGAAAGCGACATAAGACACAACCAAACAAAAACACATACACTGAGACAGAATAATTTAAATAATACGAACAACACACAAAAACGACAACAAAATTACACAATAAGATAAAAAAATATATGCTGAATAATAAAAATAACAGACAAACAACAACAAAATACACAAAAAACACACAAAAAGATGATAGAAAGGATCTTGATTGGAACATGAACTGAAAATACAAGAGTCAGTCTTGGTGCAAGTACCCAAAGTGGGTTCTTGGATTCAAAAGTTAGAGAAAGGGGGTACTGCTCTAAAAGGCCGGATTAGGTCCCCCGAACCTAGAGTTTGACACGTGTGACTTAAATCAACTGAATAGGATCAGTAGGTTAAATAGACATGCTGACCTCAGCAGTTCTCTGCACGAAGCTGCGAGTGATACGCAGCATGTGTGTGTACTCCGTCAGCTCAAAGAGGTTCTTCTGCAGCTTTTCTTTATTCCTGGTAACTTCACCCAGTTCCACCTCTAATCTCTGCAGCTGCTCCTGTAAAGAACAATGTGTGCACAGTGAGTAATAAGAAAGTTTAACATACGTTTAATTTATTTAAAGAAAAAAAGAGAAATCAGGTAACAAACCATAATAGTGATGATGTGCTTAGGTAAAGGAGCCACTGGGTTTACATCTCCCTCTGGCAGTGAAATATCAGCTTTCTTGATTTCCCTCAGAAGGTATCCTGTTACAAACACACAGTCACACTCATTCTGGCCAGAGTCCATGACACACCTTTAAGTAATACAGTTGGACTGATCCAGAGTCTGATAGTCTGTCCCAGTCATCCTAATCATATAACACAGAGTGAATCTGTTCGTCTACAACCCCCTGACATCTCCCATGACCAACTCAGCTCTGTAGTGCTGAACTTTTCATTTTAACTTTAAACTTCTGAATGAACTTCTTTAACTTATCGACCACGGTGTGCAACATCACTTTAACCAGTCAGCTTTTATTCTTGTATATATATGTATCCTATGTACATTTGTATTATTATCTTGTTTTATTTTTTTCTACTGTAATGTGTGCACTTGTACTGAATCCCTATTTAATTAACAGTCTTTTACTTTATTATGCAAGTTTTTTTTCCTCTTACAGTATCTTTCTTTGTTTGGTGTGTATCTTTTTATTTGTTTTTTTTTTTTTTGTTTTTTTTCTTCAAGTGATGCGATGTGAAATTGTGGCTGTGTATATTGTGCTTATTGTTGTGTTATCAAGCCAGTCCGGTGACCAGTGTGCGGCCCAGGAATAATGGTGGTGGCTGCGAGCAGAGGAGGAAGTGAGTGGAAATTCCATAAAACAGGCACTTGGGAACAACGTGTCCATGGCCGAGCCCAGCATGAGTGCCATCCCACAGCCCGAGGCCAGTGCGTCCATGACAAATGTAATTCCAAGAACCGCTACTGCAAAACCCATGAGCCGCCCCCGGGCCCGAAGAAGCAGCCGGGCCAGCAGAAAGAGCGGGATATCCAGGGGCCCCCGACGACCACCCCACGGCCAAGCAGCCCCCCGAACGCCCCCAAGATCCCAAGCCGAGAGGCAGCCACCGCCCCCCCACATACACCCGAGAAGGCCCCAAGGAGCCAAGGACCCAGCGCACCACGCCACCGATCCCAACCCCCAACCCCCAGGCCCCGCAGCCCCCCACCACCACCCACACCCCCGCGCCCAGCCCCCCGAGGGGAGGGCCCAGAGAACTCCCCGCCCGAGACCCCAGCGGAGGAGCCGAAGCCCACGCCCAGCAGACGACCAGAGCCACGCCAAACGGGCAGCCGGTGGGCACCCGCCGGCGAGCCCAGAGCCAGCAGGGACCCGACCCCACGCCAGGAGGACCCGGAATGAATGCCGCACCAGGAGCAGCCCTCCCAGGGCGGACGACCACACCCCAAGCCGCATAAGGCACCCCAACCTAGCCCCCCCCGGCGCCCCAGATCGCCCCTTGCTGATGCCGCCTGCGCCACGAGCTTCAGTTCTTTAAAGCCAGGGCCCCCTCCAGAGGCCAAGCCAGACCGCCCCGCCGGGATGTGGACCCCTATTCTGGCCTTTTATCTTTTTATTTGTAATATTTCTGAAGCCTGTGTGACATAAGTAATTTCCCCCTGGGATAAACAAACTATTTCTGATTCTATATTTGACATTTAAAGCGGCTGGGAGCGATGACAAACATTCTTTTGAAACAAAAAAGATCACTCAGAGTGCAAACCTCTGCCAAAGATCCAAATCTCCTTTTTGCCAGATAATGTCAGGTATCTGGATCAGTGTTCCTGATCACGGCACATTGATCATTTACACTTCAAAGGCTTGGAAGAGATTTCTATCCCCATTAATAACCATACTGACCCTCATTTTTAGGGAAAATACCAATGAAATACCCAATCCACATCTGATCTGGATGAAACTCAGTTAGGTAATTGCAGAACCAACCCGACATAACTGAGTCAAGTTTAATAAAGTTTGGTCAACTACAAGCTGAGATGATTTTTAGAAATTTGCGTCAAAGAATGAAAAGATGGTGTGGAAAGGTCTTTTAAAGAAGTGTGATTTGTTTACCAGACAAGGATAAAGTGATTCACTTTTGACCTGCTTTGTTTATCGTGTTCACTGTGATATGCCGTCACCCCGATTTTGGCCGTATTTGGGTGTTTCCGTGGAATGCCGCAATATCAATACCCACCATTGTTTTTTCAAAAACATAATGGCTGAACCCGAATAGTCCCTCCTAGCTCCTTTCCTATCCACTTTTCCATAACTCCGTGGATGACGTCACGGGGTTAAGGACAGGTGTTAGGAGAGGAGTTAGGACAGGGGTCTGCAACCTGTGGCTCTGGAGCCTCATGTGGCTCTTTGACTCTTAACTCACTCAGTGCCATTGATGAGATAACTCGTCATTTGTGTTTTTTCACGAGATTACTAGAAAACACCCTGGTGGGGGTCCCTCATCAAAATCTAAGATGTAATGTGATGTAGTAACCAACTGGTGCCCTGAAGATAGCAGCAGTACACCTTTAGATGTGAGATTAGCCACAGATGCTACCTTAGCTAAGGCGGAAGAAGCAGGAATGAGTGAGATTATGGTGCTACGGAGTGATATTGTTAAGTATCCAGCAGCTCACAGCACCACATACTAACACAGAACATGTGTGGACCTGAATGAATTATTCAAAATGTTGCGATCGTGAGAGAAAACCATCAACTAACCAAGCCAAAACAGTCATTGCGTGTCGAGAGGAAGTAACGCCTGTGTGATCGACGGGGGGTGGGTGGGCCTCAACTGTGAGTCAGATAGCAAAATAATAGGTGACATGTAGGTGGTAGCAGTGCACCTTTGAATGCAGAGCTCAGATGGAGAGGAAAGGAGTTTACGAAACAGAAAATGGCGCTACAAAAGATGATGTTGATGTTCCTAACTTGCACATCCGACTAGAGCATGTGTGGAAGTTTAGCGGATTATTCCGAGTGTGGCGATGGTGAGATAAAACGATAAAAAAAAAACGGGGCATGCAGTGAGACTCGGCATGTCCGCAAGGAGGAGGAAGTTGCGTGTGTGCAGAATGATGGGAGAGAAACTTGGAGGAACGCCAAAATACAGTAAGAAATCCATTCAACTCTGACCGAGATAGCAAAATAATAATATGCTCATCAAAAGCCCTGTCAGTGTTTTTGTTTTGTTTTATATAAGGAAACAATGTTGAGATATTAGAGTCGTCTCTAAAGCAAAAAATAGCTTTAAAGTCAGAAAAATGCTGTTTTCTCAGCTTTTTGCTCTGAACCTGAAGATTTGTGTCAAACTTGCTCTATTCAACGGCTGATTACAAAAGAATGAAACAAGCTTGAAACAAATGGATTTTTTTCTGATGAAAGTAGAGGCTTCAACCTTTCAGAATCTGTCATAGTAGAAAATATTCTGTGGGTCTTTAAAATCAGTCAAAATGCTCAAAAACGGCTGGCACTGAGGGGGGTAGAAAATCTGAAAATAGCTGGCACTGAATAAGTTAATAAGAAAATATTAAAATAATGAATTGTTATTTCTTACAGAGGGTATTAATGATAAATGACATTGTCACCAAATAAAATCATGATATAACAATTTGTCAACCTAAAAATAAATCTCATTGTGCAATAACTATCATCAACCATAACCTTCCCTTGCACTTGTGGTTAACCTTACTATTATTATTATTATTATTATTATTATTCTGGAAGAAAATAGAGATTTTATTTTTGTGGGGAAATATTTAATTAACTGCCAACATGCCAGATTAATATACACGCACATGCAACCCTAACCTTAACCTAATCCAATAAACTAATAAAACACGTGTTCATTCACTTTGAAAACAAAAATAAACAAAACTTAATTGTTTTTTTTCATGTTTATCATGTTTATTTACTTTTGGTGAAGAATGGAGTTTAGAAAACCTTCTGGGTCATGGGCCAGCAAAACTTTATCAGCCCGTAATGTACAGCAACAAAAAGAGAAGGCTGAAGAGAAGGAGCAATATCAGAAGCAAATGGTAGATCACGTCCTGCTTTGCACTGTGTGATAAAAATATTTTTTTTTCCTTTTCTGTTTGAAGCCTTCAATTTAATACAGCTGGCAAGCGCTAGCAGTAACAGCACTGAGCTGTGGTCAAAAGCCTGCAAAGTTGTTTTAACATCAACTAACACACTGTTTCATGTTTTCAGATGTCAGTAAATTTCAGCAAACTCTCAAGTTTCGATTATCTCGTGTGAATGCGCCACATAAAATGCAGACTATAGGGGGTCATTTATTTATTACATGGGGTCCCTAGGTAAAACTAAACCTGTGTGAATAGGAATTTGTCAGTCATTCTGAGTTCCGTAACGTGCTCAGGTGTGCATGTCCCTTTAAATGTTGTCGCCACAAGGAATTAAGGGTCAGCGACAGCGTAATCTTGTCTCCTTTGGTAACAGATGCATCAATGTTTCCTAGGCTAAAGGATGTTATAAAGAAAGCATTGAACCTCCTTCCCTCCACTTGAAGAAAATTTGAACTCTTTATCATGGCCACAACTTAAATATTTCCGGGGGTGAAGGATCAGTGAATAGGAAAGGCGATAGGAGGGAATATTCGGATGCAGCCAATGTGTGAAAACAGCATTGGCAGAGTTTTTGGGGTCACACTGGCATCAGTAGCGGAGGAGAAAAACTTTTGGATGAAATAAACTATTTTTAAAATGTTAGCTATCGTTCCCAGCAGCTTTAAATCCTGTTCATTCTGTGGTTTACATCAAATAAATAAATAGGAAACACTGGACAAAGGATAGAAAGTGAAACCACATTTTTCAAATACAAATACTCACTAAGATTTGCGTATTCACTGATACTAGTGCCTAGTGATGCAAATAACGATGCTATGATTAACTAAAATGGTTCAACTTGACTCCACTGCCTACAAACTCTTGATATGCTACATCATGGTAAACACAGATGTTTGATCGAGATACTTGTACAAAATAAACCTTTTTTGTTTGTTTATTTCATTCAAGACATTAAAACAAATGCCTCTCTCCTCCACATTGAAAAAAAACAAGATGAATGAAAAGGAGCAAAAAGAAGTCAAACTTATATTATTTTCCCCCTAAATAAAAAAAAAAGATTACTTTAAACAAAGGCAAACTGCAACGCAGTCATTGTCTCATCTCATTTGAAACCACATACATTTACGCTATGGTCACATTTCACACATACATTTAACTTTTTTTTTCTAACATTAAGTGATCTTGATAAAGCCTTTTGATTCAGTGACTGCTTTACATTGTGGAAAACAGCCATCATTTTGGATATTTTTACTTTTGATTAACCTATATGTGATTTCCATAACAACATAATCTATCATAACACTAAAAAACTTAAGGTCATTTGTTCTTTGTATTTGAACTCCTTCAATAAAGAGGCCTCAAAATCTGATGCTTTTGGACCAAAAATAATCAATTTAGTTTCACCAATATTTAAGGACAAAATTTCCTAATTTTGTTCTCTACAACTTCTAAGACATGTTTTATATATTTTTCCTCCACAGAAAAATAAGGTACTATCATCTGCAAATAATACGCACTTAAGTAAAATAGGCATTAAGAGTAATTCATACCGAGAATCCTTTCCATCTCTTCACATTTCTTGATCTCGTTGACGTGTTTTCGCTGGAAGGCGTTTACAGTTGGATTGAGCTGCAACAGGTGAAAAAACAACCATCTGTTCAAGCACAGAACCATTTCATTGTTACCTAAACAAACTACATCAATCATGCTAAATATTTGATAAATATAAAAGTTCTGACACAAACGCTAAGGAGAGAAAAAACAATAGATATCTTCTTCTTTGTAAAAGAAATATTCCTTTACAAAAAGTACTTTGAACAAATACTGAAACTTTGTTGTTGTTTAGCACACTGGGCAAAACACAGATTTAATTGATTTATCGAATTTATAAATAAAAATGATTTTTATTTTGCAAATTTGAGTTTAAAAAAAAGAAAAAGATTTTTTTTTTCTTTTTTCTTTTCCCCCACAGTTTTTTTCGGACTTTTTTGCATTCCGTCCTTGTGGGTTAGCGTAGCGCGATGTGAGCCAGCCCCCTCTTTGTTTACATTTGTTTTTCTTTAAAAAGTCGGAGATTTTTTTTTTTTTTTAGGCCAAATCGCAGAGCCCCACATTAGATATACTTGAACAGAGTTGCTTGTAAGTTCCATTCATATTGCCACAACACAAAACACAATTTCAGCAAAAATAAAATGTAAGCAATAACTCCATAAAATACGCAATATATCACGATTTAAAAATTGTGCAATGCATCTGAGAAATTAATTATTGCATTAAAATTATCCCTTGGGTATTGTCAAACAAACACACCAGTGGACCAAAACCAGTAAAAGGACATTTAATTTAAATTACACAAACCACTTATTTTAGTTTATTTCTTCATGTTATCACCAATGTTTAAAAAAATGCAGTTTGGCAGGCATTGTTTGTTGCTCAGTCATACTGGCTTAGGATCGACCCAACCTAAAATGTACTCGTCTCATACATGTATAATACCAACTCCAGGGTGTTCGCGTGGATCAAACAATACTAGTACAAAGAAACACACTAAATGATTTGGGGCCAAAATAAATATGAAATATCTAAATCTCTCAGGCCATCTGAAACAGTATGTTATTCATTTATTTCTTCACTTAAAATGAATTTTCTAAAAAAAAAAAGCACATGAAAAGCAAAATTAACTCCATCAGTGTTTTTACTGCTGCTGAATCTTGTTTAATTCATCTTATGAGTTGCATAAAGTTATGGTTAGTAAATATATCTCTGATTTCCTATAATTAAACCAGATCAAGCTGATGATTTAATCATTCAGGATATTTAGGTGTAATAATCTCAATAGTTACATTAGTCTAAAGGGACCAGCTTTGTCTTGTGAACACGTGATAATATAATTAAAAAATATTGCGTTTCACAAATTGGGACGAATTAATAGTAACATTATTATTCATGCTAACATTTATTTCACACGTGAGACATGTTTAGCTTTTATCCTTCCATACAAGTGTTAAATCTAACCATAAACAGATCGGTGGCTCTCTGTGGCTTTATGACAGTAAGACATGTTCTCTTAATCTTTTTACTTGGTCTAATCCAGATATGGAGTGGTTAGCATTAGCTCTTAGCCCAGTCTGTTGTGTCGGTGTGTTAGCTTTGCATAGTTAGCTTTAGTCAAGTTTCCAGTTCATAATCGTTGCTACAGGTTCATCTCTGTCCCCGTGTTTGTGGAACTTTTGGTGGATCTGACGGAGGAACTTGGATTGGTTCACTTTGTTGGATGATTATCTGGTTTTAACCAAGTAGCAGTCCATGGTGTATCACAGTTCGGCAGCTTCAGGTGGCTTGACGAGCACCACCGTCTGTGCGTGGTGTGAGGGCTGAGGGGCGGGAGCAGTGGTGGTGCACACCGCGGCCGCGGAGGCTTCGCTGCGGAGCTTCCGTGAACAGCGTTCTGCTCCAGAGATTAATAAGTTGTTGACAACAAACAGGGGCAGTTTTGGCCCGTGGCCCTCGCTAATTTCCGACGTGGGAATTTATCGTTTATATCATGGGATGACAAATTCTTACCGGTGACAATATTTTTGACAATAAATCATAAACGATAAAATATCGCACATTCCTAGTGAAGACCTACCTGCATATTTTAGTGAAAAAGCAGAAAAAGTTTTGGAAAAAAAATAAATAAATCGATAATTAGCGGGATCATATCGAGATATCGTCACACTCCTACTCTGATGTTCTATCTCTATCCTGTTCTGTTGGTCCTTCTGTCCACTAACCCCAACCAGTCGCAGCAGATGGCTGCCACCTCTGAACCAGGTTCTAACGGAGATTTCTTCCTGTTAAAAGGGAGTTGTTTCTTCTAGTGCGTTTTTTACGTGTATCGGTATCGGCCGATGCGGGCTGCTGCGTTTGCCAATCCGCATTATTTACAGAGAGCAGAAATATTTTTTACTTGTTTTTGTTCGACCTCACCTTTGTTAATTTCAATAAATGTTCCTTTTTTCAAAATTGAGATTCGTACCATTTGTTATCATCATTGCGTAATTTTTATGATGTTTATTGAGGGAGCAAAAGTAGTATCGGCTTCAAATATTGGCTCAAGAAAATTGGCAGTCCGTATCGGTCATCAACTAAGGCTGATGGAAAAAAAATCGGTATCGGCATCAGCCCTAAAATACGCATATCAGTCAATCCCTAGTTTTTTCCCACTGTCGCAAAATGCTTGTTCATGTGGATGTTGTTGGGTTTTTTCTTTCTTATTATGAATTACATATTTTGATTTACATATTTTGATAAACGCAATGAGATTACTTTGTTGTAATTTGCGCAATACATATAAAGTTGAATTGAACAGACTTAAGTGTATAACAGCAATGACTGTATTTATTCCCCTTAAACATACAGCAGATAAAGTAATTACTGAACACGTTGCCATTTTTCTCAGTAAATATATTTCTTAAAGGTGCTATTGACATGAAATTAAGTGAAATTATGTTCTTTCCACTTCAGGATTATGGCCCCAAACAGTGCTCACTGGAACATTCAGAAGTTTCGAAATCCTTCTTTAACCAACGCCATCAGTATTTTTGCAACAATAAGGTTGCTAAAAGTCTTGAGAGCTCTTCGCTTTTACCCATCATGAGATGTTCCTTGTGTAACACCTTGGTAATGAGACATCTTCTTATAGGACATCAGTTGGGACTGAACCAGCTGATTTGAATTTGCACTGATTAGGGGCAGGATTGCTTTCTAAATACTGATTGATTTCAGCCGCTGTCTTGGCTATCCATGCTTTTTTTGCACCTCCCTTTCTTCATTTCCCCCGTGTCATTTCAAATTATTATTGTTATTATTATTATTTAATTTATGGACTATGGTTTGATTATTTTTGCATGTATGGATCACATGGGCTGTTCCCAACATCTGGTGAACATTTAATGTCAACAGCACCTTTAAATATATATTTATTTTATGCATCTTAGTAATATACCCTGGTGACGATTTTCGCGATATATCGGAAACACGTAATTATCAAATAAATATACTTTAAAAACATTTTGTCATATTTGATATCAAAATGTTGACAATGATGAGACACATCTTCAATAAAACAATTTTAGTCGCTATGAAATCTATTTTGGCCATCAGATTACAAAAAGTGACAAATTAACAGTCAAAATGTTAGGTAAGATTGTCCATAACATTATTGTATTGTTTAAGGTCTTAAAATCATCCCAGTCCATTCCAACTAAATTAATTTGAGTTTTTTCCGATTTTGGCAGAAAATTAGGGGGCAGTGTTCGTTAGGAGACTAGTATATTTACGCAATAATTGTTTCTTCTTTTGGTTCAACTGGGGACAATTGGATGGATTTTCCTTCTATCCTATTCTGTTTGTCCTTCTATTCACTAACCCCTACCAGTCGAAGCAGATGGCTGCCACCTCTGAACCTGGTTCAGCTGGAGATTTCTTCCTATAAAATAATAGTTTTTGCTAAATGCTTGTTCATGTGGATCTTGTTGGGTTCTTTCTTTCTTACTATGGACTATATATTTTGTTCAGTGCTTTGAGATGACTTTATTGTATTTTGCGCTATAGAAATAAGAAGGAAGAAAAAAGCTTCCAGCATCTGAGGTTACGTTATCGCAATAGTGAAAACCTTAATACCGATGCAAATAAAGTTAATCATTCCGCCTTAGTGCGTAGTGTCTCATTGGCGAGTTTAGGTCACGTGGTGCACCTATCACGTGACCTAAACTGGCCAAAGAGGGCGTTGCGTACGAATAGAATGCCGGTATATGGATGCGTGTTGCATATTGACAGCCACCACCTTTCATATAACAACCGATATATCTGTCAGCTTTATCCGATATCGTATAAGCCCTAAAAATCCCATATCTGTCAGGCTTTAATCTTTGCACCTTACAATCAATTGCCTTAATGTCTCAAGTAACAAAATAACATGTTGTCGGGGTTCAGAAGTAGGTCTGGACGATATAACGATATTCAAGATATATTGAGTTTTGTAATTTGGCAATACAAAAAATTTAAATTTCACTTATATCTATGTACGTATTTTTTATAGCTTATTTTGTATCAAAATACTTGTTTTAGGAGTCGCTGCTTTCACTACTTGTCAGAACAGCATTAAAAGCAGTTAAAAGGATTACTGAGTGCATTCTAACCCAAACCTTCCCCTAATCAATCCACACTACAGAACTCACTCACACATGCTGTCCCTTATAGGAGAAAAAGGCAAAAATTGCATATTTTGGGCAACTGTAAATAAATGTGACTGTGTGGCATTTTTAATCAGCAAATTTAAACCAGAATTGTTTTTTCTGGTCCAACTTTATTTTAATTAAAAATATCGACATTTATATCGTATATCAACATATCGAGAAGAGGTTTTTTTAAATAAAATAAAAAAAATTTTTTTTAAAAAAATCGATATCGTCCAGCCCTATGAGACAGAAGTCTGTGTTTTTAGTACTCACGTCTCTGAACTCCACCAGTCCCAGTTCTCCCAGTTCAGTGATGCAGTCGTAAGCAGAGCCGGACTGGAGGAACAGCTGGGCCAGACACATCTCTTCTCCTCGGAACAGAGAGCCCATGATGACAGGCCGATACCAACCGTGCTCTGTCCCTGAATTAAAGCGTTCTGCTCATAACGTGCACAGCTAGTGCGGCACACCACGTACTGCACTCCACTGCTCAGCAGACGTTGCTGGTAGCTAGCTAGGTGGCTAACAGGTGGCAGGGCTTTTTAAAGAATAAAAACACGGTTTCATTCAAGCTGAGCGAGTCAAACAGGGACCTGGTTTTAACCGCTGTCGAGGCGGCTTATCTAAAAACGTACAAACAGTTTTTTGAAGTTGTCGTCGTCCGTCTACATGACACCACCGTGACTCAACACGTCACTGCTGTAAACTGTTGAATGTGATCAACTTCCACCACAGCACATGAACCAATCCGCGTCAGCGCCGGGAGTCTGCGCACTGCGCTGTGGTGGGTGTATCCGGGTCTGAAGGCACAAAAATCCACCTGACCTGCTCTAAAACAAAGATTATAGCAATTATAATGACGGTGGGTGCCACAGAAATGTGTTCCAAAGGCCACATTATCAACATTTAGTCTGCATTTAGAATAATGACCAATCTTTGTGAATTATTTGTAATTTTTGTAGGTTTCTCTGTTATTTGTATGTCCTTTTGTGTATTTATCTATAGTTTTGTATGTTTTCTGACTCAATTGCTCTGTTATTTGTTTTTAGTATTTGTAGTTGTCTTGTGCAGCTTTTGGTTAGTTTTGTTTATCTCTGTTGTTTACTTATTTTTGTGTTTTTTTCTGTAATATGATTTTGAGTCATTTTGTGTGTTTCTGTTTTTGTTGTTGCTTTATATCTGTTCCTGTTATTTTTGCATATGTCATTAATTTTGTTTTGCTCATTTACCGCACAAAGTTAGACAGAGGGCAGCATTTGGACTAATAACGAATTTGAGCTTTAATACATGTTTTTGTTATCATCTGATGTGGTTTTATAGTCATTCTTGGTATTTTTGTTGTTGTGTGCCTTGAGTCATTTAGTGTATGTTTTCTGACTCATTTGCTCTGTTATTTTTGTGTATTTGTAGTTGTCTCGTGCAACTTTTGTTTATTTCTGTTGTCAGTTTACTTATGTTTGTGTTACTTTTGTGTTTTTCTCTGCAAATCTAAATGATTTTGAGTCATTTTGTGTATTTCTGTTTTTTGCTTCATAAATGTTTCTGTTATTTTTGCTGTCCTTTTGTGCATATTTCAGTAATTTTATTTTCTTCATTTATCGCTTAAAGCTAGACAAAGGGCCGTATTTGGACTAATAATGAATTTGAGCATTAATACAGGTTTTTGTCTAATTTTGTTATCGTCTGATATGGTTATAGAGTCATTCTGTGTATTTTTGTCATTGTGTGCCCCAAGTCATTTTGTGTATTTTTTGTGATTTGCCAGTTTTTGTTGTAATTTTTGTGCTATTTTGAAACGTTTGTGTATTTTTCTGCCAGTTCTTGTGTCTTGGAGTCATTGTAATTGACACTGTATGATTTTGGAATCAGTTTGTCCAATTGTTTTGGGGGCCGCACAAAATTTTCTCGAGTCTGCTTTTTAAATTAACTTCATTATTAACCTGGGTATCCCATGAGCCTTTTTGTTGTATCTCTATTACAAGCTCGTTTTAATGTTTTGTCTAATTTTTGTTTTAATCTGATGTGGGTTTTATAGTCAGTCAGTGTATTTTTGTCGTATGCTTACTTATAGTCACACACATTTAAAACAAAACACAACAAATTGAAATACGTTGGCTAAAATATCAAGAGTTGGACAAGAATCAATCAATAACACTACTTAATAGAAAATACATTTGTTTTCAGCAGAAAAAAAGTGGTTCGATAATTAAAATAAAAGATTCTAAGAGGGTAAAAAAAAAAAAATTCTAGCATTAAAAATTATGATCTGACCAAAGAGAACAGACATGACAAAAGAAGGGATAGAAAAACAGTTTAATTGTGAAAAACATGTACATATGTATCATTTCCATTCCCACAACCATAACCCTGTAAAAACTATATTAATAAATACTCTTTAAAAAAAATAGTCAGAAACACAATCTCTCGTTCACAGGTCTTAGAGAGCAGCAGTGTTCCATGCCTCTCTGATCTGTTTCCATGGAGTTCCCAGAATGGAGGCAGTAATGAAGAAGAACACTAGGATCATCCCCTTAGCCAGTGCTTGAGAATATGGTTCCCCTGAGAAAAAAGAAATCAACAAGATGGTCATATTAAATCAATGGTTATAAAGTGTTTTATTTACAGCCGTAAGTTTCATGGAGCGTATTTAGTTAGTCTCATACGAGTTAAACATAGTGTCATATTTAAAGGTTCCTAATACAGTAGATCCACAAATTAGCAATAATCACAAATGTAACTTTAGGGAGGAGTCAAACAATAACAATGCTGATTAGGAGTGTGCATTGCCATGAATCTGATGATATCATACGATTCACGATTTGCATGTCACAATGCGATATATATCCCGACACTAAACAATACAATATACATCATGATATATCGCAGTATCAATAATTACAAATTTTACCTTTACAAGTACAAAATGGTATGAAATACAATATATAATGTTTTTTATACTTTCGAGAACAAGTAAATAGTAACTAACTGTAATGCAAGTACCAATATCAAAAACAAGTGATATGTTTATTAAATTGTCAAAATACATTTTTCAAAAACGTTTAACTTTTGCTTCTAGAACAGATTCTGAATCTGAATCCTTAATTTCTTTTTTTTTTTTTAAAGTAACCACATACATCTATAAAAGTGTCCAGTATGTTTTATGAAAATAAAGTGCAATTAACTTCCAACCACTGAGGAATGAGGTAGTCTAACAAGGTCTGATGTATATATATAACTTTTTATTTTTTGTAAATTATCATTCTTTTTCAAATTAATATCAAATTAACTGTGTTTTAGCTTAAATTTTACTGTGGTTTTATACTCTGCTGTTGTGGTTTTATCATGTACTGTTAAGTGATCTTGGGTGACGTGAAAGGCGCTGAATTACAAATAAAATGTGTTATAATTATTATTATTATTATTATTATATTATATAATATACAATTCATATCAAACAACTGTATTATATACTTAAACTTTCTCAAATGTATATCTAGTTCAAATAAAATGCAGTATAAAAATGTATTGTTGGTACTCTGTATTTGAAACATGATCAAAAACTAATTCTAGGAAGAAAAAAAAGAATATTGTGATATCAAAATGGGGTCACGACCCAAAAAAGGCTAGGAACCACTGTCTGATGTGGTTCACTGACACCTAGCGACCGGGCGTTTACATGCTATGCATATGTTAGCGCAATTAAATGTTTTTTTTTTTTTCATTAAAATAAATTATTAAAAAAAGCGATTTGGACATATTTCTGATCCATATGATAATCGCACGGTGAAATATCTCAATATTTTGCCGAATTTATTTTTTCGTACACCCTTAATCCTAATACTGTGTCACAACTTGAATTTGCACAATATTGTTCTAGTTTTTTGCATTATTTTGGCATGAAGACCTACCTGTGTAAGCTGGTGTGAGAGGGAAAGCTAGCTCCGGCCAACACACATCATTCCGCTCACAATCATATTCAGTGAAGTTGATCTGAAACCTAAAAATACATGGATGGAAAAATGAAATGAGTCTTGCCTCAGCTTTCAACAGGATTAGGCTCGCTGAGAGAATATTTACCTGGTTTTTGGTGGTCCTGTGTTGACAGGAACCTCAGTGAAAGTGACAGAGGAGGTAATGGGGAACAACTGAGTCTCTTCTTCATCCTCACAGGAGAACAAATCTCCTCCCCCACATTCCAGTGTCCAAATAGACCGACTGTAGCTAAAAAAAAGAACAAATTAACAGGGTTATTTTGTTAGGAAATAGCTAAGATTTGCAATTACAAAAGTAAAATGTGAATTAGTATCCGGGTATCAAAACGCATACCTGACGTGCACAGCCCAGATCTGCCTCTGAGGTTCGCCCTCTACCATCCCTGTGATCCTACTCCGGATGTGGATATGTTGATGGGATGGAATATGGGAGCAACTGTTTGAGGTCATCGATGCTGGGCTTGAGTTCTTTGTGTCAACTTCAACTAAAGAGTTAGAAACAAAGTAAACAATAAATATACATATTCATACACATAACAGCAGATATGGACAACAGGCAGCATGAAATGTGCACCAAAGGACAGCAAAAATAACAGAAAGTTATCTAAGACAACAACACAAATAGACAAAATGACTCAAAAACATACAGATCTACAGAGAAAAACACAATAGAACAACAAAAGTAACAAAAACAAGTGAACTGACAGAAATAACAAAACTAACCAAAAGCTGCACAAAACAACTACAAATACACAAAAATAACAGAGAAATTTACAGAATGGCAACAAAAATGTTCAAAATTAGTCAGAAAACATACAAAATGACAGATAAATACACAAAAGGACTCAGCAACATACAGATTTAGAGAAAAAACACAAAAAAACAACAAAAGTAACACAAAACTCACAACAGAATTAAACAAAGCTAAACAAAAGTTGCAAAAGACAACTACAAATACACAAAAATAACAGAGGAATTCACAATATGACAACAAAACTTACAAAATGAGTCAGAAAACATATGAAAGTCCAGATAAATGCACAAAATGACAAAAAATATAACATACAAATAACAGAAAAATAACAGAAACCCTACGAAATTACAGATAAATGCACAGAAATGACTCCAGAAAGAAACAAAACAACAAAAACTCACACAAACCCTTTGTTCTTTCCTGTATTAATGTTCAGATTGGTCAATATTCTCAATGCTGATATGAATGTTAATAACGCCCTCAGATCAGACAATCACATTTTTATGGCCCTCGCTGTGACAAAAGTTTTCCATCTCTGTGCATCAGTATTAATAGATCATCAGTGGATATAAAGTGGTGGATCAATGAAAAACAACTAAAGTAATACAGACGCCATATCATCAAATACATCCATTCAAGGTTCTCACATCCTTTAACATCCACATTTTAATTTTGAGGTTGATTTCATTTCTTTTTATTTTATTTATTGTGAAGTGTTTGTTTAGTCTGATGAGAAAAAGCCAACCTGGGAATAAATCCAAAACCTTTGATATTGATTTAAAAAAACAGAAGAAGCTTCTAAGAACCGTAACTATTTGGAAAGAAACCTGTGGTATTTTTCTTAGTAGATATTTGGGTTCAGAAAGAATGCATTATATGGTATTATAAGGTAAAGGTGAGGCACAGTAACTTTTTCAGAAGGCGACTTTCAAGTGATTTAAAAGTGATTTTTACTATTGATTTCCATTTGATTAAATTAGCAAAGTGAATAATTTTAATATAATATAATAATTTATTCATTTTAGGATGGTTATCTTTCACATTTTTATTGTTATCTTTTGTTGTTTTTATAGTTTTAGTAGTTTTAGGATTGTTATCTTTTATGTTTTTATATTTTTAGGATTGTTATGTCGTTTCTACAGTTTTAGGACTATGGTGTGACTATGTTTGTGTTGTCTGTGTCCTGCTCCTGGTGCAGACGGCTCCTTGTGATGTCTCCTTACCCCGATCCTCTGTACCCCGCCATGACCCATGTGCCATTGTCCTTATTTTAACTTGTGTGTCTGTGTTCGACGGGGTTTGTACGGAGTGGGTGTATTTTTAACTATGTAAAAGCACTTTGTCCTGCCTCTCTATGTATGAAAAGCACTTTTTATAAATATACATTGATTTATTGACTGATAATGTGGCATCACATGATTTTTGTGAAGGCACAGATACTGTCATCATTTCAGTTTTGGCATTACTGGCCCTCAGTGCAGCATTCAACACAGTAGACCATAACATATTATTAGACCGACTGGAAAACTGGGTAGGACTCTCTGGCATGACACTGAACTGGTTTGAATCCTATTTAAAAAACAGGAACTACTTTGTGTCGATTGGCGACTACAAATGTGAGCAAAAAAAAATGGCATGTGGATTCCCCCAGGGCTCTATTTTGGGCCCCCTAATGTTCAACATTTACATGCTCCCATTGACTCAGATACTCAAAAACAATGAAATATGCTACCATAATTATGCAAAGGACACCCAAATTTACTTAACTGTATCCCCAGGAGACTATAGACCACTACAAACCCTGATAAATTGTTTTGATCAAAATAATAATTGGATGTATCAGCATTTTCTTCAGTTAAACAAAGAGAAAACCGAAATTGTCGTCTTTGGAGCTAAAGAAAGATTGAAAGTCAGCACCCAGCTTAAAAAATGAATGCATA
Organism: Gouania willdenowi; assembly: GCF_900634775.1. Classification (NCBI taxonomy): domain Eukaryota; kingdom Metazoa; phylum Chordata; class Actinopteri; order Blenniiformes; family Gobiesocidae; genus Gouania; species Gouania willdenowi. The sequence continues at coordinate 35,791,712 of NC_041052.1, forward strand.
AAAACACAAACCAAACTAGAAATCTGTGTGTCATCAAGGACTTTAACAGCCACATGAAGACAGTTACTAAATGAGATTATTATTACCACTTAAAGAACATGTCAAGGATTAAAGGACTAATGTCACAGCACGACCTGGAAAAACGTATTCACGCATTTATCTTTAGTAGACTGTACTACTGTAACGCTGTCCTCACAGGTCTCCCTCAAAAATCAATAAAACAGTTCCAGTTAATTCAGAACACTGCTTCCTGATTCCTCACAAATGCAAAGAAAGTGGATCATAAAACCCCATTTCTCAAATCCTTACACTGGCTTCCAGTCAGTCAGAGAATCAACTATAACATACTGTTACTGGCTTATAAAGCACTAACGGGTAAAGAACCAAAATACTTGTCAGCTCTTCTACTCTCAGCTCTTTCAAATCAAGGTTAAAGACATTTTTATTCAACACTGCTTTTAAATAAACAGTCAAACTATTTAATTTGATATTATCTTGTTTTCTTGATGTGTGATTTTTCCCTCATTTCGAAATGTAATTTTTATGGTGTGCTTGCTCTACTGTGATGTTTTTTTTGTTTTGTGTAAAGCACTTTAAATTGTACTGTACATGAAATGTGCTATATAAACAAATTTGACCTGACTTTTGTTGTTTTACATTGCATAAATTACTGGTACTCACAAGTGACATTCAGCCAGTCTCTCAATGTCGTCACATCTGGGTTTCCAATCTTTGCCACATGTGTTGCTGTAATAAAAGCCTCCTGCAGCGATGAAACAGCATCTCTGTGAAACAACACAAGGAAAAACAGTAGATTGGTTTTCAGTGCTTTCACTACTATCACGTTCTTGTTCAGAGGTACCGACCTCAGTGGATCACACCGACTAAGATTCTGTTTGCTGATTTGTAACAAACATCCAGAAGTGGAATTCATACCAAACAAAAGAGGTTTCTGGTCAGCAGTAGAACACAGGCCATCATTCACTAGAAAACAGATCAGAGCATAGAGAGAACAGACTGTTATTTTACTCAGTTTGGAGGGAAAATTCTTCCTATTTTCCTTTTACTCTCATCAGTTTTACCTGTTTTCCAAATGCTGATCGTCATCTTCTGAATAAGATCGGTATTATTATTGGTATTATTGCCCAGGGTGTTGATGAATCCACCAATCACAGGCCTTCCCACCTGATACCCTGCATGTTCAATGATGTGTTACTGTTGTTTCATTTTTCTACAGTAGTGTAGCTCACTTCCATGGGCTGTTTCGTCTTACCTGGGTTTCCAGAGATGGATTCACTCGTGACTACTCCGTTTAGAAACACAGCAGAATACTTTGTAGTCAACGTCACTGTGTAAATCAAAGGCAGTCACATTTTGAATGTCAACAGTGTGAGAAAAGCATGGCTGACTCTTACCATTGCCTCTAAAGGAGACTGTCCCCACTGTGCGTGTCAGTATGATACTGGTGATGCTATTTTCCATCCAATAGAACTTGTAATCCAGAGCTAAGGTCACATTTTCACAGACCAGCCTTCCATCTTAGAAAAACACATTTACAAATTACAGCTGCTGGAGACAATCATTTATTATTTGAAATCATAGTAGTGTAGGCCTACTATAGAACAATAAATCAAAAATCAATTGCTCGAGAGAAAAAAAAACATGTAAAAATGTTTAAATTTTATTGACATTGTTGGAAAAATGTTGCGCATAGCATTGTGGGATGCGGTGTCCAAGAGATGGATGTGTTTTTACTTCTCTTTTAATGTGATCAGTCCATGAAAACACCAGAAATGTTTTGGGGAATTACTTTGGCAGTTCTTTGTGGGGCAAACACAAAAAATCACGCATCCATCTACTATATACGATATATCGCAATATTTCACTGCGCGATTATCATATCGATCCGAAAAATGTCCAAATTAAAAAATGTTTTATTTTTTTACAGTATTAGGATTAAGGCGTATAAGAAAAAATATCAATTCGAGAATATATCGTGATTTTTCAAGACACCGCACGATTATCATATCGATCCAAAAAATGTCCAAATCAATTTTTCAATCATGTTTTTGAAAAAAAAAAACATTTAATTGCACTTACATACATAGCACATGAAGGCCCGGTCAAATAGGTGTCAGTGAAACACATCAGACCTTGTTCAACGACTCAATACATTTTAGCTGGAAGTTGATAGCACTTTAATTTTTATTATTATTGTATTTTTTATTTATTAAAAATAAATCACACTGGGCACTTTTATAGATGTATGTGGTTATTTAAAAAAAAAAAAAAAAAAATTCAAAAGGTAAACTTTTTTGAAAAAAAATATTTAACAGTTTGATAAATATACCACACTTTTGATATTATATTTTTTATATGTGAAGATATAAATACTAAATACATTTTATTTCATACCATTTTGTACTAGGCCTGGGCGATACATTGAAATTCAAGATATATAGAGTTTTCTATTTTGACAATATAGAAAATTACAATATCGCCTTTATCGCTATATATATATATATATATATATATATATATATATATATATATATATATATATATATATATATATATAGTCGCACATTTTGTTAATTAATGTGCCTGTGCATCAGCAAATTTAACCAGGAATTGTCTTTCTGGTTGAGATTTATATCATATATTGACATTTTGAGAAAAAATATTGCGATAGGAGTTTTGGTCCATATCGCCCCGCCCTATTTTGTACTTGTAAAAGTGAAATTTGTAATTATTGATATTCTGATATATTTAGTATCAAGATATATTGTATCGTGACACGAAAATACTGAATTGTATTGTGTCATCAAGATTACTAGCAATGCACAGCCCTACATCTAAGTCACACCACATCCCACAATGCAATGCACAATACTTTTACGGTGGAGATCAAAACAAACTTTAGAGTGGAAATTTTAACCTTCTACATCCTTTCTCCGACTAAATGATTTTCGACCTATCGATCTACGAGGCCTACGCTACGTCTTCATCTGATTAAAAATGATCATCTCCACCAGCTTTAAACATGCTGAAAAGGAAAGTTTTGATTATTTTTGTATTTTAGAATAGTCTGCCTACCTGACAAAACAGCATCATCACTCTCAGATATAAACGGACTCAAGTCAGTGACCAACTGATCGATTACATCAACCATAACGCTGCCTGGTAATTCAAAGACGTGTGTTTACAAAGCATGTTGAAGCCTTGCCACAATGTTTCTACAAAGTAGCACTCACCTCCTTTTCCATTCTTCACATTTGCCCTCAGGTCTTCCTCCACTGTATGTAAGGGAGAACCATTTGAACAGGTACTGAGCCAAGTAACACAATTAACATTCACATTTTCCAAAAATGCTAATGGTGCACCATTTACACAACGCCCAAAGATCCTCTGTAAGAGACACAAAAGATAATTAATAGAGGTCAGATATCGTGCCTTTGGCAACTCAAACAAAAGAATCAAACAACTAACCTGTGGAATAGTCAGGTATTGGTCACTTAATGTGAAAATAGGATTTCCCTGGATATAATCAATAAATGGCATGGGAGCTGATAATTGAGGCCTTTGGAAGGAGAGAGTTGGCTTAGAAGGTCTAAACAGGACACAGAGTAAAAGGTTCAAACACAATACATCAATAAAAAAGGATTTCAAGCATACGCTGAGTTTGCGGGGGGCATTGCCAAATGGTATATGATACTTGTGAAATGCTGCTGTATTTGAGAAGGACTGAATCCCTGAAGAGTGTGAATGAGTGAGAAAATGCATCTTGACCATTTTTGAAATCAACATTATCAATTATGTTACTAATCATTTTTGCATTATTGTATATGTTAGACATTTTGGTTGGTGTGGATCTGGAGACGGTCTATATGTTTAATTCTATGTTTTTCTTTTGCCCCCCTGGTAAGAATCTCAAACTCTGCCTATGATTTCAAGATGTTAAAATTATAAAAAGGTCATGGAATGGTTCCTCTCTCACATGACGTTTCCATGGTAAAAGAGACCCAGGTGAGGATTATTCTCAATAGGAGAATGAACGCAGAGGAATGGGAACCAATCTGGAGAGTTTTGAGATGATTTCTCCGAGCACTGATATTCTGGTACTGGAGGAACGGCGCCACCAAAAGGCCCAGGCAGACAATAAGGCAAAAAGAGCCTTAAAAGTTCTTTAGAACAGTCCTGGGATTAATAAAATACAAAGACATGATTATCACTCAAAAGTACAGCCAATTTTGTTAAAGTGTGACTCAAAAAAATACAAATACCTTGTCACAGCAGCATCGAACATCACATGCTCTGAATGTTAAATCACAGGGACAGGAGCCAAGGGGCTGGTACACTTGGTTTGGAATCAATGATGCATTATCTGAAATCCAAATGTTAGATTTTTGTTAACCTCCTAAATGCTTACATCACATACTTTTAGTATTTTTATGATCAGGTAGCATTGAAAGTTAGACGTCTCGTAAACATGGTAAAGGAAACACAACTTGCTTAGAATTTTCCTGAGATCATCGAATGAATTTGGATGATGGATGGATGGATGGGTAAAATTGGTAAAACCAATCGAATGAATTTGGATGGATGGATGGATGGATTGGTAAAACAGACAATTCAGGGTTGGGATCAATTCCATTTTTCAATTACAATTACATCTTCAATTATACATATTAAATAACAATTAAGTTACAATTACATTGACTGGCATTTTTCCAATTACAACTAAATGTACAATTATTATTTTCCCCCTGAAAGTCAATTATAATTACAGGGGGGGGGGCATTGCCCCCTGAGTGGTCAAAAGTTGTCATTTTCCCAAATTCATTTGAAAAAATACAATTCTTATATAATGTACATAATATGCAAATATATGCATATTATAGTGCCATAAAACACAGTGACTGCAAAAAACATATGAATTAATTTGTTAGTTCTACCTCAGGAGTGTAGTATAAGTTTTCAGTGAAATAGTCCCAAACATTTGAGACTTTAGGTTGGTTCTTCTTCTGTTGTGCAATTCTTCTTCACAATGTAAATGATGAAGTGATTCTACACCCAGCAGTTCATGTATAGTACTGAAGCAAAAATGAAGCAGAAAACAGCTGCCAGCCTGATTTTATCATGAATGTACAATATTAAAAGACACCCCCACCCCTTGCAAGAATCCCAAACTCCGCCTATGCTTGTTAGGCTTCCTTATCCATGAAAATATTGTGTGGGCATATGAGCCTTTTTCCTCTAAACCTTTCTATTTCAATTTTTTATGGTAAAAAGATCCTCAAGAGAACTGACAGCTAGTGGGAAAAGTTAATATGAAACATATTCTAATAATTGTTAACTACATATGTGACAACCATAGAATTGTAACATGGTTTAATGCATTTAATTACATTTTAAATGAGTTTTTATAGAATTTCCATGCCAATTACAACCATAAATCAATTATTTGAACTCAAATATAATTCAATTATGATTACAAGAGCAACACATTTTTCTACAATTGCAATTATAACTATGCCATTATTATAATTCATTATCAATTACGCAATTGCAATTGACCCCCAACCCTGGCAGACATAAAAAAATCAGCACATAAATATAACTCTGAATAAATAAAATGCCTGTGCAACATGTCATACAGTTAGTGTATAAGACGGTTCAAGCTGTTAATGACACTAGAAAAAAAACTCTCTCTGAATGTGTTGGAATGTGTTTTTGTTGAACTAATACTTCAAATATGAGTCCTATCATTTCCAGCTGAACTTACCACGTTTGCCCAGAAATATCCTGACATGAATAACTGAGAATTATATTATTCAGACATGTATCAAATTACCAGATCCAACGTTAGCGGGAAGCAACAAAGCATGTATCCTGGCTTGGATCAACAGTGATGCCTGAGGAACACCGTCCACACAGGCGGACAACTGAAGGGTTTCCAGGACACAGAGAGGCTTGGAGCAGCAGTCTGTGTTTGTGTCATTATCAACGCACAAACGCAGACTCTGGTTAAGCTTCAGCTGAACTTTAATGGCAGCCTGCAGCCATAAAAGAAAGTATTATAAAAGAAAACAGTGTGAATAAGGGTCAACAGAAAAGCGACTCAGATCATAAATTAAAAATGATGATTTAATATGTTTAAAAAACACAAATATACATATAAAGACATATTATTGACTAATGACTAATGTCCAGCCTCAAAGCAGCATTGGTGTGAGTAAAGTGCTTCGAAAAGAAGGTCCTCTGAGGGGAAAGCTGGTCTTACAAAATTACTTACGCCTGAGTTTTTCAACCTTGGCGTCGGGACCCCCAATTATGACAACATCTCATAATTATGATGAAGCTTGTCATAATTATGCGATGCTAAGTTATAATTATGACAAGCTTCATCATAATAATGAGAAACTAAGTCATAGTATCAAATTTTTAATTATTATTATTTTACTTTTTAAAAATTTACTGGTGGGAATGAGCTTCCATAAAAAATTATTTAGATGATATATATTTCTTTTTTATTATTATTTTTTTCATATACACATCACACATAATAAACATCAATTCACCGTATCCTATACTTAAACTTTCTCAAATATAAATCTAGCTTTAATGAATGTTGTACCTTTCCAAGAGACTCCTTTGTGATCGCCCATTGTGTAACTTCTGGTGCACAGGATGGAGATGGAAGACTTCCTGTGAAATACAAAGAAGCAACTCATTGATTGGTTGGATAGAGGTATTTGTCCTATTATTTATTTAGTGGTTTCCAGAAGAAATTTGTGAAGTAGAAATTAATTTATGATTAAATGTGGTTTGGTTTGTTGTCTAAAACAATATGAAAAAAATCTGAAATGCAATTCTGACCTTTGCTTTATTTAAACAATGTTTACTATTTGGATAATATATGTAAGAATACATTAATTACACAGGCATGAATAGAGACTTTTCCCCCCTCTTACTTCGAAATGAAATTGTATTTTAATAAATATTCCAAGTTGTTAAATAATACCTGCCCTTGTGTTTTTATTTTTCTATTGGTTCAAGTAATTGTGATATTTATCGTGAAATCGTTTAACATTTATTTGTTTATTTTATAATAATAATAATAATAATAATGTGAAATTCGTTTAATCTAAACCTGCTGTCAAGATTTCCCAAATTATTGAAAAATGTGTTGTCTTTTAAGTTTTAAGTAACCTTGTGTTTATTTTGGTTTTAGATTTTATTTTCTGATTAATTGTTGATTGTCAGCCAATGTTGTGCATTGTTTGGAAGTAAAGTAATCCAATCCAAAGCAAATAATAAAAAAAAAAAACAGGTTCACAGCCACACTTGATTCAAATAAACAGAGGAATTTGTGCTAAACATACCAAAAGAATAAAGAAAAAAAAAAAGAAAAAGAAAATTTTTTTTTTATTTTTTTTTTTAACCTTTATTTAACCAGGAAAAAAATCCCATTGAGATTAAAAACCTCTTTTTCAAGGGAGTCCTGGCCAAGAGGCAGCAAAGTTACAACACTGAACAGAAATACATTTACATTACATTAAAATGACAGGAAACATGCTACCTTTTAGACTATGATAAAACACATGAATGTATGTTTTTAAGAGTATAGTATTATAATTATTATTATTATTATTATAGCATTTACCTGTAGTATTAACTGGAAAAACAGTCTTCAGATTAAGAGAGACTCCTGAAGAGTTTCCGAGCAGGTATGCGCTGACTGTGGGTCCAGTTGTTGTGATGAAGGACGGCTGGAAATCTGTAACACATTACATTCATGGATGTTCTGGCTAATCTGGTAATCATGTTGCTAGTTAGCTTAGCTTTAGGGTAAATTAAACTAGCTAACTTCAACGGACCGACGACTTACCTACAATGTTTTGAGTGTGAACCAAAGAAATGAAGATAAAAAGGTACGTTGGCCGAAGTATAAAGGCAACAGAATATAACATATTCGCCAATGTGTCCATGCAGAGCACTTCACCGCAATAAATGGACATATTTGTAAACTGAGTATGAAACCTAGCAACCACAACGAACCAATCACAGCTGGGCATTTCTTACTCTGTGAGGCTTAAATAATTCACAAACAGCAGCGTCATCCAGCGGCCGGAAGTAGAAACTAAAAAGCAGCTCCAAAACTATAGAGGTAGATGTGAGTGTTTATTATTCAATCAAAAACAGATTCGATTAAAATGATAATAATAATTAAAAAAAAAAAAAAAAAAAACTTCAATCTTCAATCAAAGATAAATATTTTCAATCAAAGAAAAAAACTGTTCAAATGCAAAAAATAATAACAATAAGTTGAGATCCAAAAAATTGTATTTTAACACTTTTTTCTTTGATTGGAAATAGTTTATTTTTTTTATTGAAAAAGTTTTTTCATTGAAGTCATCTTCTTTGTATTTGGGTCATATTGTGGTCTGTACATTTGTGTCTTTATTATTCAATCAAAAAAATAAAACATTTCAACCAAATATAAAAAAAATCAATCAAAAAATATTTTCAATTAAAGTAAAAAAGTGTTTGAACTCAAAAACAAAAGTGAGCACCAAAAAATAGGAGTGGGTCTCTGCTCATGTGACAGTAACCTCAGCCTGTAGGTGGCAGCACCTAGCTCTCCTAGTGCAGAATAGGCAGAGTAAATGAGCCCAGAGTAAGAGCTTCTGTACAGCGTGTGTCTCAGTGTTTAGAGGAGTAAACATTAGTACAGTTACAGTATGTGGTCTTTTGAAAGCCTGCTGACTGCTCTGGGAGACTGTGTGACAGCAGAAGAACAAACATCTGATCATGTCCGACAGACGCTCAGTTTGTTCCTCCATAAAGTGTCTGAATCCTCCAGGTTAGTGGCTGGTGATCTACCGGTGAGCATGTAAATCATGCACAGATGAGCAGCATGTTTCTGATTCATGTCAGAATTTAGAATAATGACCAATCTGAGCATTGATACAAGGAAGAACAACCGGTTTTTGTCTGTGTTTCTGTTGTTTTGTGTGTTTTTGGATGAATTTTGTGAAAATTTTCTTTCTAATTTCTCGTTTTTTGTTGTCATTTTGTATGTTTTTCTGTTATTTTTGTTTAATTTGTCAGACGTTTTGTGTGTATTTCTATGTTCTTGTATTTTTGTTGTAGTTTTTCATTTTTCTGACAATTTTGTATTTGTTTTTCGTATTTTGTTATTTTTTTTCTGTAGTTTTCTATGTTTTTTTTTTTTTTTTGAATAATTTTACGTACTTTTGTAATTTCACATGTTTTTGGAGTAATTTTTGCGTTTTTCAGATTTTTTTCTGTTATTTTTGTTTAATTCTTAGACGTTTTGTGTGTTTTTGTATTTTTTTGGAAACGTGTCTTTTTGATGTGGTTTTTCATTTTGACATTATTTTGTATCAGTTTTTCATATTTTGTTATCCTTTCGTGTGTTTTTTTAATGTTTTTTATAACTAATTTTGCATACTTTTTGTAATTCCACATTCTTGCCGTATTTTTTTTATGTATTTTGTTTTGTTTTTTTCCTCTCACCTAATATGTTTTAATTGTTGTTTTTCATATTTTTCTGTTATTTTTGTTTAATTTGGTAGAAGTTTTTCTGTTTGTTTGTTTTTTGTATTGTATTTTGTCAAATATTTTTGTATTTGTTTTTCATATGTTGTGTGTTTTTATGTAGTTTTCTATAAATTCAGAGTAATTTTTGTCTGTTTTGGTTATTTCTTCTGTTATTTTTGTTTAATTTCGTAGGCGTTTTGTGTGTTTTTCTGGATTTTTCGAAACGTGTATTTTTGTTGTGCTTTTTTCATTGTTCTCCTATTTTTGTCATCGTTGTTCCTTAATAATTCAATAGGCATACTATGCATTTGTAGTTTAATCAGATGAATACTTTTTGAGAAAGGCGGTGTGTGTTGTTTGTTCATATTTTGTTATCCTTTAGGGTGGTTTTCTGTAGTTTTCTATGTCTTTTGGAGTCATTTTGCATATTCTTTTGTAATTTCACGTGTTTTTGGAATCATTTTTGTGTATTTTGGTTGTTTTTGTCTCCTTTTATGTTTTAGATGTTGTTTTGTATATTTTTCTTTTATTATCAGTTTAGTTTTTTTCGGGGTTTTGTGTGTTTTTCTTTATTTTTTAAAATATATGTTTTTTTGTTGCGGTTTATTATTTTTCTGATATTTTTGGATTTGTTTTTTATATTTACTTTTTGTTTTCCTTTTGTGTGGTTTTCTGTAGTTTTCTATGTTTCTTGGAGTAATGTATTTTGGTTATTTTTTTGCATATTGTTTTGTTGTGTGTTTTTGTAGTCATTATTGTGTATTTTTGGCTGTTGTTTTGTCATCTTGTTCGTTTATGTCTCCCACTTGCTCATGTCTGCTGTAATGCATTCCTTGCTGTAACCTCCATGTTCAGCTGCAGGGTGAAGAGAAGTAAAGAGCGCTGTTTGGACGAGGCTATCCAGCTGCTGAAGCAGCTCTCACACTCACAGCTCCGAGGTTTGCAGGACAAACATCTCCTGGTCCTGGTCCGACTGCTGCTGTCCAAGCAGCTGCAGATGGTCAATATCTCCACCGCGTTTCGGAAAGTAGACCAGGTCAGATCCACACGCCTTCTCTTTTATTTCTGTATTTATCACTGTCATAACCTGAGTTACACCACAATATTTGTAATGTACATTTATGTAATCTAACAAATAATAAATATATCCACTATACTTGTTTTACAGATGTTGCTGTATATAGCAAAAGTTGACCACCAGTTGGTTTATAGAGAAACACTTTACTGTTTGGACTCCATCCTCCACAGTGATCAGGTACTAAACTCTCACGATATTTGTTTTTTTATCTGTTATTAAAGGTGCAGTCCACAATGTCGAAAAGCTAGCATGATTTCAGCGAGCAAGAGCTTCTCTAAGCTCCTCCTCCCCACCCTCTCATATGCTACCATATCAAATTGCTAAAAAGTAAAACAAATAATGAGCTGTCTAACCGAAAGTGAACAAAATGGTGGAAAAGGGATTTTCAAAACCACAGGAATTGGTTAAAAGTTGCAAATTACAGTGTCAATATTGGCTTAAAAGAGGCAGAAATGGGGGAGGGGTGGAAATGTAATTTAAAAAGTAGAAACAATTAGTTTAAACTGGAAAATAATGGGCGTGACATATCATGACAGTGGTTAAACTGGCAAAAATAAGCATGAAATATGGTGAAAGGAGGTTAAAAGCAATAATGGGTGAACAAATGCAACATTAGGTAGGAAAAGTGGTGGAAAGGGTTGAAAATATCTTGGAAGTGGAAAAAAATGTGTAGAAAAGGCATTGAAATTTGAGTAGCAGAAATGGGAGTAATGTAGATGCATTAAAAAAGATCAAAATAATGGCAAGAAAAAGTAATGAAAATAGGTTAAAATATGGTTTGTTTGATCTACTGTAGTTGCAGAAAAAGGGTAAAAATAAGCAAAATTCCTTAGTTCCTTGAAAACATCTGAACATTGAAGTGTCTCATGACTCTAAGGTTGAGAACCCCTGCATTACAGCACTACCTTGTACACCTGACACTTTCTTATACACCTCTCATCATCAAATTAACTGATTATACATATTTTTCAGGGAGGATTCATGTAGAAACTTTCATAAATTAATTAACATGAGTATAATATTGAGCAAACTACTTTCAGGTCAATTAATCAGGTTATTTTTTAAAGTTGCAAGGGGTGATTGGCAAAAATAGGCATGATATATGGTGAAAAGACGTTAAAAGTGACAATAATGGGTCAACAGATGCGACATTAGGTGTGAAAAATGGTGAAAGGGTTTAGAAGTGCCGAAAATGCCTTGAAAGTGAAAAAAATGTGCAAAAAATGAATTGAAATTTAATGGAAAAGTGGCAGAAATGGGAGTAATGTAGCAAAAATATCATTAAAAGGAGCAAAAATATGGAAAGAAAAAGTGATGAAAATAGGATAAAATATGTAAAGTTTGGTGTAGCTGCAGAAAAAGATGCTAAATAAGCAAAAATGGGATCAAATTATTAAAAAAATATTCTCTTTCTTAAAGGCATCTGGTGACCCCCTCCCAGTGTCTCACGACCCCAAATGGGGTCCTGACCCCAAGGTTGAGAACCCCTGGCTTAAAGCATGTCAACACTCATGTTTTTATAAACAATGTTGACTAACACACAATTACAATTAAAACCTTTTTCTCTCTTCTAGATCTTGTCCCTTGAGGATTTGCAGAGAGGTTTGTGCTGAATCAGCTTTACCACTTTATATCACAAATGAATGAGAATTTTAAACGTCCGTTTTTCTCCAACATCCAGTCTGTGTGTTTCTGGAGGACAGCGCTGCTGGTCGTGAGGTGCTGCGAGAATCACTCGCGTCCCTGCTGAATAAAGTGTCCGAGATGTTCCCAGTTCTACTGCAACAAGAATCCCTGAGAGATGGACCCATGTGTTACATCGCTGTTAAGGTGCACAAAGGCTCAACTTCTCATTCATCATCATTACATCATTGGTTCTGTGTGAGCTGATTTAGTGTGTGTGTGCAGGTGTGTTTGCAGATGTTTCAGCTGTTGTCCTCCCGTGTGGCTCTTCTGGTGTGGGACCCTGACCACAGAGACCCAGCAGTGCAGAGCATCCTGCAGGCTCTTATGGACATCATACTGGGACAGGTTTCTGGATCCTTCATTCATTCAAAGTCATAAATAGGTCATTCCATTATGTTATTTCAACACAGTTTCAGGACATCCCAGTGCACGTTTGGTGTTAAAAAAAAACAAAACATTTTTACTAAGTGTTTCTTTGTAATTCAATTGGCACTTTATAAATGTTTTGTTGAATTGGATGAATTTTCATTTTTTTTTTTATTATTATTTTGTGTGTTTTTCTGCAGTTTTCTGTGGGTTTTTATTAGTAATTTTTTTATAATTAGCAACATGTATTTTTGTTGTGATTTTTTTTTTCTGATATATTTGTTGTTTTTCGTATTTTGTTATCCTTTAGTGTGTTTTTCTGTGGTTTTCTATGTTTTTTACGAGTAATTTTGCGTTCTGTTTTAATTATACATGTTTTGGAGTATTTTTTGTGTATTTCTGTTGTTTTTCTTTATTTTATTTGCTTTAGTTGTTTTGTATATTTTTTTAATTTGGTAGACGTTTTGTGTGTTTTTTGTATTTTGTTATCCCTTTATGTGTTTTTCTGTAGTTTTCTATGGGTTTTAATTAGTAATTTTTTCATACTTTTCGTAATTTCACATGTTTTTCATTTTTCTGATATTTTTGTTTTCATATTTTGTAATCTTTTTGTGTGTTTTTCTGTAGTTTTCTCTTAGTAATTTTGCATATTTCTTGTAATTACACATGTTTAGGAGTAATCTTTGTGTATTTTGGTTGTTTTTGTCTAATTTGGTAGACGTTTTGTGTATTTTTGTTGTGGTTTTTCATTTTTCTGATATTTTTGTATTCGTTGTTAATTAATTAATAATTCAAATGGCATTCTGTGTATTTTACATTTGATAGAATGAATACCTTTTGATTAATAATGCACTAGTAAAAAAATTTTGAACAGGAGAAATGTGTTCATAATTATTAATGTTTTCAAAAATAGATGTTTTTCTGATGCAATTGTTTAATAAACAGTAAAACATAAGAAAATATAAAAACCCAATAGAAAAACATTTATTTTATCCTATAAAACTACAAAGTTACAGAGTGCCTATTGAATAATCATGGAACAATTGGTCAAACATTTCAGAATTTTTTTGATCAAAGGGCGACCGTGGCTCAGGTGGTCGTGGGTCGTCTTCTGATCGAGAGGTTGGGGGTTTGATCCCAGTACCTGACTATGTGTCGAAGTGTCCTTGGGCAAGACACTGAACCCTAAGTTGCTCCCAGTGGTCGACTAGCGCCTTGCATGGCAGTCCTGTCCCACTGGTGTGTGAATGTGAGAGTGATTGGGTGAATGAGCTGATATGTAAAGCGCTTTGAGACTGTTTCAGTGTGGGGATAAAGCGCTATATAAAATCAAGTCCATTTACCATTTACCAAAGTACAATGATCCATTTGTCGAAATGACATGGAATGACCCAAAGTGGAAGCAAGCTTTCTTTCTCATTTTCAGTTCTTGGTCTTTAATTCACAGTGCTGCAGCAGGGACGCTCGTCTTCTGGCGGGCACTGCCGTCTCCATGCTGGTCAGCACAGCACCAGATACTGGAGCTGGAGGAGCCGCAGCCTGGAGTCTGCTTCAGGTGTCGCACGCAGGTGAGTAAACATCATCAAAACAAAGGATCACAAGCAAATAATCAGAGGTGAAAGTAACAGATTACATGTACTCACGTTACTGTAATTGTGTTGCTTTTATGGGTACTTGTAATTTTGTGAGTATATTTCTAAATCAGTCATTTTACTTGTGTTTAAGTACGTTTCAAAAGAAGTAGAGTAATTTGCTACATTTCTACACCCAACCGTTACTGAGGAAATTATTATTTTTTGTTTTAAAATGATCAACAGATATTGGGAAACTTCAAAAAATGAATTGACCAGACAACAATCAAATGGATGTTTTTATAATGCCTAAGAAAATTTGATGCTTATTTTATTAATGGGATTGTAGTATCTTGACTGTTAGATACACCGAGCCATATTTTTATATTACTTGTACATTACATAATAATAATGTTGATAACCGTTGTTCAGGTTATGTATTATTGATCTTTGTTTATCTTTCTGTAATTGTATATTTTGTATTTTTCTATGGATCCCAGGAAGAATAGCAGCAGCTTTTGCTGTGGCTAATGGGGATCTTCATGAATAAACATAACAAATAAACATAAACATCATAGCCGACCAATCAGATCATTTTTCATTTCATTTCATTTATTAGTTTTTTTCGAGCAGGGACAAGAAAACAAAACAGAAAAGGAACAAAAAAACTCTTTGGGCCAATGCTACGAATTTAGATAATTATATCCTGGATTAATCTCCGTCAGCGGGCTTCAATTAACCATACATTGTCCATCAGAGAGAAGCTGTTTTACGAATCTAGATCACAACAGGCTGAGGTAAAGCATGTGGATTTCAGTCTGGTTAACGGCGCGCTCTAGTGACGGAGGTGGATATTACAGCGTCAGACCAATCACACGGAGGAACTGTAGAACGTCACAAATGAGGAATAATTCTTTAAAAATATGAAGAATTAAAATACATAATTCAGACCAAAAACACCACTGTTGCTGCAGAAAGTAATTAATGCAGGGATTGATGAGTGTTAACAATATTGAAATTAGTGAGATCATAAACGAAGAATAAGTTTCACTTTCTCTTCTCTTTTTAACTTGTCCGTGGCTCTGATGCTGCGTTCATACAGATCAGCCTACATCATAAGGTGGAATATATTTACATGTTTTATTATCTAAAGGACTGAGGCTCTTTGGATCACCACAGAATACATGAATTAACTAATTAATTTATTTGTTGGCGTGAAAGCGCCCGATGCACGCAGACTTTATCAGCTGACTTATTGTATTGATTTAACTTTATCAGTTCATCAGATGTAAACCTCTGTATTTCCTAAAGGTTTCCATCATCGGTAAATGAAGGATTGCATCGATGTCTAAATATTCTCTCTCCTGTCAGATCAAATCCATACAGTGACGTGTTCACACATCACCGTTTATTGGACAGCTTGTTTTCTAAGAGATCTCATTGGTCAGGAGGCGTGACGTTAGCACTCGCTCAGATCCTAGCCAGAGAAAAACCTACTCTCAACCAGGCGAGTCGTTCAGCATAAGTTGCCATGGTGATTTAGCTCCGTAAGACATTAGCGAGCTTCGTAGTCCAGCACACATAAATGAATAAATCCCGGAAGTCAACGCGACAAGAGGTAATCTCACTTTAGAACATAGGCCTTTCGTGTATTTCTGTTATCATCTTGTATGTTTTTGTTGCCATTTTGGGTTTTTTGTAGTCATTTTGTACATTTTTCAGTTTTGTTTTGTTTGTTTCTTATATACAGTATTAATGGTTGTCTTGTGTGTTGGAGTAAATTTGTGTATTTTTCCATCATCTTGTGTGTTTTTGCTGTTAATGTTGTACATTTTGGAGTAATTTTGTACATTCTTCAGTTTTATTTAGTTTTTTCTGTATTAGTAGTCATCTTAAGTGTTGCTGGAAAAAAATTGTGGGTTTTTTCTGTCATTTTGTGTGTTTCTGGAGACATTTTGTGCATTTACTTTGGGGCCTCCAGTATTGCCAACGTCTACTCTGCTATAAATAATGAAGATGTGCAAACAAGAGATGATTATCATTCTCTTTTGGACGACCGCAATAAGAGGTAATCTATAATTGTAACATACAGTACTCCCTTTGTGTACAAGGAAACCCAACAGAGAAAAACAATCAGAGATGTACAAAATAATAGAAAAGATCCATGTACACTTATAGTTGTAATAATGTCTGCTCAAAAGAGAGTGGGAAGAAGAAATACTTATTTAATCCAACCCCTATCAATGTATTGCACTGCAAAACAGCATTTAATGCTGGTTATTTTCTCAGTTTTAGAGTTCATAAATTTAGCGATACTTAGAGTCTGAGAATGTCTTTATTTTGCATTGAACTCATTGTTGTTATTTTATTTAGAATATAATTTTATTTTATACAGATGCCTTTGTGGAACATAAATTAAGATTTGGTCACTTACTTTTTAAGTTTATACACGAGATGTTTACTGTATGCAAGGGAACCGTGGCAAGATTTATTACCAACGATAAGCATGAGTGGGTGAAAGTAACTAGTAGCTTTTACTTTGAGCACTATTTAATTGAGCTACTTTTTACTTGTACTTGAGTATTTTATGTATGACTTACTTGTACTGATTGTTGTGCTTGGTTCCTTTAAATATTCCCGTGCTCAGGTTCTGCAGCTGATTGTTGTGATTGAGTTCTGGCCTGTGTTTGTTTTCAGAGCCCTGGCTGCTGAGTGTTGGTGCTCTGCGGGTACAGTGTGACCCTACGGAGAAGGACGGGGTGGAGCAGCTGGCTGTGAGCAGAGGCCTCCTCACATGCTGTCCACCTCACATCCTGCTCAGCTCGCAGCAACATAACAACCAGGTCATTCAGCAGAAATCTGTTAGAGCAGGGCCGTCAAACTCATTTTAGTTCAGGGGCCAAATACGCTGCAGTTTGATCTCAAGTGGGCCACAGATCAGATTTTATGCGGGAAAACAAGTTATTGTGCCCTAGTTTGCACTTCTACATATACAAAAAATACAAAATAAGTAAGAAACTGACCATATCCAAGCAATAAGTGATAGATATCAGTCTCAAAATAATCTTCACTTTAAATTTCCTAGATTTTGTGACCAAGTTCTATTTAATCAAGGGAAATGTGTCGTAATTTGAGGAGTATTTTGAAAGAATTTTGAGTTTTTTCTACAGTTTAACATTAAAAATGCCTGCAATTATGCAATATAAGCACAGAGAAAACTGTGAACCCCTGCAAATATTGTTGAGTTTCATTTACACAAGTATTCTTGTTTTCTGTCATTTTTACTTTATCCTGCGGGCCGAATTGGATGCTCCCAAAGGCCGGATTTGGTCCCCAGGTTATGAGTTTGACACGGGCATGTTAGAGAAGCGCGTGACGTTTTCTTGTTAGCGCTCATTAATAAACCCAGTTTATCTTTGCCCTTAGGCCTGTTTACTGCTGACAGGTTTGTTCCCCCTGCTCTGTGCGTTGTGTGAGAAGAAGCAGAATGTTCACTGTTTGGCGTTTGAAGGTGAGTGACAGGTGTTTATTTTTCACGTGTTTAAAGGACGACCCATCGTTAATTAAGCGTGCTGTTGCAGTGTTAACGTTGTGGATGAAGAAAGTTAAAGAATGTCTGCCTGATTTCTGGAGGATGAAAAGTGTTGGTCTGATGGCGGATAACGGCAGCCTGCAGCAGCAGCTTCTTCACATTATCTGGACGAATGCAGAAAGCCCAGTGAGTCACATGATCAATCCCACCTCAAATACGTCAAGTGTTTAGGTTTTGGATTGGTGTTAATTGTGTGTCAAATTGTGATTGTTTTCCTTCTCAAAAAAAAGTGACAAATACATTACTGTTTTGTAGGTTTTAAATAAAGAAGTCAGAGTAGATCTATTGTTTTGATTGGAAATATGTGGCTAATGATTCAAAACTATTGACTATCAGCTCTATTCTAGTGCCACCCAATGAAGCGTGCTGTTTACAAAACTTCATGCCATGACTGAAAGTCAGGGCCTGTTGGCAATCCTGGCTGCACCAAGCCAGACATGGGTAACTGTCGGCCCAGGGGCCCTCTATCTAATTTTGTGTGCCCCCAAGGTAAATGTGCAAAATGACAAAAAGAACAACCTAAAATGACTACAAAACACACACACCCCAATAATATAAGAAACTACAATAAAAATGCAGAAAATGACTGCAAAAAGATACAAAAAACAACAAAAAAACACAAAATGACAAAATAATACCCACAATGACGACCTACAGTATATTCACAAAAGAATTACTTAAAAAAGCATACAAAATGACAAAAAGAACAAGCATAATGGCTGTTAAACACAAAATGACTGTGGTACAATAACCAAAATAAAGATACACAAAATGACAGAATACACACAATGACAAAAGAATAGAATACTTTAAAAACCCACAAAATGGCAAAAAGGACAAACTACGACTACAAGACACACAAAATGATGCCAACAATACACAAAACTACAATAATAATACACAAAATTACTCCAAAAATATAAAAAAAACAACAACAAAAATACACCAATTGACTGAAAAATACACACGATGACACTTTAAATCCAAAAAATTACTTCAAAAACCAACAGAATGACTCCAATAATTTGCTAAACTATGGTAAAAATGACTCCAAAAACATACATTAAAGAAAAATACACAAAAAGACAACAAAAATAAACCAAATGAACCGAAAACATACAAAATCATAACAAGAATATACAAAAATGAAAGAAAAAATATATACTGTACAAGTAAAACACACAATATTAATGCTGGTGATAATATGGCTCTTAGATCATTTTTGTGGCCCTTGCTGCGATAAGAGTTCCCCATCCCTGCACTTAATATAAAGGGCCTGTACTACGAAACTGGATTTCCTCTTATCACACTAACTTCCAGGATTTATTGGGTGTGTGCTGTACTACGATGCTGGCTAACATCTTAAGGTACGTTCACACCGAACGCGACCGCAACGCTACAGTAGCTTCCATCGCCCCTGATGTGTCGCTTGCACATAGTGGTGCTTTATGGTCACGCCATCACTTCATCGCTCCAGTGACGTGATCACCAGGGAAGTAAGTGTGTGTGTGTGTGTGTGTGTGTGTGTGTGTGTGTGTGTGTGTGTGTGTGTGTGTGTGTGTGTGTGTGCGTGTGCGTGTGCGTGTGCGTGTGCGTGTGCGTGCGTGCGTGCGTGCGTGCGTTGAGCCGGTGACAGGGTAGAGAGAAAGAGAGAGAGGGGTGATCACTTCTTTTCCTTCTTGCTCCGCTTTTACGGTTTAAATGATCAACTTACGGAGATATTAAAGGATGAGTTCACTCAGAATGTGTCATGATCATTCGTTACTGTGGTTTTCCAGAAGTTAACTGCTTTAATTTTGCCGCGATAAATTGAGGAAGCCGTACAGCCTCCGCTGCAGCCGTCTGCACTAAAGTGGGAGGGAGCAGGGAGGGGCTGCAGCCTCCGCTCTACAGACAGTGAAGGACGAGGGATTTGTTGCTTAAAAAGTTCAAATTTTGCAACTTTGAGCGACAAGGATGAGCGCGACCTCATCGCTCAAATTACACACGTCACGTCGCTTTAGGGGAAATAACTTGAGGTTGCGTTATTTACATTGATTTTAATGTAATTGCGTTGCTTCAGTCACTTCAGTCACGTTCGATGTGAAAGCACCTTTACCGTGCTAGATCTCCATGATAACTTGTGATCTCCACCTCTGTCAGAGAAGCACGCACGTATTCTGGCTGAAATCACCTCACTTAAGTGAATGTGTTGATATACTTATCCAGCTTCGTAGTACAGCTGCTCACTGACAGAGAATGTTTGGTTAGGTGAAGCCCGCTAACAGAGAGACATCAGACATATTCTTATCCAGCTTCATAGTACAGGCCCACAGAGTCTGCAGTCTAGATGATTCTCTTGGACGTTTTTCTCTGACTTCACTATGGAAGTATTCGTGTGTTCAGGAGGTCTTATCCATCTTTGATTAATGATGTCTGTGGCTCTGCAGGTGGAAGGTGTGTCAGAACACGTTCGCTCTGCCTTTCTGCTGCTGCTGGACGTCCATGAGATGGACTGCAACCAGTTTGGAGACACACAGGACGGCTTTCATGAAAATCTGCTTCAGAGAATAATGATGCTGTCATGGGAATCCAAAGCTAAATATCGTTTACTCTTTGTTCTGGTGCCACACCTGGGAGCTCACAGGGTGAGAAGAAACCCAGTGTTTCAACAGTGACGCTGGTTTTCATTTCTAACTGCATGTGTGATTTGATGTGATCAAGCAGGTTCTGGATCAGTACACGGAAACACCAACTCACCTGCTCCACTGCTTCTCCACCAACCACCTGTCTCCATGTGCAGCAGAGCTTTACAAATGCTTCATCCAGCAACAGAGACGAGAACTCTGTGAAGGACCTCATACGTCCTACTCTGAGCTGGATCTGACCAATGAGTGGGCTCGATACTGGAAGTCTGTCCTCCACAAAGCTCTGACATCAAATGTAGCTCTTCTTCAAAACAACAGCTCCACCTACTTACTGCCCATCACCTTCCAAGTCTTCCCCACAGCCATGGATCTCCTGCTGACGTCTTTGGACCCGTGTGTCCCAGGAAGCCTCCATGCCTGGGCCTGCATCCTCAGCTCTTATCGAGCTGTGACTGGATGCTCCCTCTTCGCTCCTCAGGTTGACACAATCCGGAGAACCTTCCAGCTGGCTCTTATGTCTGCTGATGACAAAGTCCGGCTGGCGGCGCTCAATCTGCTCTGCTGTTCCCCAAAGACCAAAGAGCCTCCGACCACAGAGGAGATTGAAACAATGAGGAGCTTCATCCCACAGAACATGAACTGTGAGTCTTCGCCTTTTCGTCAACATTTTCAGGCCGGAGTGAAGAAGTTTCTGGTTCGTATTCGGGACGGCTGCTTGACGCACATCAGAGAATGGAAAACCAAAAGGAGAGAAGATGAGGTGCTATCAGAGAAAGGCCAGGAAACTGTGAAGCAGGGAACTGGTAAATATGAATGAATAGATGGATGCAGTGGTTTTGTTTTTGTTTAGAAAATGTGTCTGTGGACACTTTGTTAAGAAAAGAGCAGGGGGGAATTTCATCAAAACCAACTCAGGGTTATTTTCAGGTTTAACTCAAGAGTCTGACTCAGTTAAACCGGATTCTAACTGGATCGACCGTTTCATCAAAACAAAAACACCTTAGTTGCCATAGTAACACTATCGGTAACGCAAACCCGGTCCTGACCAGGCTGCAGACGCACTTATATAAAGCACATTTAGGATACAGCGATTCATAATCAGAAAGCTCTTCATATACTGTGAGGGAGAGACTGTTCAGCGACCGGGAACATCGCTTTATGGGGAGGTGATCAGTGCACGTGGGAGGTAGATGGATCCAGCAGCGCAGCGTCACATCCAGCAGCCCACACAGCACCGCTGCTTCCTCCGTTCATTTGAAATTAATGTTTAGTGCTGAGTTCCAGAAACTATTCATCAAACATTAACAAGTCATAAATTACATATTATTTAATTGTGAGTTACTGCAACATCTTTTTAAAACGCTGACACGTGTTTAAAAAGCACAGTAAACTCATCAAACTCACATGATCAGTTGTTTTCTTTGATAAACTGACTAAATAACACCCACTTTAACTCATTACTACTTTTAAAATGTTGAAACCCCAAGAGACATTTGAAACGTGTCCGTCCTTTTGTTCTCTTTTTCTTTAGCTTGTCGCTCACTACTGAGTAACAGATGATGTCACGTCCTGTTGGTCTCAGTATTGGCTACTATTGGCTCTTTATTCAGAGTAAAAGCTGCAGCACATGTGCCTGCATGTTCTGATCTCATCATTAAATCTGTGATCGATCTCATTGGTCTTTTGAAGGCGTACACATTGACAGCTGGCTTTGGCTAACGCAGTGAGCTTCAAGCTGAGAAGAGTTTGATGAAATGGAAAAATCCAGCATGGTCACAGATGGTTTGGGTAAACCAGGTTTAAACCGTAGGCCTGGTTCTACTAAGAACACTTTGAGGAAATACCGCCCTGGATAAGTTGGTTCTGTAATTTATTTACGGCAACTGGACTTGAAGTTTAGCTTGATGTTTCACCTCTCATTAAAGAGGCTTCTTCAGATCTAAAACAGACTAAATGGGAGTCTGGGAGTCTTCAAATCCTGCTGCCATAACTAAGCTACCAGCATCAACATGACCTGAATAACTTCCTTTTACTTTGGTTTTTGTTTTTTTTGTCACAAAGAGTTTGTAGAATGGTTGAGTCAGCTTTCCTTCAGCAGTCTGACTCCAGGCCACAACTATCAGAGGAAGAAGACCGCGCTGCTCTTACTATCTGCTGTGCTGGAGACATGCACGGACACCTGGAGCCCCGACAGAAAAAAGGGCCAGCCGCCAGGTGAGTTAGGACAAGAAAAAGCTCATATCTTGCCCATACATTAGAGTTTTTTCTCAGTGTTGGTAGGATTTTACCTTCTTTCTTGCAGCTAATATCAGCTCTCTCATCAACTTTGCCAAACAAAGAGGACAGTGGGACTTTTTCTGCAGAGGGAAACAGCTGGTCCTCATCACCATGTTAGAAGATTCTACGAATGAGGTGCAGCCACCCTATCCCAACTCACATTCTCCTGTTGTTCACATCAGTGGTTCTCAACCTTGGGGACCCCGAGACACTGGGATGGGGTCACCAGATGCCTTTAACAAACTACACTTTTAGTGCATTTTTGCTTGTTTTTACATTTTTTCTGTAACTACACCAAACTTGCCTTATTTTAACCTATTTTCATCACTTGTTCTTGTCATATTTTTGCTTCTTGTAATGCATTTTTGCTACATTACTTTCTTTTCTGACACTTCTCATGTTTCTGCGTATTTTTCCACTTTCAAGACCTTTTGAGCACTTATAAACCCTTTCTGCCACTTTCCCACCCAATGTCTCATATGTTGACCCATTATTGTCTTTTTAACCTCTTTTCACCATATTTCATGCTTATTTTTGCCTGTTTAATCTAATTGTTCCTACTTTTTTGTCTACTTTTAAGGCAATATTGACACTTTGAACCCTTTTTACCACCTTTTCTGTCTGTTTTTGGTGACTCTAATTTGCAACTCCCAAAAGAATTTCACCACTATTTCCACCATTTTTGGTCACTTTTAACCCATTTTATTACCGATTAAAACAATGATTTACATCTTTAAGATGACTATATACTGTACAAGGGTGCATAAATAATAATACACTTCCTGGATAACAGTGGATATTATTTGGATTAATAAATAAATGTGGTTATCACAGATTCATAGAACAATGGACCATCATTTTGCTGATTTTATGGATGGACCCCAAAAATCTCTCCCCTTTATTCCCCCTTATAGATGGCCCTGTCTTTACATGACTGTTTTTCAATGTTCATGTCTGTGTTCAACCACCTTCAGCTACATTGGGGGTCCCCGATTTCTGGAACCTTTATTTTGGGGTCATGAGCCGAAAAGGTTGAGACCCACTGCTTTATATGATTGTTATTTTCAGTAATAATGTTTGCTTCTTTTATTTATTTATTTTATTTATTTATTCAGTTCATTTCCGACATGGTTGCAATCACAGAAATTCATTTTGACATTCAGAGCAGAATCACATTATTTTTTTATTTATTTATTTATTTTTTTTGTCCTTTTGCATGCCGGAAAGGGCGACGGAAAAAAGCATTATGCTTATCCAGATCCGTCCCCTGATTTGAACACAGATAATTTTACATCAAACCTCGTTTCTTCCCTTGTCAAACATTCTCATCTTCTTCATAAATTTCATCATTAACATTTTTTTTTTTTTTTTTTTTTTTGTCCTTTTTTATGTGATGTGTTCTCGTCTGCAGTCATTGTTCCTGCTGTTACTCCTCTTCACTGTCCTTTTTCTTTAGATTCGTGACCTCTCAGCGGGGTTATTGGTGAGGTTTTTTCCAACTATACCCGAGGACGTGTCCAATGTGTTGCACGCGAGAAGCAAAAAGCTTCTCTGCAGCCCACGGGTCCAGGACGCTCAGATGGGAGCGATCATGACAAAGGTTCTCCTTCAGAAGTAAGCCTGGCTCTGCATTAAAGATGTATCCATGCTGGAAATAAGGACTAAAATAACTGATGTTTTAACATGTTTTGAAGATCACAGGAGCAGAAAGAGAACGTTGTGCTGAAGTGTGAATCATCTGTCTGGGATCAGGATAAAACGAAGGCCTTTGGTGTGATCGGAGCCCTGGTGAAGGAGCTGGAGGAGCATTACCTGATGGCCAAGGCAGACATGATGTTGGCTGCCAGAACCAAACCTATACATGGTGGGATTTCACACCTTTAGCTTAAAGCTGCTGGGGATGATAACTAGCATTTCTTTATAACATAGATATAGATATAGGTTCATATATTTTACTCACAAACAAATAACAAAGGTTGAAGTGCTGCTCGCAAGTTTGTTTTTTATCACTATCACAAATTTACAAGACATCCCACTCACTTTGGTTTAAATAAATTCTGTTCACCTGTTGTTTCGTGATTATTCAATAGGAACACTGTAAATTATTAGTTTGATCAGATGAATATTTTTTAAGAAGGTCAATTTAGTGAGGGGGGTATGTGTAGATTTTTCCTTATTTTTCTTCCATTTTCAGCTTCCAATATCCCAGGAACTACATCACATAGGAAACTAAAATTTGGGATAATAATACAGCGCCACGTACTCTCTCTGATTATATAAAAACATCTGCTATACATCCTATCTGGTGGACATGCCAGCTCCTGAAAATTGGAAAAAAGATTTGTTGGGGTTTGGGTCTGGAACATGTTTGGTCTTTCAGTAAACAACTTAGCATATGCTTCAGCTCCCTGTAATTTGATCAGCTTAGAGCTATGTACATAGACTGTTCAAATCAATAATGATTAGTCACATACTGTACAGAATATGCATTGGTTCTTGGGTGACAGTCTCTTGAAATCGGAAAAAAAATTTTTTTTTACTATATTAATTGGCCCATAACTGCATGTGGTAATGTACGAAAAAATCTGATCTCTGTTTTAATTCATAGTAATAATCATTAAGCTGTAGAGCAAATATTTTTTGTATTTTCTGATAGAGTAGGTGGAGCTGTATTACTATACCAAATTTCAGTTTCCTATGTGGTGTAGTTCCTGAGATATTGGAAACTGAAAATGGAATAAAAAAGACACAAAAATCGACACATTCACATCCGATCAAACTAAAAATTTGGTAAAACAGTTAATAAAAAATTCAGAATTTTGAGTGCGTGGGCCATTTGTTGAAATGACATGGAATGTCATTGGATTTGTTGACAAATGGTCATGTGACTTGAACTTTGTTAAAGTTCCAAGCTTTGCATTGTGGGATTGGGAATCTCGTAGATTGTATCTTGTGTTTCTTCACCAGAAAAGTAGGACAGTTTGACGGTAAATTTCATTCATATTCTGGTTTTTCTGTGGAAAGCCAAAATATTAACATCTGCCATTGTTTTGGCACAACTTTAATTATGTGAAAACACCAGAATTGTCCCTTTGACAGAATTTTTGGGGTCACACTGCCCCTCAGTAGTGGTGGAGAACAACTTTTGGATGAAATACATTAACAATTTGTTAGGGATCACATCCAGCAGCTTTAGGAAAACATAGAGCTTTTAAACATGGTTTTAATTCTCCAGGTTCATTTTTTCTTATGGTTCCAGGTGTTCTTAGTGCCCTTCAGAGGTGCTTACCTGTAACATCCTACAGTGCACACAGCCCTCTGGACCAGAGTCTGCTGTCTGAGATGCTCCTCCTGCTGGAGAACATCTCTCAGCTGCTGCTTGGTGTTCTCTATGGAGACAGGGATACTTGCAGCACAGACATGGGTAACGGTTTTCTCTGCAGACACATCACAGATTTATTCATGTGTCGCTCCTCACAGCACTGACCTCCCCCTCTTTTGCTGTAGCTGCTCCACCTTCTTTTTGTGAGATGGGAAACGCCATCAGCTCTCTGATCAATGAAGAATCTGCAGATGGAGACGAGTGTGTCCTGCTGTCTGAGGAGCACAGCCTCGTTCTCACGTGTTGCTGGGTTTCCCTCAAAGTAAATCCAAATCATTTTTAATCAGTTTCTGCCATGTCAGATCCCAAAGACCTGCTGTCCCACATGTCAAATGTATTATCACATTCAAAGCAGGGCTTTAATCTGAAACCTGCAGGACTCTGGCCTCCCTGGTAAAAGTTTACAGACTTCTGCCTTAAAGCAGCTAGGGAGGGTTTTTGTATCAGATAAAAACACAATGTAGGCCTCATAGATCAATAAATCAAAGATCATTTGCTTGAAAAATTGCCACTCTTATTGACATTTTCGGAAAAGTTTGGTGCATTGCATTGTGGGTTTTGGAGTCCCATAGACGGATACATAGAAGTGTTTTTACTTCATTCTTACTGTGAATTTATGAAAGTTTCTACATGAATCCTCCTTGAAAAAGATGTGTAATCAGTTAATTTGACCAAGTTTAATGAAATGAAAGACGTATAAGCAGTGCTTCATTTGTAAATCATCCCGTCTTGGAACAAATGCCGGGTGTTGTTCTGGCAGTAAGAGAGAGACAAAAATGTCAAGGAATACATTTTTTAAAAGCGTCTTTTGCTAACTAAAGGATTCATTAATATAACGCGAACAACCAATTAGCCTAATTGTTTAATAAAAGAATGATGAATCAGCGTTCAAAAAGCACGGACAATTGCCCATCTGCTGCACAAATCTGCCATGTTTTAGCAACTACAACAGCGCTAATTTAGCCACAAAGGTCACTAAACTTTCAGAACACAAAAACCCACAAATACAAAATATTTACAAACTTTTACACCCATAACATGAGGCCATAACTCCTCTAATGAATCAGCAGCACAGCAGAAAATGAAAATAATATACGTGCTTAACTTTTTTTTGTCAATTAGCAATGGAGAACTTTGTATCCTCCCAACTTTTTAACATATTTCACAGCCAAGGCCTGCCTTGCCTTTCAAAAGCCAAGAGTAGCAGCTCATCTTGAGTCCACCCTGAGGTCTCCTCATGTCCCCTGGACAGTTCTCCTCCTGTGTCCTTTCAGTTGGAGGCAGGTTCTCCTGCATTAGCATCATCGCTACAGGTGTTGCTACTCGCTATGCTAACTGCTACTGTTCCGCAATTTCCACAGAAACAAGCTTGGACTTCTAAACATCAGGCTTAGTTTCACTTATTGGCTTAAAAAAACTCTTTCAAACTAAATGTCTTTTTTTTTGGGGCCATTTTCTACCATCTTCTAAGCTGACAGAGAAAATATTTTTGCGCAAAATCACCCTTGAGCCGTAGCGTGGGGGCGTGGCTACATTCAATTTTGTGTTTACAATGAAATTTCCAGTGATTTAAACTCAATAAAAGACACAGCTGTCCAAATGTATTACTTATACAAATGTAATCAAAGCACCTAAAGGCAGAAAAGGTGTTTTTTTTTTTTTTTTAATTGAGGTGCTGGATCTAATCAAATAAGTGCCAGTCAAAATCTGGGAGGTGGCGGATCTTACTCCGGCAGGATCCGGCCCAAATGAAGTTCTGCATATAAGAGAGTATGTCAGGTGTAGCAGGTAGTGCTGTAATGCAGGGGTTCTCAACCTTGGGGTCAGAACCCTATTTGAGGTTACGAGACACTGGGAGGGGGTTGTTAGATGCCTTCAAGAAACTTGCTGTATTTTAACCTGTTTTCATCACTTTTTCTTGCCATATTTTTGCTCTTTTTAATGCATTTTTGCGACATTATTCACATTTCTGCCACTTCTCCATCAAATGTCAATGCTTTTTCTTCACATGTTTTCTACTTTCAATATATTTTTAGCACTTATAAACCCTTTCCACCACTTTTCCCACCTAATGTCTTATATGTTGACTCATTATTGTCACTTTTAACCTCTTTTCACCATATTTCATGCTTGTTTTTTACCAATTTAACCACATTCACAATTTGTCAAACCCATTATTTGCCAGTTTAAACTAATTGTTCCTACTTTTTAAATTACCCCAACCCCCCTATATTGACGTTTTTAAAAATCTCATCTCACCACGTTTTCCACCATTTTTGGTCACTTTTAACCAGTTTTATTTCTGATTACAGCAAGGATTTACATATTATGATGACTATATACTATGACACAAATAATAATAAACGTCCTGGATAACAGTAGATATTATTTGGATAAATAAATAAACGTGGTTTCACAGATTCATAGAACAATGAACCATCATTTTGCTGATTTTATGGAGGGACCCCAAAATGCTCTCCCCTTTATTCCCCCTTATAGATGGCCCTGTTTCTACATGACAGTTCTAGAATGTTCATGTCAGTGTTCAACCACCTTCAGGTACTGTGGGGGTTCCCGCTCTCTGGAACCTTTATTTTGGGGCTCACGGTGTGAAAAGGTTGAGAACCACTGCTGTAATGGATGATTCTCATCTTCCCACTCATTAGACTTCTTTAACAGTATTTTTTATCTTCATTTGTTGTTCATTTTCAAGGAAATTGGAATCTTTTTGGGTTTTGTGGTTGAAAAAATTCTCATCGGGTCCAAACAATCGACCAAGTGCCTTCTTACAAAAGAGGATCTACTGAGAGCGTCTGAAGTTTTTAAGAACATTCTTCTCAGATGTCGACACTGGGTGAGTTCATAGACAATTTAAAGGAATGAAGGATCTGAACGTCCTTTTTTGTTCAGTGTCAATGTAAAGGGTGTCTCCTCCCCAGGGGTCAATAGAAGGATGTTGCATCGGCTTCACTAAGTTCTGCGCCTCCTTACTGAGCTGCAGCGATCCAGAGATCAGGAACATTCCTGCTCAGATGCTGAAACAAGTGAGTGTCCTCCTAGCAGGGTTGGGGTCAATTACATTTTTCAGTTACAATTACGTTTTCAATTATCCATGTTCAATTAAAATTAAATTACGATTACGGTGACCAGCATTTTTTCCAATTACAATTAAGTTACAATTGTTATTTATCCTCAGAAAGTCAATTACATTTCATCACAATTATTGAGTCTGAAATAAATAACCTAATAAAAGTTAACCTTCCTCATGTGTTAGCTTTCTGTTAGCATCTCTTATGATAACTGGTCCTAAATCAGCTGTAAAATACACTAATAACAAACATCTATCAACTAATTTCTTTCGTATCTATTGGTTACCTTGTTAGGATTCCTAATCAATGAAAATATAGGTTTTAATATTTTTGGTGTGGGCGTCTGAGCCTTTTTGGTGTTGGTATACCCCTCGATTTCATTTTTTCTTAAATGGTGAAATGTGGGAAAGCTTGATATGAAACATATTTTAATAATTGTTAACTACATATGTGTAGAACTGTACATAGAACTGTGACATGGTTCCCCAGTTTTGCGTTAAATTACAATTGACCATTTTTATAGAATTTTCATGGCAATTACAAAGTGAATTATGTGAATTCAATTACAATTGAATTATGATTATCACAGCAACATATTTTTTAAATTACAATTAAAATGACACCATAATTGTCATTAATTATCAATTAGGCAATTATGAATATAACCCTGCGTCCAAGCATGTTTGTTCACATCTGTTCGGTTGATTCTGAGTCTGACAGTGCACGGTCCTGTCCTTTCTTGTCCTGTTTCCTCTCCTGTCAGGGATTGCAGGTCATCCAGTGCCCTCCTTCCACATCTGTTACCCGTCGGGCTGCCGGGTTACCCATGCTCATTCTGTGCGTGGTGTCAGCGGAGGAGGCTAGCAAAGCCAGACCTCTGTTTGCTCACAGTATCCAAACCTTACTGAAAACGGCTCGGATGCCTCTGAACGAGAACTGGGACCAAACACTGGACCTGCCACAGGTGTGCTGTCACACTCATTTTAGTTCAGGGGCCAAACACGGATACGTTTGATCTCCAGTGGGCCACAGAGGTGGGGAATCAAACAAAATCAACGGTAGTGCTACTTTGCATTTCCATGTATAAATCATATAAAACTATTTGAGCAAACGCATACATGTATACATATATATATATTTATACTGTATATAAATACACACAAATGTAAAGAAAAACAAGCATTAATAGGCTACCTATACTTGTTCACCTACCTATCAGATTCTAGTTCTTGTACTGATCTAATAAGTTTTGCTTATAACATTTTTTAATTCTTTATGTTGTTGCAACTTTGAAGTTTCATATTAAGACTGGATATCCCACAAACTGAGATGCACATGCTTTTCAAAGTAGTCCGGATTGTTCTTTCCAAAGTTCAATTCCCCCCTCAAATCATACTCTGTCTACTTGAAATAAATTGTAATACATTTTTTGGCAGCGTTCTGTAATTAGCTTCATACATAATTTGTTTTAAACTTAATCAAATCCATAAACTTACTTTTTTTAGAAAAAGGGGGTTTTATGGTCCAAAACCATGTAGTATATAAGGCACCGACAAGATTAGAAGGTGACAAATAGTGACTATATTTATTTAATTTGGGGAAGTTTTGAGTTGAAGATTGAGCAGGATTTTGGAAAAATGTGGTTTGTTTCAACAATTTGAGAGTATATAAAACTTTCATTGTGATATACAGTACAAGCATGGGTAAACAGTGAACCCCAGCAAATCTTACAGTTATTTTAGACATTTGAATAATTGTAAAGTTCTACTTGGAAATAAATCTGTTGAAATGTTAAGTTTATTATTTTGCATGGATGGCAATATTTATGTTTGGATATGATAGTTATTTAAAATGACTCCCAATTTCTGCTTAATTTCAAGAAATAGATCCTGTGAAAAGGTTTTTTTTTTTTTTGAGTATTGATAACATTCTCGAGCTTAATTTCCTTTGGAAATTTGCCAGATATTTTACGCCCTTTTGCAACCTTTCCGAGATATCCACAAAAAAATTATTTGGTAAACGCTGTTTTCTCACCTATTTTTACTTCCCCCTGCGGGTCGATTTGGATGTTTTAAAGGGCCGGATTTGGCCCCCGGGCCTTGAGTTTGACACATGTGGCTTAGTGTTTTAGCTACAAATCCAGTAATGTGAGTGTGTGTTTTCCAGGTGTGTGCAGTTCACACTCTACAGACTCTGGTGCGTGGGTCAGCTTTAG
The DNA here is from genome assembly GCF_900634775.1 of Gouania willdenowi. Lineage (NCBI taxonomy): Eukaryota > Metazoa > Chordata > Actinopteri > Blenniiformes > Gobiesocidae > Gouania > Gouania willdenowi. The sequence goes on from NC_041052.1 coordinate 35,823,162, forward strand.
GAGTGGCCATCCTTCAATTTGCACCGGATGTTTCCGTGTTGTCTCTCACTTTGCTCAGTTCTCCCTGCTGGGCCATGAGGAACGCTGCTCTGCAACTGTACAGTAAGAACAAAGTGTTACTCTCATGCTTTTACTGTTTACTTGGTGAACAAAATGTAACCTGAAGCCTGTTTGTGTTCAAATAAATAACATCTAAAGTAACTGCTAAGGATTCAAAGTATTGAATTCACTCTGTATGTGCGTTTGTTTCTATTGGAAACAGGGGAAACCTCATTTTTGTTCATTATTCAGTCCCTCCAGGATTACGCGGCCAATTTGTGACTGTCGCGGCTTAAAACACCTGATTTTATTGCAGTTTTTTCAAAACATTAGCTGTATTTTAAGGATTTATTGTTTCCCATAAATTTGAATAAACAGTTCCAGCAAGTTGATTTTGTCTTTTTTTTTTAAATACTATGTTAAGATTTATTTATTCAGACAACTTTTCTCAGGAATTGCACTTTGATCTCTTGTTCTCTCATCCCTGTTGATGTTGGAGACAACATCATCATCATCAGAGATGAGGGAACATTTTCACTCTCCCACACCTAACTCATAATGACACATCGAAGCGATCAGCAGACGCCTCTGTGGAAAACTGACAGCTTAAACATATCCGGAGATCAATGTAAATGACCTGAAAAAAGTTGTCTGAATAAATGAAACCTTATCATATTCACATAAACGGGTCACATTGCAAATGTACCTGTTTTTTGTTCCAAAGGCAACTGAATGCCTTTGAATTCCTTCATAATAATACAGAATAGGGTTCAGATTTACAACAATTTAACAAAATAGGGATAATTTTTAGATATGGAATATTTTTCCTCCTTCAAAGGGGGGTGCTACAGTAAAAGTTTGATATGCACTGACCTAGATCAACATTCCAGGTTCGTTGTGTTCTCGAATGCTTGGCCAGCGATCCAGCGGTGAGGAGGGAGGCTCCGCCCAGCACGCCATGTCCCCCGCTGCTTTTTTCTTCCACTATGCTGCGCTTCACTCTTTCCTCCTGGCCGAGCTGAGGGAAGCAGCAGAAGACCTCGGTGGTTCCTCCACTGAAGCCATGTCCCACCTTGGCCGCCCGTCGCTCTACCCCATCCTCACTCTGCTGGCTCAGCTCCAGCCTGGTGTTGAAGACTCCACAGGGTGAGTGGGACTCTTTTCTCTTTTAGATGCATGTTTATTATTTATTCTCACTTTTAATTTTGTTTACACATTTTACAGCCTAGAGGCCTGTATTATGAAGCTGGATTTCCTCTTATTGCACTAACTTCCAGGATTTATTTGTGCTGGTTAATTTCTTATGGGGCTAAATCACCATGATAATTTAGGCTGAACACCTAACCAGGTCGGGACCAGATTATGAAGTGAAGATCTGACCGAGTACAAAAATGAAACAATGCGCTCTCATCCCACTGTGTGTGTGATAAATGGAAGAAGACTACTTGAATAGAAACATGTGTGTGCTGTAAATAAGTGAAACTGTTCAGAGCGCTGTCCGTTTATCATCCCATGGATATAATAATCTCACGCTTTTAGGCATTAACAATGTCGGCAGCTTCCTGCCTGTGTTCCTTCCTTCCTGCTTTTTCTGCAGCAACATTGTAGTTTTTGGTTTGAATTATGGATTTTAATTCTTCATATTTTTAAAGAATGAATCCTCAATTGCAAGTTGCTCTACTCATTTTTCTGTGTTTGTGACTGTTTTTGATGCTGGAATCTCTACTAATGTCACTGGAGCATGCCTCTAGCCTGGCAGACATCACCTGTTTTAAGTTAATCTGTTTATATCTTGCTTTGTTGTATAGGGGCTTTCAGACAGACAATGTTTAGTTAGATTAAGTTTGTTAAAGGCGATTTTCAGATCCTTTTCTCCCCCTCCTTCCCCGCTGCTCTCTTGCCCTGCCTCCAAACTTTCCAAAGACCCTCCCTCAGAGGAGCTAACAAGCTAACATTAGTTCGACAGAAACATCACAGTAATATAACATGCTCTGTTAAAAGCATATTACTGCAGTGCTTCTCTCTTTCAATGTGCAAACACCTCAGCAGCAGTAACAACACAGTGTCACTTACAGCAGCCCACAGCAGGCTGCTGTGCGCGCATGAACAACACATGCACCAGAGTTCTCTTGTAACAATTACAAATCAAACATAATGTAAATAAAGCAGCAGTAATTACCTTTCAAACAGAAAAGTTGCTAATTCAATGTAAGGCAAGATGGCGTCACGGATGGCTGCTGTGGTGTGTTGGTGCGCACTTTTTTGTCTTGTTTTTGTCATAAAATCCGCAACTGGCTGCTCTTATTCCAGAGAAGAGCTCTTGAACGTCAGGGCAGCAATCCCCAAAGATTTATTTCCCACTTTCATCGCTTCCTCTGTGGATTTACTGGACATTTTACTCAAAGGTGCGCTCACCTTTGCTCACGCAGTGAAGCCCCGGAGGAGAGGAAAAAGAGCTGGTGCGCTTGTGCGCCTCCGCCAGCGCGGCCGACGCGCACCGTTACCGGGGATATTCCTCTCTAACGTGCGCTCACTGTGTAACAAAGTGGACGAACTCCAGCTGCTGTTGGGTAGAAACAGAGACTTCTCCTCATCTTCTGTTCTGTGCTTCACGGAAACGTGGCTGTGTGGAGCGGTACCGGACTCTGCACTGCAGTTGGCCGGCTTCCAACTTCACAGAGCGGACCGAGACGCGGAGCTCACCGGGAAGAGAAAAGGTGGAGGAATCTGCTTTTATGTGAACAGCAACTGGTGTAACGACGTGACAGTGATCCTTCAGCACTGCTCTCCTCACCTGGAATCCTTTATTATCAACAGCAAACCCTTCTATTCTCCCCGTGAGTTCGCTTCATTCATCCTGGTTGGTGTGTACATCCCACCGTCAGCTGATGTGTGCGAGGCACAGCGCACACTCGCCGACCAGATCCTGTGCATGGAGCGGACCTACCCGGACTCTTTTATCATTGTGCTTGGTGACTTTAATAAAGGGGACCTCTCACACCAGCTCCCCAAATATAGACAATTAATTAAATGTCCGACCAGAGAGGAGAAGACACTGGATCACTGTTACACCACACTAAGCAGTGCTTATCACGCCGTTTCCCGTGCTGCACTGGGCCTATCGGACCATTTGATGGTTCACCTGATTCCTTCATACAGACAGAGGCTGAAGCTCTGTAAACCTGTGGTGAAGGAATCTAAACAGTGGATCAGTGAAGCAGTGGAGAAACTCCAGGAGTGTTTGGACTGTACTGACTGGGATGTTTTCAGGTCTGCGAACAGTTCTCTGGAGTTTACAGACGCTGTGACATCCTACATCAGCTTCTGTGAGGACAGCTGCATTCCATCAAAGACCAGGGTGAGTTACAACAATGACAAACCCTGGTTCACAGCGAAGCTCAGTGGGCTGAGGGCAGACAAAGAGGTCGCTTTCAGGAGTGGAGACAGAGCCAGGTACAGAGAGTCGAAGTACACGTTTGGAAAGGAGGTGAGAAAAGCCAAACGTTTGTACTCAGAGAAGTTACAACATCAGTTCTCTGCGAATGACTCGGCTTCTGTCTGGAGAGGGCTCAGGCAAATTACAAACTACAAGCCCAGAGCCCCTGCTGCTGCTAACGACCTCTGCCTGGCCAACAGTCTGAATAACTTCTATTGTAGATTTGACAGACAATGGGACAGACCTGACTCCAACCCCCCCCCCCCCCCGCACACCTCTGACCAGCCTCACTCCAACACCTTCACCCCCCACATCAAAGCTACAGTTTCACCCCAGCTGCTTACAGAGGCTCTCGCCCCTATCTTCCCCCCCCTCCTCCCCCCCTCCTACAGAGACACCTTTCTCCATCAAAGAGAGAGATGTAAATAGACTTTTCAGGAGACAAAACCCCCGTAAGGCTTGTGGACCGGACTCTGTCTCTCCTTCCACCTTAAAGCACTGTGCTGATCAGCTGTCTCCAGTGTTCACAGACATTTTTAACACCTCACTGGAGACATGCACCGTACCAGCCTGTTTTAAGGCCTCCACCATCGTTCCTGTCCCTAAAAAGCTGAGGATCACAGGACTTAATGACTACAGACCCGTCGCTCTGACATCTGTGGTCATGAAGTCCTTTGAACGCCTCATGCTCTCCCACATCAAGGACATCACCGACCCCCACCTGGACCCCCTGCAGTTTGCCTATAGATCCAACAGGTCTGTAGACGATGCTGTACACCTGGCTCTCCACTTCATCCTCCAGCACCTGGACTCCCCAGGCTCCTACGCCAGGATCCTGTTTGTGGACTTCAGCTCTGCTTTCAACACTATAATCCCAGCTCTCCTTCAGGACAAGCTTTCCCAGCTGAACGTGCCAGACTCCACCTGCAGGTGGATCACAGACTTCCTGTCTGACAGGAAGCAGCACGTGAAGCTGGGAAAAACCATCTCTGCCCCCCGGACCATCAGCACTGGATCTCCTCAGGGCTGTGTTCTTTCTCCTCTGCTCTTCTCCCTATACACCAACAGCTGCACCTCCTCTCACCAGTCGATCAAACTCCTGAAGTTTGCAGACGACACGACCATCATCGGTCTCATCTCTGATGGAGACGAGTCTGACTACAGGTGGGAGACAGACCGGCTGGTGTCCTGGTGCAGCCAGAACAACCTGGAGCTCAACGCTTAAAGACAGTGGAGATGATAGCAGACTTCAGGAAGAACCCAGCCCCCCTCACCCCCTCACCCTGGGAGACTCTACAGTGAGCTCTGTGGAGTACTTCTGCTTCCTGGGGACCATCATCACTCAGGACCTCAAGTGGGAGCTGAACATCAGCTCCCTTATCAAAAAAGCTCAGCAGAGGATGTACTTCCTGCGGCAGCTGAAGAAGTTCAGTCTGCCAACAAAGATGATGGTGAACTTCTACAGCTCCATCATCCAGTCCATCCTCTGCTCCTCCATCACCATCTGGTACGCTGCAGCTACGGCCAAGGACAAGGCCAGACTGCAGCGTATCATCCACTCTGCAGAGAAGGTCATCGGCTGCAATCTGCCCTCCCTCCAGGACCTGTACGCCTCCAGGATTTTGAGGCGTGCAGGAAAGATTGTGGCTGACCCCTCCCACCCCGGTCATAAACTGTTTCAATCTCTCCCTTCTGGAAGGAGGTTTTGGTCCATCAGGACCAGGACCTCCAGACACAAAAACAGCTTCTTTCCCTCTGCCACCATTCACATGAACACACCCCAAGTCACCCACTGACCCCCAGTTTTCTTAACATAATCAAGAAAGAAAATATATTTGAAAAAACAAAAATATGTATATAACATATATTTAATTTAATTAATTTATATTTACATATGTGTTATTTGCTAAATAAAACAAAGTTCCACGTTTTCGGATATCTATTAAGAATAAAGCTTGACACACACCGTTTATTATTACTAACTTTGAGTTGTTTAATGCACATGCATGCAAGTGTTTAGTTTTGTGCTAAAGTGAACATAATTGATTTTAGTGTTAGAAGGATTTTATTTACGTTTGAAGAATATATTTTAAATTGTTTTGTACAAAAAAATATTTTTTTGTTTGACAAATAATCGTTTAAATAATCGTAATTTCAATTATGGCTAAAATAATCATAATTATTGTTTTTTCTATAATCAAGTAGCCCTACTGTATATACTTATCCAGTGTCATAATACAGGCCCAGAAAGTTCACCAACAGCTCTCATAAGATCCAACCTCGAACAAATGCTGAAAGGGGTTTTTAACAATAATTTAAAGCAGAACTAAGTAACTTGTAGCGCTCCCCCTAAATGTCGGTTTTGGTTATGTCACCATCGTAAACACTCTGCACCCCCCGCTGCCTGCCCCACCCCACAGCTACATGCACACCTTTGCTCTCCCAAGACGGTAGCAACTGATCACTGAAAAATCCTAATACAACAGTGACACTAAGGGTGCTTTCACACATATAGTCCCATGTGACCATGTGAACAGTGTGAGGAAGAGACAAGTAAAATAAATGAATGATGTGGGAGTAATACGGAAGGGAGTGTGTGTGATGTTTGTTTGTTTGTTTGTGTGCTGACAAAGCGACTCTGAAGATGGATGGATGGATATTTGTGTGTGTGCTGCCTGATGGAGTGCTGGGTTGCGAGTGTGTCTGCATTCCTGTGGCCTCGACGACAGTGTGTTTGTATTGGGCTGCCATAAAGCAGTATCTCTTGCCACCTGGTCGGAGACAGGAAAGTTGCAAGTGCTGTTTTTTGTCCAGAGACAGCAGGGAGAGATGAAAGACCCCCCAATCACCCCATAAACTCTTGTATTACCCTCACAGGGACTATGAAAAGGATTTATTAAGGTGAAAAAGTTACTTAGTTCTGCTTTAAGTTCCCTCTGATGATGCACGTCTTCCATTTTTCCCATTTTGTCAGAACTCTGTCGGACTTTCTGCCTTCGTTACTCCAGCTAGCTGCCAGTCCAGTTTTCAGTGTGAGAGTGATGGCCTCCAAAGCCCTGGTTGCCATAGCGCCCCCTTCACAATACATGAGTATCCTCCTTCAGCTCTGCGCTCAGCTGCCAGTCCAAGAGGAACGCTGCTTCCACAACCGGCTCCACGGACTGCTGCTGCAGATCAGAGCTGTGCTGGAGAGAGCTGTCAGCTCTAACAGGTGAGACGTCAGTGTCAGGATCAATTACAATTGTAATTCTGTAATTGATAATCATTTTATAATTGTAATGGGGAAAAATATGTTGCTGTTGTAATCGTAATTGAATTGTAATTAAGTTCAGATGTTTTACTTTTAATTAGCAATAACATTTTATAAAAAGCTGTCAATTACAATTTAATTAAACACAAAACTGGGGAACCATGTTACAGTTCTATGGTTAACATACTTTTTGCTATATTAAAATACCTTTAGAGTTATGTTGGCATTTTTTGGGTTAGGTGGAGGTAGGGCTGGGCGATATGGCCTTTTATAAATACCGCGATATTTTTAGGCCATGTCACGATACACGATATATATCTCGATATTTTGCATTACCCTTGAATTAACACTTTGATGCACAAAATCACACCAGTATGATGATTCTATATGTCTACATTAAAACATTCTTGATCATACTGCATTAATATATGCCAATTTTAAACTTTCATGCAAAAAAGGGGATATCACAACTAAGTCAAAGTTGACATAACTGTATTTATTAAACAGTGAGTGGCTCAAACATAAAATTGTCAACAGAAAGTGCACGTTCTGTGCAAAATTTAAAAAAAAAAAAAAAAAAAAAAAAGTCCGCGAGTTTAACGGTATGGTCATTTTCAACACCGCACAGACTACAAGCTGCGATATATCGAGTATATTCGATATATCGCCCAGCCCTAGGTGGAGGAATAGTTTGGTTAGGTAGGATAAAAGTAACGAAAGACACTGATTCATGCTAATGACAGGTGTCATGTCATAATAATAATAACAGCGTAATGTCAGCCTTAATGTATAAAACTTCAAGTAACGTGTTACCCAATATTTTCATTGATTAGGAAGCCTAACAAGGTAACCAAGAGATGAAAAATAAATCAGATGATATATAATATATCTTAGTGTAATTTACAGCTGATTTAAGACATGGGTCAAAACTGACCTGTTATCTTTAGAGATGCTAACACAAGAGGAAGGTTAAGTTTTATGGGGTTATTTATTAAAGGCTCAGTAATTGTGATTAACTCACTCAGTGCCATTGATGAGATAACTCGTCATTTGCATTTTTCCACGGGGATTGCTATAATACACCCTGGTGGAGGTCCCTCATCAATATCTAAGCTGTGGGGTGTTGTAGTGACCAACTGAAGAAGGTGGCAGTACACCTTTAGATGAGAGATTAGCCACTGATGCTACCATTAGCTGGGGAGGAGAAGCAGGAACGAGTTAGATTATGGAATATTACAGAACATGTGTGGACCTGAGTGGATTATTGATAATGTTGAAATGGTGAGATAAAACCATCAACTAACAGGGCTAAAGGGGTCATCACTGCGTGTTGGGGGGGTACAAAATACCCCCAGCCTGTGAGCCAGATTGCAAAATAATAGGTGACACGTAGGAGGTAGCAGTGCACCTTTGGATGAGAGATCATCCATGCTCAGCAGAGCTCAGAGGGAGAGGAGGAAAGGAGTTTACGAGACAGAAAATGGCACTACGTACGAGGGTTGAAAATTTCCCAGCAGCGCACAGCAGCGCACTCTCGACCAGAGCATGTGTGGAACTTATGGATAGTGTGGCGATGGTGAGATAAAACGATTAAAAGAACGGGGAACGCAGTGACACTCTGCATGTCCGGGAGGAAGAGGAAGTTGCGTGTGTGAAGACTGAAGGGAGAGAAAGTTGGAGGAACGCCAAAATACAGTAAGAAATCAATTCAACTCTGACCCAGATAGATAAATAATAACAGTTTTGCCATCAAAAGCCTGGTGTCAGTGTTTTTTTTATGTTTTATATAAGGAAAAAATGTTCAGATGTTAGAGTTGTCACTAAAGCAAAAAAAAAAAATAGCTTTAAAGTCCTGATAGGGTTTTTTTTTTTAGAAAAAGGCTTTTTTCTCAGCTTTTTGCTCTGAAACTGAAGATTTGTGTAAAACTTGCTCTATTCAACAGCTGATTACAAAAGAACGAAACGAGCCAGAAACAAATTCTTTTTTTTTGTTGATGAAAGTAGAGGCTTCAATCTGTCAGATTTCAGATAGTCATAGTAGAAAATATTCTGTTTAAAAACTGAATGAGTTAATTGTAATTGACTTTCAGGGGGAAAATAATAATTGTAATTTATTTGCAATTGGGAAAAAAATGCCGGTCAGCAACACAATAGAATAGCACACAGTAAAAACAAAATAAATACCAACATTGGATAATACTGCAAATATACAACTGTGGGACAGACATAAATAAAAATACAATTAAAAAACAAACAAAACAAAACTACAAAACCACGGCATAAAAAAAATACACAACAAATGTACAAATGACAAATGAAGGAATATGGGTGGGGGGATAGTTATTAAGTTAAACAGCGGTGTTGAACAGTCTGATGGCAGTGGGAACAAAGGAATGCCTAATGTGCTCTGTCTTGCACCGTGGTGACCATTGTAATTGAAAACGTAATTGTGATTACCTTCTAACTTCTCCACTCCTCCTGTGCTTTCACTGTTAGATCTGCTGTGGAGGATCTGTCTGAGGTGCTGAGCAGAGTGCAGGCCTCTCTGTGGTTGGCGTCTGAAGCTCAGCGCTGCCCCCTAGTGAGGGCCGCCTACCTCCAGGTGGTCGTGTGTTTACGTAGCGTCTGCTGTCAGACGTTCCTGTTGAAGCTCAGTGAAACACTGATGCTGGACTTACTGAAACCTAACATATCGTTTCAGGTTTGTGACATTACAACATGAACATAGAACACTCTTTGCTCTCTTAAGGAGCCGCTTTTTCTTCTAGATGCTTTTCATAAAGGCACAGATTGGTGCTGAGCTACAAGTACATACTAGTAATTCAGTTCAATTCAACTTTATCTATATAGCGCCAATTACAACAAAAGTCATCTCAAAGTTCTTAATAATAATAATAATAATAATAATTATAATAATAATAATTTAATAAATATTTATTTTGTTTTGGTTGGGTAAATTATCTTTGAATTGTTTAATTACTTTGGTATAAAACACTTGTATTTTTGTAATTTTGTATATTTTTCTCTACTTTTGTGTATTTTTTGAACATTTTGTTTGTTTTTGTTGTGATTTTGTGTGTTTTTGGAATTATTTACTGTATTCTTGTTCTTTTGATAAATTTTTGCAGTCATTTTGTGTTTTTTTTGCCATTTTTATATTTTTCTGTAATTTTTTGTGTATTCGATTCGTAGTCGCCTTGTGGTTTTAGAGCACATTTGTGTATTTTTACTGTTGTTTTGTGTATTGTTCTATCATTTTGTGTGTGTATTCTTTTGTTTGATTTTTGGAGTTAATTTGTGTGTTTTCCCTGTCACCTCGTGTGTGTTATTGTCATCAGAAATCCACCATAAAATATTTCAGTTTTTCAAGCATTCCTACAGGTATAAACTGTCAAAAATTATCCTGACCATATACAAACCTGATCATTATCATAAACCAGTGTTGAAAACTAGGCATTTACCTGTGCATGGTTATCAAGCTCCAGCACGCTGACGCAGAGGCTTAATTGGATGTTTTTGATGCCTTCACAGATTGGACTATCATCCTTCCATCAACAAGCCATTGGTTTTCTATGTGCTGACTCACAGTGGGCTTATAAAATGTGGAACAGCTTCTCAGCAGCACACCCTGACCTCCGGCTCTCAATGGTCTCCTGGGTGCTGGATGGAAAGTCTGAGCTGAAGAAGAATGACCTAAGGGAAGTGATCCAAAGGGCTCTGGAGGTAACCTTTAACAGTCAAATACTTTTAATCGTAGTTGATCTTTATATGGCTCAATGCTGAGACGTCTGTGTAGCTGCGGTTTCGATTCTGCTGCATCATAGTGTGTCGATATTCTTTTATACTCAACGATAACATGGACTTTAATGTAGTTATATACAGTAAGTGAGGGCTCCATGTTATCAACATTCATGTTAGCGTTTAGAATAATGACCAACCTGTGTATGGATACAGAAACGAACAAAGGGTTTGGTCTTTTTGTGTGGTTTTGTACGTTTTTAAGAGTTATTTTTGTGTGTTTTTGTTGACCATTTGTGTCTTTTTGATCTTGTTTTGTGTCTTTGTAGAGTTTTTTTGGAGCAATTTTTTGTTTTTTTTTGTTGACATGTCATTTTAAATATGTTTTGTGTTTTTTTTAAGTTGTATTTCTTTGTTTTTGGAGTTATTTTTTGTATTCTCTAACCCTTTTAGTATCATTCCAACTTCTTGAATTACAATTATTGAGATTTATTTTGGGGGCCGCACAACATTAGTCAGATGGTCGCATGTAGCCCCTAGGCCACCATTCACCCAAGTCTGGTATAAATGATTTATTGTTCAGCTATGTCTTTAGAGTAGTACTGATAAGATGAGACACGCTAGCTCAGTGTTTCTCCAATGGGGGTACGCAATGGCACTACAGGGGGTACTTGAGACAGAGAGAAAGGGAGAGAGGAAAATTAACAAATGAAAGCATTAAAAACATGGGGTTTTATGTTTATTTTTTGTTAAAAATTATAATCATACTGAATATTACCAGCAACTCACAAAACGACAACAAAAACACACAAAATGAGAGAAAAATATACTGAATAATAAAAAGAACAAACAACACAATACACAAAATGACTCCAAAAACACACGCACAGAGGGAAAAATACTTACTATTACCAGCAAACACACAAAACGACAACAAAGACACTAAATGAGAGAAAAATACACAAGATCACTACAAAACACACAAAAATAACAGAGAAACAGCCAAACGACACCAAAAACACACTGAGAGAGAATAATTTAGATAACACCAACAACAACACACACAGATGACAACAAAAACGCAAGATAAGAGAAAAAAAAAAAAAATTACTGAATAATAAAAAGAATAGACAAACAACAAAATACACAAAATGACACCAAAAACACACAAAATGACAAAAAACACACACAGTTATGATAGAAATGATCTTAATTAGAACAAGAACAGATGAAACAAGGATCAGTCTTGATACCACATCAGGATCGAGATGACTAGAAATGATAAAAACTATAAAAATAAATCTATTCAGGAAGAACTAAATACTATTTCATTCACTTATTTACAAAATGAGATTCTTTAAAATGTGTGTTATCACTCATTCATTCCATCATTATGCTCTATAGTTGTTTTTTTACAGAATTCTGAGCAAAATGTTGTAGTTGGGAAAAGGGGGCACTTGGATTCAAAAGTTAGAGAAAAGGGGGTACTAGAGTTTGAGAACCACTGATGTATTCTTTATGTAGCGCACTCCGTTTGCTGCCTTGTTCTCGTGTGTGTGTTGATTTGTGGCTGATGTTTTCTCTCTCCAGTCCAACCTGAGGGAAGCGTTGTTGTGCTACAGTGTGGCCGACCGCACAACTTACCTCTCGGCCCTGATCGAAGTGATGACTGGAGCTGATTCCGCTTCATCCCACTGTCTTTTCCGCGTTTCCTCACTGGATGAGGCCGATCTGGTCCTGGATATGTTGTTTCAGGACCTGGAAGTCCAAAGAGGTGGTCCAGAATTTCTGTCTCAGTCTTTAATAGTGGCCAGTCTTTTGCTTTCCCAGCGCCCCGACTCCAGGTATGTGCATGTTTTTTTGTCATTTGGCCTTCTTAGTGTGTACAATTGTGAGAAACTTTCCAATCTTTGGCCAATCAGACTAAAAATGGCCCAGTACCAGCGGCTGTGCAGTGTCATGGAGCAGCAGAGGGTCTCCGACTCTCCTGAGGTGCTGAGGATGGCGTGTGCTGAAGCTCTGTGTGTGGCTGGACTTTCTTTGATGGACTTTCATAACCTGAGAGATGACAGCTATCAGCCCTCAGTCATCACAAGGTCTGTTCATGTTCTCTGATAAACATGAAGTAAACATAGTGACCAGGGTTGGGGTCAATTACAATTACATCTTACAAGTAACTTACAAGTTAATGAAATGAATATGGTGCAAAATAATGCATTTTGTGAGGCATAGATCTTCTAATAAGGACATTTCAAAGAGTTTAGACCACATTTGTAAAAACAGTGGAGGATCCCTTTAAACTGTCATTAAGTGTTAAATTATAACACCTTTTCGCTAAATTATGACACTTTTGGAGCTATGTTGGCATTTCTTGGGTTGGGTGGAAGGATCGAGTGGAATTCGGTAGGGTTAGGGGTAGTGTTGTGCTAGTTACTGAAAAAAAGTAACTAGTTACCGTTACTAGTTGCTTCATCCACAAAGTAACTCAGTTACTATTTGGATTACTTACACCAAAAAGTAATGCGTTACTGGAAAAAGTAACTTTTGAGTTACTAAGAATTAAAGAATGTATTATTTACTTTGGGTCATTTGTGTCCATACAGCTTCATATCAGTGCTGTAATTATATAATAATCCACTGTTGATCAACTGCTATGAAACAACCATAAATGATGTGCATATAAAGCAAAATTAAAACAGTAATTTTTCAGCCTTAGCACAGTAATGTAAAGTAAGCTGTGCATATTCCAGATGCAACTTCTGCTGTTGAAAATGCTTATAAAAATAAATGTGGAAAAACTAATTCACAGCATTTTTCTCAGCTACACAATGCTAAACATATCAGGCTAACGAGCTGCTGTTAGCAGTGACTCAGCAGTAGCGACAGACTTCTTATTTACAACAACATACCGTGCAATAGTTTGGCTGAAGTGTCCCTGGATAACAGTCACAGTCCCTTAAAATCAAGCCACAGCGTTAGCTTAGCTTCATGGATGCATCTTTTGGAGACAAAAATATTGCGCGTATATCCACTCTGAGAAGCTCGTCCTGCTCTCGCTTTGACTCGCCATGATTGGCGCACGTGATGTAAACACAAACACGCTGACAATGCTTCTTCTTCTACTGTTTTACCATGTTTGGCACAGCATCCCGCAAAAATATGTAGCGCCACTGTAAACAGGAAGTACACTGCTGCTAGCAAAGTAGTGGACAAACGCACCATATTGTAACGGTAACGGCGTTATTTCTTTAGAAATATATTGCGTTACAGTACAAGTTACTGTCAAAAGTGACGTTGGGGGTCACAAGTAGCGCGTTACCGCCCAACACTGGTTAGGGGTTAGTAATGAAGGGTTTGGGGTTAGGGTTACAAACAACACTTAATGACAGCCTTCATGATATCTTATTCATGGTAATGACAGGTGCTTTTAAGTAGTGTTACCGATTATTTTTTCCCTGAAAGTCAATTATAATTATGTTCTCAGTTATTAAAGTTCAATTAAAATTAATCCCAATTACTGAGCATTTAATAAATAAGCCCATAAAACTTTTAGCATCTTACTTTCTTTTAGCATCTCTTAAGATAACGGGTCCATTTGACTCATGTCTTAAATCAGCTGCAAAATACAATTTCTCATTTGTTTCTCATCTCTTAGTTACTTTGTTAGGCCTCATAATCAATTAAATATTGGTGTTAATATTTTTGGTGTGGGTGTCTAAGCCTTTTTTCTCTTAGTATAGCTGTCACAGCAAATTTGCGGTCGCCCTCATTTGGAAACATGATTTGTGCTCTGGTTGAATGATGATGTCCAGTCAAAGCATGATGATTTTATAAAAAATTTTATTATAAACTAAATGAAAAAGAGTACAAAAAAAGGTCTTCCATCCTGTAGGAAGGGCAAGCGGCCAGCAACTAACTGGAAAGTTCCACAGCTTAAACTTTATACAGATAGAGAAAAATCCCACCCTGATGAGAGGAAAAGGAGGGGGTCAGATGCTCCAACAGTGGTGTGTGTGTGCGTGTGCGTGTGCGTGTGTGTATCTGCATGTGAGTCCACATGTGAGTTTGAGTTTGTCTTGGTCAGATGCAGCTTATTTGTGTGCGTAGGTGAAAGAATGTGAGTCGGCCATCTAAACCCTGTGAAAGGCATAAAACAAGAATCACATCTTATTATACGTAGGCACTGTTACAGAGCTCTGTTTATCAGAGCTTTGGTATGAGACCTTCAGCAGAGACTGTTTGTTGCTGGCACTGTGAATACAGCACAATCTGTCTGTACTGCGGGTAATCTAATCTAACATGACTTGGCAAAGGAGCAACGTCTCTGCATTATATCGTTGTACTTTTGAACAGTCATTGTGTATGAACACATGACAAATTGTACACGTGAACACACATTTGATGATATGATGATTAATATAATAATTGCCATAACAATTGCCCTATATTTATATATTTCAATGATAAAATGATTACAACAGCAATTATATTTTTAAAATTCCAATTATCCCATAACTGTAATTAATTACCAATTACGCAATTATAATTGAGGCCAGACCTGATGGTGACTCTCTGTGCTTTAGAATGATTGACACAGGACTGTTTCTGCTGCAAGACCAAAGCCAGGAGGTGCGGACGAAAGCGGCTTGTTTTACGTCCCTAATCCACCACCGAAGAAGAGGAGAGAGCCAGGACAGGGTCTACCTGATGCACGTCAACCAGGCTCTGCCGACACTAATGGGACTCCTGTTGGAGGAATGTTGGGATCCTAAGGGCTCGCTGGAGGTGCTTCTGCGTTACCTTCCTCCATCTGACCTCAGAGCGCTTCTAAAGGAGGCGTCAGCAGTGAGGTACACATCATTCAACCACACAGCTAGGGCTGTCCCAGTCCGATAATGATGTCAGAAATGAGCTCGATATCGGCAATAACAAAAATCAGATCAGATTTTTTTTCTGACAAAACTAAATACTGACAGTAAAAGAAATAACTGAAGTGAACTTGAATTGTTATTTTGCCCTTTAAAAAATATAATTAGTTTTTAGGTTATTTTTCAGAATCTTTTTATTTGTTTTGTAAAATTGTAGAATATTCTTATGTTTAAACATATTCTTATGTTTAAACTTTAAACATAAGAATATTCTACAATTTTACAAAACAAATAAAAAGATTCTGAAAAATAACCTAAAAACTAATTATATTTTTTAACGGGCAAAATAACAATTCAAGTTCACTTCCGTTATTTCTTTTACTGTCAGTATTTAGTTTTGTCAGAAAAAAAATCTGATCTGATTTTTGTTGTTGCCGATATTGAGCTCATTTCCGACATCATTATCACTTTAAACTTTAAAGTGTAAGTACACCCCCAGGTCTTTGCTGATATCGGATCGGATTGGTATCGTATCGGCAATTACTCAAGGCTGATAGATTGGTGTCGGGACACCCCTATGTACAAACTAGTGTTGGGAACCTCTGGGTACCTCACGATACGCGATACAAAACTCACGATAACGATTATCTTACGATATGACGATACTGCGATTATCGATATAATGGTCAGAAATCAATCTACAATAATCTATGTCAAAATACAATTTTTATTTTACATCTCTGAAAGACAGTAAATTGAAAAAGTGTCCTATGAACAGTGACACTATTTTAGTGCAACATTTCTGTGAATGTGTCAACATACCAATGTAAACGAATAAGTTTCTTGTATAGTGCTTTATGTAAACAAAAAATAGGGTCTTTCTTACCAGTGACACCATTATAGTGCAATATTACAGTAAACAATATATTGGTTCCTTCAACAAACAGTGACAAAATTTCTGTGAAGACGTACCTGCACATTTTAGTGAAAAAGCAGAAAAGGTTTTGAAAGAAAAAAAAAATCGATACTTGGCAGGAGCATATCGATAATCGGAAATATATCGCTGTATCGAGATATTGTCACACTCCTAGTACAAACAACACGAGTGGCCTCTGCTGTGTGGTATAAAACTGGTGCTTCTCTTACTCAGGTGTTCCAGTCTCTACGAGCAGGACGAGGCCAACGTGTTTGCAGAACCTTCAGCGATGGCGACACTGGTGCTGCCTCACCTGCTGCAGATGGTGGAGAAATACTCCCAGTCTTCTGATCTCACACAGAGCCTGAACACGTGGGCGGAGCTAAGTGTCTCAGGGCTGATGGATGGCATCTCAGTCTGCCAAAGGCTGCTTTCAGGTACAGATACCACTGGTGCATGTCAGTGTTTCAGGTTTTATTTCCAGTTTGTAGTTGAGCTGTAAAGGTTATTGATAGTTTTCTTTTCCAGCCGAGACGTTTACCCCCACGTGGCTGACTCTCCTCACCGACCCACGCTTCCACAGCACCGTGTGCAGCCTGATCACCAAGACGGCCTTCCTGCTGCGACTAATGAGCACATGGGATGAAAGCAAACATCTCTGTGATCGTGTATCCACACACACTGCTTTACAGGAAGTGTGTGTTCTGCTCAGTGAAAGAGGTGTCCACTGTCCTTCTGCCCTCACAGCTGCTGTGTCTGCAGAGCTGCCTCAGTGACACAACGGGATTGTTTTTATTCAGATACTTGGCCGATGCTGAGGAGAGGGTGAACATTAACTTGTAACTCTGCAGAAGCCTGATAACGATCCTGGTCATTTCAATCAGGTGTGTTCTGCTGCTGGTGTATAAATGTGTGAATGGGTTTGGTCCAGAATACATCAGTGAGATGTTAGTCAGGTATGAAACCAGCAGGTCTCTCAGATCTATGGACACAAGTCAGATAGTGGAGCCTAGAGCTCACACTAAACATGGTGATGCTGCTTTTAGTTGTTATGCTGCAAAAAAGTGGAACAAACTGCAGCAGAGCTGAAGTCAGCATCCAATGGGAACATTTTTAAATCAAAGTTAAAAGCTCTATTTTTCTCTACTGCATATGATTGAGAGAGAGATTTTTGGTCATGTTGTTATTGATGTAATGTATTTGTTGATAATTTTAAAGGTTTTTACTGCTGATTTTTAGGCCGTTGAATGGTTTCTGATGCACTTTTTGATCACGTAAAGCACATTGAGTTGCCTTGTGTATGAAATGCGCTATACAAATAAATTTGCCTTGCCTTATTAATCCCACAAAGGGGACATTTGCAGAGTTTCAGCAGCAGATAAACGAAACGGCATAATAAAAAATGAAAAAAGGAAGATACATACACACATGGGCCTGTACACAGTACAGCGATAAACAACATTGCACAATAAAAAAAACAGAAGATATAGGTACATACACATACCATCGATTTGGAGTCATTTTAATGCTAATACTTTAGATAATGCTAAAATATATTTTCCAACTATAGTTAACATCATTAAGGGACAACTTTTAATTTAAAAAAATTATTTACCGTTAATTGCCATGGAAAGATTCAAACTTTGAAAATTCACAGAGTTTTGCAACCCTTGTAGACATGTTTTGTTTTTTCATTGTATTATTTTGATTTGATGCTATATATTTATGTTTGGATATGATACAGTTGTTTAAAATTAATCTTATTTTCCAGTTATTTCTAATAAATACAGATAATTGCCATGAAAAGTTTATATTTTTCAATATTCCCCAAAGTTCAGAGCTCAAGTTCCCATTGAAACTTTTCAGCCCTTTTGCTACCCTATACCTGCAAGGTTATCTACACATGTATACACTTTTGTTTTGCTGGAAGTAACAAAATCAGTAAATCCACATCATGGATGTTCTTTAGGTGGTAGAAGCTGTTTTTGTGATGGATTTGATCTGGCTGCTGAGTGTAAGGTCTGAGTCAATCAGAACACCCAGGTTTAGGACTTGGTCTTCAGCTTTTAAAGATGGAGACTGAAGGTCCTCGCTGACAGCAGTCCCCGTTTACCTGTTACCAAAGTCAATCACCTCCATCTTGTCATGGTTTAGTTCAGTGTTTATTAAATGGGGGTAAGCAATGGCACAACAGGGGATACTTGAAAGAGAGAGAGAGTGAAAAATGACCAAATAAAGTGTCTCTGTCCCACCCCAGACGTGAGATGACTGAAAATGATAAAAACTATTAAAAAAATATATATTCAGGAACCACTAAATCTGTTTTTTAACCTTTAGGTTGGGACCCCATGTGGGGTGGCCTGAAAGTTAAATAGGGTCGCCTGAAATTTCTGAAAATGTAAAAGATTTAAGCGATGTTTTAATCATTGCTCTTTTTAAAGAAAATGAAAAAAAAAATAAAACGCATTCTTAAACAACTGTATTTCTATAGTTAAATGCTAAAATGCAGTACAAAAAAAATGTCTTCTTTGGCCACTCGAGGTTAGTCTTACAGAGGTCAATGTGTAATTTGTGTCAATGCATGGAGGCTCCTGACTGCTACTCTATTTATATTCTAGTTTCCAATGTTGTCACGCTGTTTTAAAAATATTTTTCACGTACTCCTGTGACAATTTGCATACTCCACTTTGGGAACCTTAAAGATAGAGGACTCTGAATTGAGTCATCTCATAATGTTCTGTCTTGTTTACTTCTCTTTATTGAACAGGTTCAGAGTCATCTCTCAACACGCCGCTCTCCTCGTCTCTGTATGGACATCACTTTATCAGATACCAATATATGACAGGTTCTGCTGGAGATTTCTTCAAAGGGAGTTTTTTTTTCTCCCCAATGTCGCTGATGCGTGTTCATGTGTGGAATTCTTGGCTTGATTATTTTTGTAATTAGCGCTATATAAGTAAAGTTGAATGAATTAAATTCACTCCTATGGGCAATCTAGAGACTCCAAATAACCTAACAGTAATGTTTTTGGATTGTGGGAGTAAACGAGAGTACCTGGAGAAAACCCACACAAGCAAGATTTAAGATTTTTATTTGTCACATACTTGCATAAAGATGTTTAGTGAAATGTAAGGACTGTCCCACAAGGCCTTGCAACAACAAGCACTCAATTTATTAATACACATAAATACAGCAAAATAGAACACAACAGAAGATAAAATGGAGTTGTTTGAATGCATGAGACATAAAAATACAGAATAAAATACTGTAAACAGTGCAAAGTGTAAGTGTGTAAAGTATGCAAAGTGCAAAGTGAAACATTTCAAAAATCTATTTTAATTTTTCAGAAACTCCAGCCGATCCCACATTTGGTCCCGACCCCAAGGTTGAAAAACACTGATTTAGTGCCTTTTAAATAGATTTTTTTTTTAATAATTTTTGTCATTTCTGGTAATTTTTTCGCTTAGTGACCAAGACTGACATTTTTTTTCCCTCTCTCTCTCTTTTTCTCTCTCTCAAGTACCCCCTATAGTGCTATTGCTTACCCCTAGGAATATATGTACCACCATTTGAGAACCCCTGGACTAGTAAATCTTGCTCTAATGCAACACGGCAAAGAAATGGCCTGACAACAATATCTCAGCCTCAAACACAATACAGCAGAGAAAACTGTAAAAAATACCGAAATATGTTCAGATTCATAGTCAAAACATGGACTAGGTGTTCAGCAACAAGACAATGATAAATGGACTTGATTTATATAGTGCTTGTATGCCTACACTGAGGAGTCCCAAAGCGCTTTATAATATCTACTCATTCACCCATTCGCACACCAATGGGACAGAGCTGCCATGCAAGGCACTGGTCAACCACTGGGAGCAACTTAGGGTTCAGTGTCTTGCCCAAAGACACTTCGACGCATAGACAGGTATAGACTGGGATCAAACCCCAACCTCTTGATCAGAAGATACCACCTGAGCCACGGTCGTGATAAATCACATCAGAAATTTGGACGCCTTATTCTTGAAATGTCCACCTGAAAAGAAGGACATTTCTGCACTTATCTGATCATCTGTTGTATTTAGATCTCGAGACGAGGTCTAAATGGAAAAGATAAATTAATAAAAATCACAAAATTCTTTGGTAAGCACCACCACACACAAGGAGAAAAAAGTTCCACAGGCTTTTACTTCTTTGCCTTTTTGCTCTTAGTCTTTACTATAACTGGTGGTGGTGGTGGGTAGAGTTTGAATTCAGGTGGCAGGTCATCCTCTTCGTACTGCCTGTCTGAGAAATAAACCCTTCGAATGCGGCAGTTTGCATGAATCGTCACTCGTATGGTCTCGATGTAAACGGTGCCATAAGCCCTCCTTGTGAATTCTGACAGGTTGAAGTTAATCTTGTTCCAGCCTTCATCCAGTCTCATTGGCATGGTGCAGATGAACGGCTTTACTCGCGTCTGGGTCTGATAGTTACTCGCCCGAAATCGTCGGGGAATATCTTTGTCATCTAACACTTCCACTTCGAAGGTAAAATACTTGCTCATGTTCTTAATTAGCATGACAAAGCATGGAAGCTTGATCCCCAGGGACTTTCTTGGGTCGACTGGACACGTGATGTAGGTTGTGTTTACATTGTCTCCTTCCACCTCCACCACCAAAGAGTTTATGTCATTGTCCGTCAATGTCCTGATTAGACCGTTCTTCGCCATCATGTCCCATATCTGAAGTGGTTTACTGCCAACGCTGTACAGAATGGACAGAAATCCATTTTGAAAGGCTTCTCTAAACATATTGAAGATGAGTCACGGACGGCCTTAACTACAGAGCTGGATTTCCGTAAAACTTCCTCCAACCAGGGTAGTAACAATAACCCAAGGTAACTCCGTTACCAAGACACCTATGGCTGCTGGTTCCTTTGAAGACTGGTTGATGATGTCACTGGTTCTCTTCAGCAGCCAATCAGATTCAAGGCCAGTAACTATGATGTCACGAGTTCCATTCAACCAGTACAGAATAAGAATTACGGTAGATGATTTGATTTTCCTGAAGAAAAAGCAAATGAGGATGCTATGACTTCATCCACCAATCAGGAGCTTGCATTTCTCTCTGCAAGCTTCTTGTGACGTACGGATGGGCCCTGGTGCAACACATCAATTCAATCCTATCTAATTCTAACTCTAATTGTTTCTGAACATAACTATGTGCTTTTCTGCATATATGTTCACTGACCATCCTACACATCTGGAACAAGGGTTGGGGTCAATCATAATTGTATTTGAAAAAGTCTGTTGCTGTTATAATTGTAATTGAATTGTAATTAAGTTCAGATAACTGACATTGTCATGGACATTCTATAAAAACTGTCACTTATAATTTAATCAAATGCAAACCTGTGGAACCAGGTTACAGTTATATTGCTTACACATGTCATTAGCAATTATTAAAATATGTTTCAGATTTTTTAAGTTTACCTGTCAGTTCTCTTGAGGATCATTTAAAAAAAATTAAATCTAGGGTTATACTGACAGAAAAAAGGCTCAGACACCCAAACCAATAACATTAATACCAGTATTTACCAGTATTTGTGAGATGTTTCTCATCTCTTGTTACCTAACAAGGTAACAAGAGATGAGAAACAAATTCGTTTGTATTTTACAGTTGATTTAAGACAATAGTCAAAACTGACCCGTTATCATAAGAGATGCTAACAGAAAGCTAACACAACACAAGAGGAGAATTAAGTTTTATGTTTTTTTTATTATTAAAGGCTCAGTATTTGTAATTAATTGTAATTGAACTTCAGTAATTGATAAAGTAAATATAATTGACTTTCAGGGTAAAAATTATAATTGTACTGCTGGTCACCGTTATCGTTATTGAGTTGTAATTGAACATGGATAATTGAAGACATAATTGTAATTGACAAATGTAATTGATCCCAACCCTGGCTGGAACTAATCTCTGCTAAATGGCCATATATGGTAAAGACGTGAGAGGAAACCATCTCTCGTTAAACAAGTGATTCATATATACTGTGTAATGTGGAAAGCAGATGTAAAGATATACTGTATACTACTCAAGTAGAACTACTGTTACTTGATTGAAATAGTACTCAAGTACAAGTAAGTGATACATAAAATACTCAAGTCCAATTAAAAAGTAGCTCAATTAATTAGTACTAAAATTAAAAGTTACTTGTTACTTTTGCCCTCCACGTTTATATTTGGTAATAAATCTTGTCAGAGTTCCCTTGCATACAGTAAACATCTCATGCATAAACTTAAAAAGGAAGCGATGGACCTAATTTATTTTCCAAAAAGGCATCTACACAAAGTGTCCAATTCTTTTTAAAAATAAAATAACACCAATTAAATAAATTCAAAATAAAATAAATTCTCAAGCTCTAAGTATAGTTACATTTATAAACTCTGAATATGAGAAAACAACCAGCATTCAATGCTGTTTTGTTGCGTTGCATTACGTGTAATCTGATTGGTCAGCTATGATGTGATGCAATTGATTGTTGTCTGGTCATTTCATTTTTAGTAGTTTAGTAGTCCGTTGATCATTTTAAACACAAAATAATTTACTCGGTAACGGTTGGGTGTAGAAATGTAACTAACATACTTTACCTTTTTCAAAACGTACTAAAGTGCAAGTAAAAATACTGATTTAGAAATATACTCAAAAAAGTATCCTTAAAAGCAACTCAATTATAACATGAGTACTTGTTATCCTACTTTCACCAGATGACATGAATATTGATAATGTGGTCCAATATAAGTGTCAACGTGAAATCATAAACTTGCCATTATTTGCTTTTTCATCGATAATGCCACATTTATTCAATTATCGGCTAAAAATCCATTCAACACAGGTCAAAACATTTCAACAAGTGTTGATCTCATTTCTTCTTCCCCTTGCCCTTTTTAGGCTTCTTCTCCTTGCTCTGGTTCTTTAGGGCGCTGCGAGTACGATACCCTCTCCACAAAGCCTGTACTATTATGGCAGCCTTAGTTTTTATCACCAGCTCCTTCATCTCCTTCTCTTTCTTCTCATCAGCCAGACGCTGTCGCTCCATGATCTTATTGTATTCTACCTCCAGTAATTCAAAGGGTTTCTGCAGCATCATCATCACTTCTTCTGCCTTCCTCAGCTCTTCGCCATCAAACTCCCGCTTTGCCTAATAAAGGGAAATCAAAGCATTGGGCAGGTGTTGCAGGCAGGGTTGGGGTCAATTATAATTGATAATTATTACAATTATAATTGTAATTGTAATTTAACTAATCTGTTGCTGTTGTAATTGTATATTAAATTGTAATTGAGTTCAGATAATTGACTTTGTAATTGTAATTGACATGAAAATTCTATAAAAATGGTCAATTATAATTTAAAGCAAAACTAGGGAACCACATAATAGTTCTATGTACAATTCTACACATTTGTAGTCAACAATTATTAAAATATGTTTCATATCAATTGCTTACCCACATTTTCAAACAATTTACACACATAAAAAAAATAATAATCTTGGGGTATACTGACACAAAAAAGACTCAGATACCCACACCAAAAATATTAAAGGTCCAGTATTATGCCATCTCCATTTGTTCTAAGAACCCCAACAACATAGTATTTAAGGATTATTTTCCCAAAGTCGCCTGTTTTCCGGAGTTTTATCCCTCTGAAAAGTCACTTGACACTCCTGAAAACAGGCTAATTTGGGCCCTTCATTCATATGCATGAGTGGGCGTGTCTGTAGACGCTGACTCTACGCCTCACTCTTGTAGAAAGTGATCACTACAGCAATTTTCTTATGCTATGCACACACTCTTGTAATTGTTTTCAGCCAAAAAACTGCACATTACAGTAAAACACATGGCTATTTAATCAGCTATTGTGATTGTGAGTCAGACAAAACTGCTCCACTGTGTGTTTATCACAGCAGCGGCAGAGTCTTCCAGCTGCTTCAAACACTCCCCAGAGCTGCTACGTTGCTTTCTTGTCATCCTCACCTCTTCTATTTAGGAGCGAGGACTGCTAGGAGGAGGAGTTTCAGTTTTGTGACGTCACAACGCGAGACAAATCCAACTCTCCCGTTTGGAGCTCACTTTTTACAAAATATGGAATTACAAAAGAGTGATGCTTTCATAATACTGCCCCTTTAATACCTATATTTTCATTGATAAGGAAGCCTAATAAGGAAACCAATAGATAAGAAAGACAGTAAATGATAAAAAATCTGCAGCTGGATTTTTTATCATAAGAGATGGTTAACTTTTATTTCAGGCTCAGTAATTGTGATTAATTGTAATTGAATTTTAGTAACTAAGTGAGTAATTAGGGCCAGAAGTGGTGCAAAGGCCCTATTGTTCCTGCAAGGGTTTTTGTAATTGACTTTCTGAGGGTAAAAAATAATTACAACATAATACAACAGCAACAGGGTTTCTTTTTAATTACTTATTTTATTTTACAATTATAATTATAACTACACCATAATTGAAATTAATTATCAATTGTTCACTTACAATTAAAACTGACCCCAACCATGGTTGACACCAATGTCACATTTTCTAAACATTTGATTTCCAAGCAAACATTTTTTCAAAAACAACAGTAATTAATAAGAAATGGTCTTAGAAACATTTTCCTGGTGTGAATGTCCTCAGGTTAAATCATTAGTTTTGGATGTAATGTGTGAACTAATACCTGTGTTTCCTTCATTTCGCTATCAAAGTTGTGAAGTAATTCCTCATTTTCCTTTTCCACCTTTAGATTTTGCTGTAAAGGGATAAAAATAAGAGCAATGTTTGACAGAATATTGAGCATTGACTGAGTGAGAACGCATCCATTCCTTACCTCTTGCTCTAATCGCTCCTTCTGTCTGTCTTCAAACATCAGATGACGGAGCTGCATGTTCTGCTCATTCACTTCCCTTTGCATGCTGGCCAAACGTGGCCCCTCCGCTGGGGGCCACTCTGTTCCTTTTTCTGCTTTATTCTCTTCTTGCTCATGTTGCTTGAAATGTTTATCCAAAGCTTCACTTTCTTTCATTTTTTGATCAATCTGACAATAATAGACAAACACAAAAATCCCCTGAGTGGCTTATAGTCAAGGTTGGGGTAAGATATAAATACATTTTCTGTAAATTGTAATGAATTACAATTATGACTTAATTATAAATGTAAAGATAATTGAAAAAACTGTTGCTAATCGGAATTGAATTGTAATTTTGTTCAGATAAATGACTTTGTAATTTGCATGAAAATTCTATAAAAACTGTCAATTATAATTGAATTAAACGCAAACCTTACACAATTAATAAAATATGTTTTGAATTAAGTTTACCTGTCAGTTCTCTTAAGGATCATAAAAACATTTAATTTACATTTACCAATTACCATTTAAAAAAAAAAATGTATTCTAGAAGGGCCAGACGTCCACATCAAAATTATCGATAGCAATATTTTGATTGATTAGGAAGCGTAACCAAGGGATGAGAAATAAATTAGATGACAGATAACATTTTTTGGTGTATTTTACAACTGATTTAAGACATGAGTCAAAATTGACCCATTAAAGAGTCGGGGTCAATTACATTTTTTAATTACAATTCTGCCTTCAATTATCAATGTTCAATTATAACTCAATTATGGTTACAGTGACTGATATTTTTTCCAATTATAATTAAAATTACTATTATTATTTCCCCCCTGAAACTCAATTACAATTATGTTCTCAATTACTAATGTTCAAATTTAATTAATCACAATTACTGAGCCTGAAATAAATAACTCCATAAAACGTTTTTAGGAGATAGCCTTATCTCAGTAAAAAAAAAAATCCTACATTTTTAAAAAAATTTGAAATGTGGGTGTTTTTCACATTTTTCTTGTTTTTTATGCTTTACTGGATTTTATCCCCAGTTTAAGTGTGCTCATCATATTTAAACTCGTTTTAAGGTCTTACCACATTTTTATGTCTTGACACTGAAAGTTTTTAATGGAATTTCCATGACAGTAACAAATACAAAGTCAATTATCTGAACTGAATTACAATTTAATAATGATTACAACAGCAACAGATTTTTTCAAATACAATTACAATTAGAATTACGTTATAATTGTAATCAATTATCAATTTCAATTTACCCCAACCCTGCCCATTATCATAAGAGATGCTAACACAAGAGGAAGTTTATTATTATTATTATTATTATTGTTATTATTAATAATAATAATAACGGCTCAGTAATTGTGTCTAATTGTAATTGATTTTTAGTAATTGAGAATGTAATTATAATTGCCTTTCAGGAGTAAAATAATAATTGTAATTGGAATGTTGGTTACCGTAATCATAATTGAGTTGTAACCAGGGTTGGGGCCAATTATAATATAATTGATAATCAATTACAATTATGACTTTGTAATTGTAATTGCTAGGAAAATTCTGTAGAAATTGTCAGTTGTAATCTATGTAGAGTTCTACACATGCTGTATGGAGTTAATAATTATTCAAATATGATTCATATCAAGCTTTACCACATTTTATCATTTAAAAAAAATTTAAATTGACACAAAACAGGCTCAGATGCCCACACTAAAATATTAAAACCTATATTTTAATTAGCCTGACAAGGCAACCTATATATAGGAAATAAATTATATGATAAATATTTGTTTTTACTGTATTTTACAGCTGATTTAGGACCTTTTATCCCGTCAAAAGATGCTCACAAAAAAGCTAACACAAGAGAAAGGTTAACTTTTATTAGGTTATCTATTTCAGGCTCAGTAATTGTGATTAATTGTAATTGAAATTTAGTAATTGAGAACGTAATTTTAATTGATTTTCTGAGGAAAAAAAACAATTGTAATTTAAATGTAAACAGAAAAAATGCTGGCCACTGTAATCATAACTGAGTCGTAATTGAACATAGATAATTGAAGATGTAATTGCAAGTGAAAAATGTAATTGACCCCAACCCTGCTTATAGTCTCACGTCATGTTTAAATCTAATGTGATGACTTACCATAACATTGATTTTCTTTATCATAGCAGCTGTTTCCTCTTTTAAAATCTGATTTTTGTTGTTTTCAGCCATGAAATGAAGAGACGCCTGTCGCTTTGACTTTCTGCCCATCATTGTTTCCTCCATCTGACTGTGAAACATCTTAAGACCTCTAGATATGTTCTCCTCACTTTCCCCTGGGTCATCGTCTAACGTTGCCTTCAAAGCATCCATTGCTCCTGGATGTGCTAGGATAAGCCTGAGTGCATCTCTAAAGGAGTCCTTTATCTCTTTATCAAGCTTTGCTCTTCTACTCGTCCCTTCGGTGTCTCCATCTTCTGTTCCGAGATGCTCCAGCTTGAGATGTTCTTCAGCTAATGTGGAGTGCTTTTGTAATTCTTCTCTCAGCTCAGTGATATCATCACCAGGGACACTGTCCGACTCGAGCACAGCTGTGGGTGGCAACTTTATAGCAGTCTCAACGTCATTCATGTAGTCCAGTAGTAGATGTAAGATCTTCTGAGCTCCATTAAAACCCAGCATCTGTGTTAAAACTGGACTTTCTGATGGCGACCTCAGTACTGGTTCCTGTGGACTGTTCATGTTGTCACTGAATGGCAGAGAAAATCAAAAAGGTAATTCTTCCAGGGTTGGGGTGAATTACATTTTTCAGTTACAATTACATTTTCAATTACCCATGTTCAATTACAATTCAAATACAATTACAGTGACCAATATTCCAATTAAATGACAATTGTTTTTTTTATTTTCAGAAAGTCAATTACAATTACATTATTGATTACTAAAGTTAAATTACAATAATCACAATTACATTACATTACATTACTGAGCCTGAAATAAATAACATAATAAAAGTTCACTTTCCTTTTGTATTAGCTTTCTGTTAGCATGTCTTATGATAACGGGTCCTAAATCAGGTGTAAAATCCACTAAAAACAAATACCCTATTTATTAGTTGCCTTATAAGGCTTCCTAATCAAATAAAATATAGGTTTTAATATTTTTGGTGTGGGCGTCTGAGACTTTTTTCTGTCACTATAGATTTCATTTTTTTTTTAATGTAAATGTGGGAAAGCTTGATATGAAACATACTTTTATAATTGTTAACTACATATGTGTAGAACTGTACATAGAACTGTAACAAGGTTCCCTAGTTTTGCCTTAAATTATAAGTGACAATTTTTATCACAATTTATGACAATTACAAAGTAAATTATCTAAACTCAATTGCAATTTAAATTACGATTATGACAGCAACAGATTTTTTAAATTTCAATTATAAGGACACCATAATTGTAATTAATAATTTATTACATAGATTACAATTATAATTGACCCCAACCCTGACTTCTTCTGTTCTTTTTTGTTATTATTATCATTGTATTGATGAATAATCCTCTTATATTCTCAGAAACATGTGGACGAAATAAGCCATTTAGCTACAACTAATTTTTTTACAGCAATTTAAAAAATAACAATGTTTAATGATGTAAAAGGTCAAATTAAGTAAAAAATAAACGTGTCCACATCAATGAATGAGTTGAAACATCTTCTAATATAAACCTAAACACAATTCCACACTGAAGACAGATAAATTGTAATTGAGTTCAGATAATTCACTTTGTAATTGTAATTGCAACAAAATTCTATAAAAATGGTCAATTATAATGGGGAACCATGTTACAGTTCTATGTGCAGTTCTACACATATGTAGTTAACAATTATTGAAAGATGTTTCATATCAAGCTTTCCCACATTTTATCATTTTTTTTAAAAAAAAAGCTCAAACACCCACACCAAAAATATTAAAATCTATATTTTCATTAATTAGGCTAACAAGGTAACCAATAGATAGGAAAGAAATGAGATGATAGATATTTGTTTTTAGTGTATTTTACAGCTAATTTAGGACCAGTTATCATAAGAGATGCTAACAGAAAGCTAACACAAGAGGAAGGTAAACTTTTATTAAGTTATTTATTTCAGACTCAGTAATTGATCTAGACTAGATTATTGTAACTCTCAGGATGTCCTAGTAACTCACTAAAATGTCTCCAGTAAATTCAGAATGCTGCAGCCAGATTATTAACAGGTACTAAGAGGAGAGAGCATATTTTTCCAGAATTAGCTTCCCTTCATTGGCTTCCTGCAAAAATCTAGAATAGAGGTTAAAATCCTCATGTTAGCATACAAAGCTCTACATGATCAAGCTCCTGCATATCTTAAAGAGCTGTTTGTGCCCTATTGTCTGTGCAGAACACTCCGCTCTCAGTTTGCTGGTCTACTGGAAGTTCCAAACTTGTCTAGAAGTAGAACAGGAGGCAGAACGTTCATCAAATTGTTACAGCTTTGAGTTTTCCCTCATTTGAGAAAAACAACCATTATAAAAAGAAAATATCTACAATTACCTTTAATAAAATGTTTTTATTTATTGTTTTATAACCAATGAAGATGTCCACTTTGGTCTTTTTTTCCCTTCTAGCATTAATATATCTTTTCACTTTTGTTTAGGATTATATTTCAAGTAAATACAAAGTGAAATATTATACAATTATATTAACATGTTCATGTGGATTTGTTGTTTTTTTTTTCTTAACCCAACAAATCCGATAAAACTGTATAGCTTCTATAACTACATTTTGAAAAACAAACTACATAATGTTATTAAGTATATTTTCTGATATATAACCTTATTTTAGTAAGTTTGGGTGATAAATAAAGATACAACTGTTACAAACAACACATCGGTACATTTTAAAACCCTTTGATGTTATTTAATGACACTATCCAAACAAGTTAAAAAAAACTTAAAATAAACATAAACTTAGTGAAACTTACCGGAGCAGTATTCCAGAAAGCGGGATATGTTCAAAATCAGAGTATTTTCGCGCTTAAATAAGGGAAACTCAGAGTTTATGATTCTTAAACGCTAGCTAAGTTCTACGAGTATGTCACCATGGTAACATTCTCCGTGAACTGGACCTGCTCATTGGGTTTCTATCAGGCTCCGCCCACATGAACGCCGCTTCTCAAAGAACGTGTTTTTCACTGTTGCTAGGATACCGGTGACGATTCCGCAATATCGACTTTTTTTTTTTTTTTTTTTTTTTTAAATAACGTAATCATATCAATTGCTAAATCATACATTTAAGATTGTATATGACTACATATTTTACAATGAGTGACAGTAAAAAAAAAATACAAATATGATTTTTTTTTACGCTCCATAATATTTATACAACCATGGACTTTTATTTTGAAATGTAAACGTCCAACACAGGAAGTCTGCCGTAAACTATTTTTGTGTCGCAAACGTTTGTTGATCAGTATGTCGTCGTTGACATAGGAGTTTCGGATATTTTTCCTCACATACAGACGCAGACTTTGGCCTTTGTGAGCTAAAGATGCCGTGACGGAGGGACATATGTTACCTCTCGACAAACGCAGTGAATTAGGCATCCACGGACTGTTTTAGACACGGAACAAGTCAGAAAAAGATAGTTCTTCACTTCACACCGACTGCTCTTGCTTCAATGCTGAGCCAAAGCCTGTGTACAATCACTGAGGTCGTAAGCTAACGCGCACAGGTCAGTCAACATGTGCACCTGATCCGGTGCTGCTGGCAGCTGAGTTTAGATCACCTTCCTTCACCCAAAGCGGAGCTCCAGGGCTGGCTGGAGCCTGTCTGGGAGCCAGGATGGAGTCCGACGATGACGTTCCTCTCATCCTGACCTGGGACGAAGCTAACAGTGGTCTGCTCAGCGATGAGGCTGAAAGGAGAGACGAAAGTAAGTCACAGATGTTCTAATCCAGGGGTGTCAAACTCATTTTAGTTCAGGGGCCAAATATGGAGCACTTTGATTTCAAGTGGACCACAGATTTTATGCGAAAAAACGAGAAATTTCAACATTATTGTGCCCTAGTTTACAATAGTACGCAGGGGCGGATCTAGAAAAAATTCAATGGGGTGGCAAGAGGGGGGCAGGATTTTTTTAGAGGTGGCAACTAGGGATGTAACGATTTATCGTAAGGCAGTTAAAAATCGATTCATAGGTATCACGATTAACATCGATACTATGAAAATTGAATCGCAGTACTTTTTTTTAAACAGCAGAGGGTGCTATATATTGATCTCATCTCTTGGCCAGCAGTGTACAAGGCGGGCGGAATCTGCTACTACTTTCTTTATGGCCGCATTCTACTCTTAAACATGTTAATAAATGATTCCATACCACTTTAGCACCGAAAGAATATCTGTAATATTTCGTGAATATCTTTAAAAGTCACGTTTTTGTATTAGCTCTGTCTGCTAGCACATAGCATCTCTTCTTCACTGCACAGAATATCTGCATGCCAACCGACCACTGGGTTACCAGCGACCTCTGCTGGTCCAAACAAATATCTTGTAAATGAGTGAAATGACCTTTTTTTTTTTTTTTTTAAAGTCCAATTGTTAAGGCACAAAATGCATTTTCAGTTGCACTTTTAAAAAGAAAAATAACTAATATACAGTTTTGCATTGTTTACTATAGAACCAGAATTTAAATTAATAGGCTTCTTCATTTTTATTATTCCTTTATTTTTTTCATTCAAGATTTATTTTTAGTTAAATTGCATTGTTTTGAATAGTTTATCAAGGGATTCTTTTCGAATCGTATCGGGAGTTGAGTGAATCGTTACATCCCTAGTGGCAACATATAGCAGATGTACATGAAGCATAATGAATTATAGGGCTGGGTATTGCCAGGTACTTCGCGATGCAATATATCGTAATATTTTTGCCTTGTCAAAGATATTATTGTGATAATCTATATATATCTTGGGAAAATTAACTGTGCATTGTCAGTAACTCAGGGTGCTTTATCCTTAATGTTCTCACGTACAGTTGTTACAATGCCATCATTATGTTGTCATGGTTACTTTGAGACTTCTACACAGTAGTTTCAGTGAAAAGAAACTTGTTGCACTTTATTTTTCAATGGCAGTGTGTAACTGCTTTTTTTTCAGTGAAAATGTGCAAAAACACTAATAATAAATAATAAATAGGATGTTTTGAAGCAAATAGTTTTGACTCAATTTGTCCTCTGAATGATAAATATCTTCTGCTGAACATATACAGGAACTTGATTTTTCATCTCTACATTTTGATATTAACTGGGTAGAATATTGCGATATTGTCGTAATATCGTATGGTGACCCAAGTATCGTGATACGTATCGTATTGCAACATCATTAGCCATACTCACCGCTACTCACGATTAGATTCAAACTGCTTTTGTGTTTCATTCAGACACAAAAGACCAATTATTCTCTTTTTCTTTTTAATGAAGCAGCATATCTGCTAAGGGTGTAAGAAGAAAAATAAATTCAGCGATATATTGTGATATTTCACAGCTCGATTATCGTATTGATTCAAAAAATTCAAAATTAGGGCTGATGTGTATTAAAAGTTTTTTTCCTCAAAATGGTGATATATGATATACATCTCGATATTTTTTAACACAATAAAGTCTTACCAGAAAGACAATTCTGGGTTAAATTTGCTGATGAAAAATGCCACACAGACACATTTATTAACAAGCAGCTGCACAATATGTGCAACTTTTGACTTTTCCTCCTCTAAGGGACAGCATGTGTGAGTGCATTCTGGAGTGTGGCTGGTTTATGGGAAGGTCTGGGTTAGGATGCACTCAGTAATCTATCTAACTGTGATTTTAATGCTGGTCTGACAACTAGTGAAAGCAGCGACTCCTAAAACTAGTCTTTTAATAGAAAAATAAGCTTAGAAATATATTGATATGGGCGATATTGCAATTTTCTACATCGCCAAATAAGACATTGCGATATATTTTGACTCTCAATATATTGCAGAGGCCTAGTCTAAATCATTTTTTTGAATTATGTTTTTTAACGAAAAAAACATTTAATCGTGCGTCACTAACATTAACATATAGGGATGTAACGATTCACTCAACTCCCGATACGATTCGATTCACGATACTGGGTTCACGATATGATTTTCTCACGATTTATTTTACAAAATGGGAATGTTGACAAATGACTGAAAAATATTCCTTTATTTTTTTGGGGAAAATACTATACTATTTTCCTTTTATTTTTCATTGTCAAAAGAATCCCTTGATAAACTATTCAAAATGATGCAATTTAACTCAAAATAAATCTTGAATGAAATAAATAAAGGAATAATACAAATGAAGAAGCCTATTAATTTAAATTCTGGTTCTATAATAAACAATTCAAAACTGCATAATAGTTATTTTTCTTTTTAAAAGTGCAACTGAAAATGTATTTTGTGCCTTAACAATTGGACTTTAAAAAAAACAGTCATTTTACTGTATTTACGTCAGATATTTGTTTAGACCAGCAGAGGGCGCTGGTAACCCAGTGGTCGGTTGGCATGCAGTTATTCCACCAGTGAAGAAGAGAAGCTATGCTAGCAGACAGAGCTAATAGAAAAACCTGACTTTTACAAATATTCACGTAATATTACAGATATTCTTTTGGTGCTAAAGGTGTAAAGAATCATTTATGAGCATGTTTAACAGTAAATGGCGGCCAGAAAGAAAATAGTAGCAGATTCCACCCGTCACGTCCGCTTCTGGAAGGATTAATATATAGCGCCCTCTGCTGTTTAAAAAAAGTACTGCGATTCAATTTTCAGAGCATCGATATGAACCGTGGTACCTATGAATCGATTTTTAACTGCCTTACGATTAATCGTTACATCCCTATTAACATAGCACGTAAACGCCCGGTCACTAGGTGTCAGTGAACCACATCAGACCTTGTTAAAGTACCTCAGTCCTCAATGCATTTAGCTGGAAGTTGATTGCACATACTGGACTGGATTTTATGAATGTATGTGATTACTTTTTTTTTTGTTTCTAAAGAATTTAATAACTTAACAGAATCAGAATTTGTTGTAAAAGCAAAATACTTTTATGAAAAATTTAATTTGAGAATTTGATAATCATACCACTTGTTTTTTGATATTGGTACTTGAATTGTAGTTAGTTACCATTTACTTGTTCTCAAGTTTAAAAAAAAATTAAATGAAGTGTTTTTCATACTGTTTTACACTTGTAAAGGTGAAATTTGTAATTATTGATATTGCGATATATCTCGATGTATATTGAATTGTTTAGTGTCGGGATGAATCGTATCATGACATGCTAATTGTCATGATGCTAATCTTCAGATTCATGGTAATGCATACCCCTATTATCTGTAAACTGTTCTTTTAACCTGCATAGTGAAGTTCCAATGTAGCAGCATCCTTGCTGTAACATATGCAATAAATAAAATATAATATATTGTAAATGTAATTTACCATTTAAATAAGCAATTATTGAAAACCGAAGCATCGATTATTGTCTCAGTGCAGATTCATTGATTTTTTTTCTGTCATCCCTACTGTGCTTATGTGCTACTACATTCTTTGACCTTCAAAGCTACAGTACTTACCTGTGTATTCATCATTAGTCCATATTAAAGTGAATGCATTGTTTATTTTCCCTAATCGGGTCTATTCGAGATTATTTGGTCTTGAGATGCAAACATTATTTTATCTGTTGCTTTTTCAATGATCCTCAGTGTGTTTTTTCTAATTAAAATATCAGGGGTTCTCATGATTAAAAAGTCCATACAAACATAAAAATAGTTTGAAGTTTATAATGAATTTTATATCTTTGGATAAGTCTGAAGTAGTTGAAAAGATCTGGTGCAGTGGAAGTAAAAAAAAATATTCATGGAGTACATTTTTATTACACTTTCATAAGCTGGACAGTTTGTGTACACAAGGAGTAAAAGTGTTATTTTTAGGCTGGGCTACCAGACTCAAAACGCCACTCACTTTGTTCATTTGGGGCCCAGGGACCCACCCCCCTTTTCTTTTTTTTTTTTTTTTTTTTTTTTTTTTTGCCAATTTCCAATATAATGTTTTGTCATTTATTTGTGACTCAAATATTGCAACTGTTGGTGGCACTGAATCATTGACACATACCCATCCAGCCTATACGCAGACTAACCCCAACCTGGCAACCCGACTTGCATGTTACTGGTACTGCTGCGCATTGCGCGCATCAAAACTGGAATCGCCTACTACTCTTAAACATGTTCATAAATATTTCCTTACCCCTTTAGCACCAAAATAATATCTGTAATATTATGTGAATATCTGTAAAAGTCAGGTTTTTCTATTAACTCGCTAGCATAGCATCTCTTCTTCACTGCTAGAATAGCTGCATGCCAACCGACCACTGGGTTACCAGCGCCCTCTGCTGGTCCAAAACAAATATCTGATGTAAATACTGTACACTGATTAAAATGGAATATCTATTACCAATATATGAATGAGGCCCATTACTTGGGGGCCCCAGTTTTCAAATGACTACTCTTCCGTTAATGCTCGTTAAATTGGGCTGTAATTTGACACGGATATTCTGTGAGCTGTTTTTGTCAAGAGCCTCTCGGAGACCTTTTTTACTCGGTGGAACTGAGTCATTTGACTGAATTCTCAGGAACGTGGTATGTGCTATTTAGCGCTGAGATGTTCCTCGGGCCCGGCCGTAGTTCATCCGAACTTGTTTCTTTAAAACTGTCCTTGTGCCAAAATTCTATTGCATTAAAATCATTTCTGCTATCAAATGTTGTCATGGTCAAGGCTGTAATATTGTTATCAAAACATTTTCACTTTGCACCTTATTTTTGGAAATACTGCATATTTCTTGTTTTTGCTATTTAAAAGATCAGGGATTCTCATGACAAAAAGTCCATACAAACTTAAAAACAGTTTGAAATGTATTAATAATTTTATATCTATGGATAGGGCTTAAGTAGTTGAAAAGCTCTGATGCAGTGGAAGTGAAAAAAAAAAAGGTTAATGGAGTACAATTTTATTGCGCTTTTATGAGATGGATGTTTGTGTATGTACATTTAAAGGAGTGCACAAGGGTTAACCCAATTTTATGTGTTTTACTGTGCTATCTATCTTTTAACATGGCCCATTATTTTCACACCTCCTTGAAATATTTGGCGTCTTCGTGAGGAGGGTCACTCTCATCTTAATAAAGATGAATGTGTTTTAGTTCCTGTAAATGCACTGCAGCCATTAGGCTGTTAAATATTGACGTGCACATGCTGCACAACCAGGTTCAGTAGAGGAAGAGATGATGATGCACCAGGCATGGAGGTCCTGTGTGTGGGCGATTATGCCTAAATCAATGCACTTAAAAATGACGGCAGACATCGGATATATTGTCAAAAGTGTAACTTTATTGCTGATTGTCCTCAATAGTTAAAATGCATAGAACAATCCTAAAATAAAATGATTGAGAGGAAGATTTTTTGTCATGTTGTTGATGTAATGTGTTTGTTGATGATTTGAATTGATTTTACTGATGATTTTAAATGTTCTTATTGATTTTAAACAATTGAATGTTTTATCATTTAAAGCACATTGAGTTGCCTTGTGTATGAAATGCGCTATACAAATAAATTTGCCTTGCCTTTGCCTTGCCTGTGGCGCACATACACACATATAGACTACTCAAAGGGTAAACAAATGTACACATAGAGGGGGCGGGCTCACATCGCGCTACGATAACCCACAAGGACGGAATGCGAAAAAGTCCGAAAAAACTGTGGCGGGAAAGGAAAAAAAAAGAGGAAATAAATTTAATTTAAAAAGAAACTTGAATTTGTAAAATAAAAATCGTTTTTTATCTACATATTTGATAAATCCATCAAATAGATTTTTGGCCCAGTCCAAGAAGAGACCAAATCTTGCACAATTGGAACTTCATTTATTTTCCCCAAATGCATCTGTAACACCAATAAATTCGATTTAAAAAAAAAAAAGAAATCAATCTCAGGCTCTAACTATAGATACATTTATGAACTTTAAAACTGTGCCTTGCCAAATGTACCATGTGGGTAACAACATAATAAGTAGGAACCATAACCTGAACCATAGAAAGTAGCTGGAGTTGATCAGAAATGGCAAGACTAAGAACATACAGATTATGTTCAATGTCCATGAAATGATCATGAAACAGAAATAAGAAAATAATAATTTACTCAGTAACGGTTGGATGTAGAATGGAATGAATTACTTTACTTCTTTTAAAATGAACTTAAGTGCAAGTCAAATTACTGTCCCCATAAAAAACAATTACAGTAACATGAGTACTTGTAATTTATTACTCTCACCTCTGTAAAACACTAAGTGTGGCTGTGTGGCTTTTGTTTTCATCATGTATCAGTACCAGTTTAACTCATGGAACGTAACGCTGGATCAGCTGACTGCACCCATCAGCCTTTCTCCGCTCTGTGTGTGTGTGACTGTGTGTGTGTGTGTGTGTGCGCTGGGTGGGATCCTGGGGTGAACAGGAAGAGGAGAGTTATTTTTTCTTTTCTTTGCGTATCCAGAGGTGGTGTCTAACTAGGAAGTGGTGCTGCCTGTGCTACAGGATGTTTGAAGTGTTATATCACCTCTCAGAACAATCACATGCTCTGTGTTGGACTGAAGTTCTGCAGCTGCTGGTGGGGATTCTTCTGAGATTTCTATATTTTTCTCCAAGTGGACCCGTTTAGTCTACAGACTGTTTGTGTGTCTGGGACTTTGAACTCATCATGTTTTTGCCCTGAAGCTCCAAACACTTGATGTTTTTTTCACACTGGGATTGGATCAACAACCTTCCTCTGTGAACACATCTCCTCTGTGGATGGAAAACTGTCCGATTGCATCTCGGTCTGGGGCTGAATTGTTGCATGTAGCGTGTGAAAGATAGAGGGAAAACAGTGCATGTTTGTGTGGATCATCGCATTGGAAATAGTTTAAACCACGGGTGTCAAACTCATTTTATTTATTTATTTTTATTAATTTATTTTCAAACTCATTTTATTCAGGGGAGCAGTTTGATCTCAAGTGGGCCACAGATTTTATCCGGGAAAACAAGTACTTTCAACATTATTGTGCCCTAGTTTGCACTACTACGTATACATAAAATGCTAAATATGTAAGAAATCGACAATATCCAAGCAATAAGTGACAGATATCAAACGCAATAGGGTTTTCACTTTAAACTTACTAGATTTCATGACTCATTTCTATGAAAATATTATGTAATAATAAAGATATTGTAATGATTTTGAGTTTTTTCAACTGTTTAGTGTAAAAAATTACTGCATCTGGAAAACTGTGAGTCCCTGCAAATATTGTTGAGTTTTATACAATTACTTATGTTTTCTCTGTTATTTTTACTTTCTGCCACGGGCCGAATTGGATGCCCCAAAGGGCCGGATTTGGCCCCCGGGCTTTGAGTTTGACATATGGTTTAAACTGTCAGATCTGAAACTGGAATAGTCGATAGCTGTGAGTGAGCTTTTTACATGTTAGTTGTTTCTTTCTGCCTCGTGACACCAGATTAATACCGTCTGTGGTCTGTATCCTGTAACGCTAATGGGAGACGTTGCAGAACAAACTAATCATTTATTATGACTGATGGCAGTTGGGGTTGTTGAGGCTGCCTTGCTAAGTCTTATTATAGATCAGTGTTGAGTGAGTGACACTGTAGGGCTGGGCAATATATGAAGATTCAATTTATATTTTTACCGGTATAGAAAAACACAATATATTCTATATCGAGATATATCTTTTTATTTATTTTTTACTTGTTTTTATTTACACCGTCACACAGTACAAATAACTTCATACAAGTATTGAATATTATTTTACAGTACAGTCAATCAGTGTTCTCATTACAATTTTTCATATTTCTGAGCTATATATTTTATAATTTATTTTGTTTTAAAATAGTCATTTTAGGAGTCGCTGCTTTTGTTACTTCTCAGAACAACATGAAAAGCTCACTTATATGTATTTCTTAATGATTTTAAATCGATTTGGACTAGGCCTGGGCAATGTATTGAGAGTAAAGATATATCGCGTTTTCTTATTATATAGTAAATTGCAATATCACCTGTATTGATATATTTTAAATTTTTAGCTTATTTTTTATTTAAAGATTCATTTTAGGAGTCGCTGCTTTCGTTACTTCTTAGAACAACATGGAAAGCACAGTTAAATGGATTTCTGAGTGCGTCCTAACACAGACCAAGCCACACTACAGAACTCACTCACACATGCTGTCCCTTAGAGGATAAAAAGCCAAAAGTGGCACATATTGTGCAGCTGTTTGTTAGTAAATGTGCCTGTGTGGCATTTTTCATCAGCAAATTTAACCCAGAATTATCTTTCTGGCCAGACGTTATTGTGTTAAAGTTATCGAGATTAATATCGTATATCGCCATTTTGAGGGAAAATATTGAGATATGAGTTTTGGTCCATATCACCCAGCCCTATGACACTGTGGCTTTTCCTTTTCATCATGAACTTTGTTTTTGAATCTCATCTGGACTCAGTTTCTGCTGCATGGAATGTTCAACCATCTGCATCTCCTCCTCATGTTGTGTCTGCTGGAGGAAGACCAGCAGTTCTTCTTCAATGAGCTGAACACACACACACGTGCTTGCTAGAGCTGTAGACTTAAGGAATGTTGGTGTGTTCGTGCAGCTGAGACTCAGAGACAAACTCTCACTGATCAATGGAGTGTTTATGTGGTGGAGCTGCTGGTTTCCATGAGGACGAGAGGCCTGTTGTGATCTCCTCGTATGCTTCACTCTTAGAACCGCACAACGTTGGTAGGTACACTACACACACCTCTAGTGTGTAGTGTCAATTACATTTTTCAATTGCAATTACGTCTTAAATAATCCATCTTCAATTGCAACTCAGTTACTATTACAGTGACCTACATTTTTTCCAATTACAACTAAATTACTAATAATTATTACTTTCTCACTGAAAATCAATTACAATTACATTTTCAATTACTTACCTGTAAGTTCATTTACAATTAATCACAATTACTGAGCCTTTAATAAATAAGCCCATGATAAAACGTAACCTTCCTCTTGTGTTAGCGTTCTGTTAGCATCTCTTATGATAACGGGTCAGTGTTGACCAGGGTTGAGGTCAATTATAATTACATAATTGATCATTAATTACAATTATGGCATAATATGATTGTAATTGTAATTTAACAAATCTTCTGCTGTCATAATTGTAATTAAATTGTAATTGAGTTCAGATATTTGACTTTGTAATTGTAATTGCCATGAAAATTCTATAAAAATTGTAAATTATATTTTAAAGCAAAACTGGGGAACATTACAGTTCTATGTATAGTTTTAGACATATGTAGTTAACAATTATTAAAATATGTTTCATATCAATCTTACCCACATTTTAACATTAGAAAAAAAATTATTTGGAGGTATACTGACACAAAAAAGGTTCAGACGCCCACACCAAAAATATCAAAACCTATATTTTCATTGATTAGGAAGCCTAACAAGGTAATCAATAGATAGGGAAGAAATTACATAATACATATTTGTTTTTAGAGTATTTCACAGCTGATTTAGGACCTGTTATCATCAAAAATGGTTAACTTTTATTAGGTTATTTAATTGTGATTAATTGTAATTTAACTTTAGTAATTGAGAACGTAATTGTAAGTGACTTTATGAGGGTAAAAACTAATTGTAATTTAATTGTAATTGGAGAAAAAAATGCTGCTTACTGTAATCATAATTGAAAATTTAATTGACTCCCAGTCTGGTTTTGACCCATGTCCTAAA
Organism: Gouania willdenowi; assembly: GCF_900634775.1. NCBI lineage: Eukaryota > Metazoa > Chordata > Actinopteri > Blenniiformes > Gobiesocidae > Gouania > Gouania willdenowi. The sequence continues at coordinate 35,864,168 of NC_041052.1, forward strand.
TCAGCTGTAAAATACACTAAAAAATATTTTATAACATCCACTTTGTTTCTCATCTCTTGGTTACATTGTGACGCTTCCTTATTCATTAAAATATTGGTATTAATGTTTTTAGTGTGGGCGTCTGAGGCTTTTTTCTGTCTGTATACCTCTAGGATTACAACTGACAGGTTGTCAGAAAATTTGATTTGAAACATATTTTAATAATTAACTACGTACGTGTGTGAGCCATAGAACTATAACATGGTTCCACAGGTTTGGGTTTAATTAAATTGTAATTGACAAATTTTTATATAATTTCCATGCCAATTACATTTTAAAAAGTCAATTATCTGAACTCAATTACAATTTAATTATGATTACAACAGCAATATATTTTTCCAATTACAGTTATAATTGTAATTATTTATCATTTAGGTAATTACAATTATAATTGACCCAGACACTGGGGACTGGTGGTAAAGAAGGAGCCGTTAATGGCCTCTGTGTGATGTCTTCCAGATGGAGGAGGGAATTATGACATAGTCAACAATGCGGTGGTCTCCACACCTGGACCACAACCCAGCAGAGGCCAAACTGTGTCCCTGCAGCAGAGCTGGGAGTTGAACTACCAGGAGGCAGCCATCTACCTGCAGGTATTTACAAGCAGTCACACAGTCAGTCACATGCTCTTATACTTGTTTTTATTACTGTGAACATCAGCCTTTGCTCTTTTTTATAAAGGATATAAATGCACCCTGAGCAGCAGCAGCAGCAGGAAGTAACAAAAATAAGAAACAAACGAATACAAAAAGGAAAGAAGCATCGGTGTAATAATGTAAATGGACCTGCAGTGGTCCGTACTCCACTGTGGAATTAGGACCCCGTCTATAGAATATGGACCCCCTCCTTGTCTATTTTCCGCTGCAGATTTTGGACCCTGCCTTTTTTGCACCTTTTATATGTGGGTTTATATCCTCTGCCATAGAAAAAAGACCCAGACTCTATAATACTTATTGTATTGCAATGTGAAGCAGTTATTATTTTTGAAGAGTTTATCTATCATTATAAAAACCTGTTGTCTTTTGTTTTTATGCTTCATATTTAGTTGTGTTATTAAAATTATTAAGATTTTAATGCAAATATTCAGGGGGCAGGGTCATATTCTATAGATGGGGTCAATATTGTATCGACGCGGTCTATATTCTAAAGACGGGATCCAAGTTCTGCAGCAAAAAACGGACCTGGGAGCCTCATTGATCAATAAATCCAAGATCTTTTGCTCAAAAAAAAGATGTAGAATGTTGACATTGCCAGATGAAGGTTTGTTTTGATCTCCACTGTAAACACTCTCATTGATGTTGATGGAAAACATTTGCGCATTGCATTGTGGGATATGGAGTCCCGTAGACTGATGCATAGAAGTGTTTTTTTTTTTTTTACTTGTTTCCTTTTGTGATTTCTTGTTTCTTCTCCAGATAAGGAAAACAGTGATTAGCTTAACTTCATTTTTGTTCTACTTTGTTCTCAGACTTTCAGTTTTGGCCAAATTCATATATCTCGATCCAGATTCTATGTAAACCCCAAAATCAACATCTGCCATTACTTTGCCTCAACTTTCAGTGAAAACACCAGAACTGTGTTGGAAAGTCACTTTGACAGAGTTTTTAGGGGAAACACAAGAAATCACAGTAAGAATTAAGTAAAAACACTTCTATGGATTCATCTACAGGACTCCACATCCCACAATGCAATGCACCAAACTTTCTGAAAATTTCAATAAACAGTTTTACGTGATGTTCAAAACTTTCAAGCGCCAATTTCAACCTCTTACATCTTGTTTCGAGCCATTGATCCTGGATTTATTGACCTATGAGACACTATGTTAGGGGTTCTCAACCTTGGGGTCAGGACCCCATTTGGGGTTGTGAGACACTGGGAGGGGTTTGCCAGATTCCTTAAACAAATTAAAAATATTTTTTCATCAATTTGAGACCATTTTTGCTTATTTTTACCCTTTTTGCCATATTTTTGCTCCTTTTAATGCATTTTTTCTACATTACTCCCATTTCTCTATCAAATTTCAATGCCTTATCTTCAAAAATGTTTCACCTTCAAGACATTTTCAGCACTTATAAACCCTTTCCACCACTTTTCCTACCTAATGTTGCATATGTTGACCCATTATTGTCACTTTTAACCTCTTTTCACCATATTCATTGCTTATTTTTGCCAATTTAACCACATTTACAATTTGTCATGCCCACTATTTGCCAGTTTAAACTAATTGTTCCTACTTTTTAAATTACATTATCCCAACTCCCCTCCCTCATTTCTGCCACTTTTAAGCCAATATTGAGACTTTGAACCTTCTTTACAAATTTTTCTGTCCATTTTTGGCCACTCTAATTCGCAACATTTAACTCATTTGTGTTTTTTAAAATCTAATCACATCTTCCACTATTTTTTTTTTGTTGTCACTTTTAATCAATTTTTGATTAAAATAAGGATTTACATCTTACTAGGAAGCAAATAATAACAAACATCCTGGATGACAGTGGATATTATTCAGATAAATAAATAAATGTGTTTATCACAGATTCATAGAACAAGCATGTGTTTTTCCCTGTCTTGTAAAAAATGTCAGTCATCGTCTCCAGCAGCTTTAGAATCTGACGTAGTGTTTTTACTGTATTTCTCGGAGCAAACCTTGTCTTTACATTTATCACATATTCAGGAAGGAGAAAACAATGACAAGTTCTTCACGCACCCTCGAAACCCAAAGGCGTTGGCAGCGTACCTCTTTGCCCACAACCACTTGTTCTACATGATGGAGCTGTTGACGGGGCTGCTGCTGATGACTCTGTCCCTGTGTGAAGCCCCCGCCGTCCCCTCACTGCGCCTGGACGTCTATGTGAGCTAGCACACACACATGAACTTGCATCAGTGAGACAGGTGACGTAAACATGTGATCTGGTTCTGTGCAGGTTCACGCCACACTGGAGCTACTGGCACTGGTTATTGTTGCATTTGAGCTGTGCATGAAACTCCGCTGGTTGGGCTTTCATACCTTCATACGGCACAAACGGACCATGGTCAAGGTAACAGGCAGGATTCTTTTTAGTTATGTAGTATAATATTAACTTAATACAGACATGGGCAATCGATTCCAAATTAATGCAATATTGACTGCAAAAATGTATAAAAATGACAACAAAATTCATTTTAAAATTAATTGAATTAAATTAATCTAAATTGCTCCAAAGCCATACAAGTAAAAAGAAAAATCCAGAAAATTTGCCAGAAGAATATACGAAACAACAAAATACAAATAAGAATCAGAAATGCACAAAATGATAATCACGCAAAATGACAAAAAAAAAAATACACAAAAGGAAACAGAAATGCACAAAATAGCAAACAATTACGCAGAATTCACAATGAAATATACAAAACAAACAAAATTAGAAAAAGTTTTGCAAACAACAACAGAAATACACACAAGGACTCCAAAAATACACAACACTCACACACACACAAAACCCTTTGTTCTTTCCTGTGTTAATGCTCAGATTGTTTATTATTCTAAATGCTGACAGGACTGTTGATCATGTGACCAGAAATACTGAAAAATAACACAAAAAGTTACAAATTTACAACACAAACGCACAACGTTACTCTGAAAACACACAAAATGAATTTGGAATGTTGTGGGCACCACTGATTGACTTTCTTGGACAACAGTAGAATTTACAAACGTCTAAAGGGTTTGAGTGTGACAGCCTGTTTTTTTTAGTTTATTTAAGTTACTGTCATTACTCTAAAAACACACAAAATGAAATCAAAAACACACAAAAACCTTTGTTCTTTCCTGTATTAATGCCCGGATTGGTTATTATGCTCAATGCTGACGTGATTGTTGATCATGTGACAAAAAAAACTAAAAAATAACAGAAAAATGTTGAAAATAACAACACAAATACACAAAATTACTCTAAAAACACACAAAATGGAATCAAAAACACTCAAAACCCTTTGTTCTTTCCTGTTTTAATGCTCAGATTGGTTATTATGCTAAATGCTGATGTGAATGTTAATAATTTGACCCTTGGATAAGTCGGATCAAATTTTTGTTGCCTTGCCATGATAAAAGTAATCAATCTCTGCTGTGTTGCCATTGGGGGCGTTAAAGTATTTGTTTTTATTACCACAATGTATTAAAATAGATAAATTAGTGTGTGGTTACAACCTGTGATGGTGTTACTGAGTGTAAAAGTGTAATTAAAGGGTAAATAAATAAACGTAGAAGGCTGAATGTTGTATTCTCGTGACACAGACGTGTGTGCTGCTGCTCCAGTTCGTGGAGGCCATCGTGGTTCTGATCAGACAAACATCTCATCTGCGAGTGACCAGAGCTCTCAGGCCAATCTTTCTGGTGGACTGTAGATACTGTGGTGCCGTGCGCAGGTTTGTGAAGCCTTAAGCACACACCAACATACATGCACAGTATAAAAAAGAAGATACAGTTTTTGAACATCTTGTAAACTCATAATAAACTGAACTCCAGTGGATCTGATGTCTCGTTACCCAGAGAATCCATTAGTTTCAAAGTAAAACTTCAGTCTTTCTGTTCCTGCCTGATGGTTTATTTGTTTATTTATTTGACAGGGACAATGTACTGTACATTCATCAACATTACAGTAAATGTATCAGAGTTAGTCTAATGGATATTTTTCATCTGTTGTTTCTGGACAGCAGTTAAAAGTCACCCTTAATGTCGGAAATGAACTGAATAAATAAATAAATAAATTCATGTTGGGTGTGGGATACATATGTATGTGTATATACGTATATATGCATATGTGTGTATCCATAAAATGAAGAGTCCGTCCTTAAGACTGCTCTACTGTAAAGTGCCTTGAGATACCATTGGTTATGATTTGGCGCTATACAAATAAAGATTGATTGATTGATTGATAAATAAATAAAATAAATGATGAGATGAGAATTTCTGTGAATGCGACCATGTCGGAAATGAACTGAATAAATAAATAAATAAATAAAATAAATGATGAGATGAGAATTTCTGTGAATGCGACCATGTCGGAAATGAACTGAATAAATAAATAAAAAAAAAAAAATAAAGGTCCAGTATTATGCAATTTTTCACCCATCGCCATTTGTTCTAAGAACCCCAACAACATAGTATTTGAGGTTTATATTCCAAACTCGCCGGTTTTCCAGAGTTTTAGCCTCTGAAAAGTGACTTTCTACACAGTTCTGAAAACGGGCTGTTTTGGGGACTTCATGCATATTCATGAGTGGGCGTGTCTGTTGATGCTAACTTAATGGCTTGCTGTTGCCAGGGAGATCAGTGATCACCAAAACGATTTTCTTTTGCTATCCACACACTATTGTTATTGTTATTGTTACTGTAATAAAGTAAAACGCATGGTTATTTAAGCGGCTATTGCAGGGCCCTATAAAATTTGCGTTAACAAAAACGCTGTTGTGCCTGGCTAACTAAGAATAACTCAGTCCATGTTGTCCTTTAGTTCTTCTTATTCTAGCCTTTTGTCCGTGCCCCGTAGGTTCACATTCACAGTCAGCAAGCTACCTCAAGTACAACCGTGTCAGTGGGAACTTCTGGTTTACAAAATAAAAGTCAGTTGGAACAACGTTACTATATTAGAATGTTACATTCTAGATTCTAACAACATCTCATCAAAGCTACAGAAGATAGGATCATTTAAATTAGGTTAATTAAAAAAAAAACAATAATAATAAACCTGCTCAGATTCAGTAAACCATTGATCCCTGAGAGGAAATTGGGTGACATTAATGCAGTTCTCATATTTATATGAAATATAAATAATTAAAAAGGAGCAATCAGAATAATCCATGTCTAGACACTGGAAAAAAATGACCCTAAGTCTATGTAATTGATGTGGCACTTTTTTCCCCAATTGTGTTTACTGTGAAGTCAGTCTTAAATTTAATTTCAAATGACATTAAAAAGTCTTGAATTTCATTTGACTGAAGCTGTAGGAACCCTGAAAAATAAAATAAAATGCAAGACAACTCCTGGCTATCAGGGCTGATGATTGCAGATCTGATTATTCAAAAGCTATTTTCTTAGCTGGGCTTTAATGAATTACATGTGGGACTGGCTCTAATATTTACAGGTAATACATTACATTAATGGGCAGCTTGAAATGCAAAGGACAACTGGCCAAAAGCACTCATTCTCATACTCATCGTGCAGTCTCCTCTAACTTTCCACACCATGTTTTACACTGAGTGACATTCTAGTATTTATAAATAGATTAATTTGAACGTAATTATTTTGCTGCATGCCTTTGCTTTAAAACTGTAGCCTATAGTATTTGTTGATATTTGGAGGTTCATAAACCTGCAGTAGAAACTTTTCATTTTATCCAATCAGAAACTTGCGTCAGATCTTCCAGTCACTCCCTCCATTCATCGACATCCTCCTGCTGCTGCTTTTCTTCATGGTTATATTTGCTATTCTGGGTGAGTATATTCAATATATTTTAACTAATATTACGAACAAAGCAAAAAGATGGAAATTGCTGCTCGAAAGTCTGTTTGTTTTTTTTTTACCTCCACTGAAAACACTGGCTTTATTGACATTGTTGCAACACTTTCATGCATCTGTCTACAGCAGTTTGTTCTCAACCTCGGGTTAGGACCCCATTTGGGGTCGTGAGACACTGGGAGGGGGTCACCAGATGCCTTCAAGAAAACTAAGAAAGAGCCTATTTTTGCCTTATTTGTACCCTTTTTCTGCAACGACACCAAACTTGCCCATATTTTTAACCTATTTTCATCACTTTTTCTTGCATATTTTTGCTCCTTTTAATTTGAATTTTGCTACATTTCTCCCATGTCTGTCACTTTATCAATTTCAATGCCGTCTCTGCACATTTTTCCACTTTCAAGACATTTTTGGCACTTATAAACCCTTTCCAACACTTTTCCCACCTAATGTTGCATATGTTGAGTCCCATTATTTTCACTTTTAAGTTTAACCCCCTTTTCACCATATTTATGTTTATTTTTGCTGATTTACCACATTCACAATTTGTAATGCAGATTATTTGCCAGTTTAAACAAAATTTTCCAACATTTTTAAATTCAATTACCCACATTTGCAACTTTTTCAACCAATTTCTAACCCAATTTCACTACCTTTCCTGCAGTTTATCCATTTTATTTTTGATTAAACAAAGATTTACATCTTTAACATGACTATATACTATGGTGCAAATAATTATAAACTTCCTGGATAACAGTGGATATTATTAATTACATAAATAAATAAATGTGATTATCACAGATTCATAGAACAATGGACCATCATTTTGCTGACTTTTATGGATGGACCCCAAAAATCTCTCCCCTTATAGATAGTCCTGTCTCCACATGACTGTTCTTCAATGTTCATGTCTGTGTTCAACCATCTTCAGCTTTACTAGGGGTCCCCAGTGTCTGGAACCTATCTATTTTGGGGGTTGCGGGCTGAGAAGGTTGAGAACCACTGGTTACGGACTTCACTACCAAAATGCAATGCAAAAAACTTTTCTCAGGAAGTCAAACCAATGTTTGGAGTGAAGATAAAAACACATTTTTGAAAGGATATTTCAACACTTTACATATTTTCATTGGAGCAAATAATCTTGTATTTATTGATCTTGGAGGCCTACACTGTCTTTATTCTGATTAAAAAGAAATAAAAAATGATTTGCTCCAGCAGCTTTATTTTTAGCTTTAGATTTGGAAATCTGCAGATTTCATCAAGCACCGATGACTTCTTAGAAGAACATCCATCTAATTTGTGTAGAAGATCAAAAACGATTACAAGTTCTTGAACAAGATGTTATAAGTTTTCTTCCTTTTTTTTTTTTAACCTCTCCCCCAGGTTTCTGCCTTTTCTCCACGAATTCCTCTGACCCTGTAAGTTTGTCTCTCCGCAACTTTGATTTTATTGATGTAACTCGGAGGGCCTGTGGTGCTTCTGTTCGTGTCTGCACGCTCCAAATGTAACCTCTGTCCTCTATCCTCAGTACTTCAACACCCTGGAGAACAGCCTGGTCAGCCTGTTTGTTCTGCTGACCACAGCAAAGTAAGCACCGCTCACACACACCACACACACACACACACACAGATGTACAGTACATGTGTAACTTCACTCTGTGTCTCTTCTGCTGAAGCTTCCCAGATGTGATGATGCCAGCGTACTCCAAGAACCGCTGTGGTCCTGTGTTTTTTTCATCGTTTACCTCTCCATCGAGCTCTACTTCATCATGAACCTGGTACACAAAGCATCAGTCTGTCCACTTTAAGTTTTCCTGCCAGAGTAAAAGGGAAGTAACAAGACGTGAAGATCAAACTATAATTTGGTATCAGTTATGGCTAGAATAAACACTTCCCATGAGCTATCCTAAGCTAGCTAATTCTTTAACTGAAACATTTGACGGCTGCATTTTCTCTGCATTTTGGTAGCGTAGGTCCTTTGATTGTCCCGAACTCTCACTCACTTTTCATAGTTAATACACTTTTGGACTCCTTCTTACACGTTTACTTAATTTATCTCGATCAAAGATGGGGAACTACTATCACAGCGGGGCACTAAAATATGATTTGTACTGTATTCTGATCCAAGGGTCACATGGACCAATAGCACAGGAAACAACATAGTCTGGTGTTTTCTGGAGTCGTTCTGTATATTTTTATTGTCATTTTTGAATTTCTTGTTGTTATTTGTTTAGTTTGGTATGTTTTACTGTCATTCTGTGTGTTTTTGGTCATTTTGCATTTTTGCATTTTTGCATTGGCCTATTTGGTTTTTTTATTTTTGTGTGTTTAGAAGTCATTTTTGTGGAATTTAATTGTCATTTTGTACTGTTTTTGGTATTTTTGTAGTCATCTGCTATGTTTTTGGAGTCATTTTGTGTATTGTTGTTGCATTTCTGTATATATTTCTCTTATTTTGTGTGTTTTGTTGTAGTGATTTTCTGTGATTTTTGTTTCTTATTTAGGCATTTGTGTGTTCTGGACTCATTTACTATGTTTTTATTTATTTTTTTGTTTTAGGAGAATTTTTTTTGTGTATTTTATTGTCATTTTTCTGTATTTTGTAATTGTCCTTGTCTGTTTTTGGAGACATGTTGTGTAATGTTGTTTGTAATTCTGTATATTTCTCTTATTTTGTGTGTTTTGTGTTGTTTTGTGTGTTTTCTGGTATTTTGTGCAACGTTTGTGTGTTTCTGGAGTCATTTGGACATTTTTTATTTTTGTTTTGCATTTCTTTCTGTTGTGTTTATTTTCATATGTTTTACTGTCATTCTGAGAATTTTTGCGTAATTTGTCTCTCATTTTGTGTGTTTTAGGACTGATTTTTGTGTGGTTTTATTGTCCATTTTGTGTATTTACTTTGGGGGCCGCACAAAATTAGTCCAAGGTACCCATGTCTGATCTATAGTGTGTTCTCTAAAGGTTTCCTACAGTTGTTTCCCTGTGTTTTCTGCGGCCTCTTCCAGCTCCTTGCGGTGGTGTTCGATACGTTTAACGGTGTGGAGAAGATTAAGTTCAAATCTCTTTTGCTGCACAAACGCTCAGCCGTCGACCACGCCTTCCAGCTGCTGGTCAGCCGACAGGTTTGTCTCATCTGTGGCTGCCATGATAAATGATGTGACGCTGACGCAGGCGCTCACACGTTCCCCCTCCTCCTCCCCTCCCAGAGGCCGATGGGTGTGTCACTGAAACAGTTTGATGGTCTGATGCGTTACTACAGACCACGGATGTCTGCACGAGACCGCTTCCTCACGTTTAAAGCTCTCAACACATCGAGGGCTCCAATGCTCAGGTAACCACACGGCGGGGGGATCACTCTGGGATGGGAACTTTTATCCACGAAGGTGCTACAAAGATGCGATTTTCTGATTCATTATCAACATTCCACATACCCTATGTTTGTGTTTTAGTTGTTTGTTGTTATTTATTTGTATGTTTATTTGTATTGTTGTGTCAAACATAGTAAACAGATTTTGACCTTAGGCCAGCGGTTTCCCAACCTCTTTTGGCTTGTGACCCCCATTTTAATATCCTAAAATTCTGGCGACCCTAGGGACATTTCTTTTTGGAGAATACAATTAGTCAGGATAATGTGACATGTAGGGCTGCCAACTTTGGTCTCAGAGCAGAGAGGGAACAAATGAAGACATCTACTATTGACTCAATCCTTTTTCTGCACAAGAACATAGATTATCCTCATATTTGATATGTGGATTATGTAAATAGAACCACTGCCGTCTCTGACGTTGCGGGCACACTGCCACCTTTTATGTGTTTGACGTGCGTTTGTTTCCCCATGCGCTGATCTGATGTTGACATTAACAGTTGTTTATTAATAAATGCAGGCTTACCATTAAAACAAATGTCAGGTTTTAATTGTTGGTTTTAAGTTGGGCACAGATATAAATACCTAATGTCTGTAGGACCTGTAGGTTTCACGTTTGCTTTGTCGGAATTTGGTCAAAGCTTGAATAAGGTTCATATCATAAATGGTCTGTGTTTAAAAAGCAAAGCGGCACCACAAAATTCCAAAACAAAATATCTGTCTCTCTTTTTCTTTATCCTCGTCTTCCTCTGCACCTGCTCATTCATTTTTTTTGTTTTTTTTTTTTGTTTTGGTCGAGTAAATGCTATGTGAGCCATAGTCTTGGTCAACCAACCATTTTCTTGATTGACTACAGCCTGGTGACATGATGCGCCAGCTCAAATATTTTCATACTGCATTTTATAACTAGAATTATGTTTGAGAAAGTCAAAGTATAGAATAGTGTTTGAGATTGTGTGTGGCTGTTTTACTTTGAAAAAATAAATTAAAAAAAAAATAACTAAAAAAAATATATATACTGTAACTTAAATCATTAAAACAAATTTTTTTATTCATTATTAGGCATTTCAGGTGACCTCATTTAAATTCCGCGGGACCCCACATGGGATCATGACCCCAAGGTTGGAAAAACACTGCCTTATGCTGCATTTGATTGCACTCGGAACCCGCAAAGATCTGGGTCATCAGTTTCGACCTCTGAGGTAAATGCGTTTCATTCAGTAAGCTCGGAAAACATGGCTGGCCACAGCAAGCTGATGTTATTTTCATATTTTCGAGCAGGAAAAATGCCTGCTGGGAAATATATATTAGCTCCTTGAGGGTAAGAGAGAGAGAGAGAAACGTCATATACTTTAAGTAAGACTTGAAACGCACCAGCGGGGGGAATCCTGCATGCTTCATTGACAATAGACTGTAGAGCAGGGGTTCTCAACTGGTTTCATTCAGTCATCCAAACTTAGTTTTTCAAAAATAGCTGTTGAAAACATTTTTGTTTAAATAAATTTATATATTTTCCTGTGCAACATGCATTTCACATTCACAGCATGCCTGTCAAAAGAAGCTGTTTGTGACCCATCCAGTACAGGTTTGCGACCTACTTTTGGGTCTCGACCCACCAGTTGAGAATCCCTGCTGTAGCGAGTTCATTGAACTATACGGGTATCATTAATTAGGCAGAGCGGCGTTCAAATGAACAGAGTGTGGATAGAAATACCACTACAGAGTTGTTCTACACTTTTTAGTAACACACGTAACAATTAGACGGTTAAGAGCAAAAATTTGAGGAGAAAGTGACTGTTTACGTCTAACTGTGGGCACCGCCATTTTGCTAAAACCTCATTCCCCACCGACTCGGGGTGCTTGAATCCTGCCCGAGTTACCGACTCAGGGTCCCAGAGCTCAAGGGCCGTTTATTGCACTTTTCCGATTCGTTCTATTGGATTTATCCGGGTTCCGAGTGCAATCGAATGCAGCATTTTGCCGTGGAAGAATTTCATTAAATTTTGGATTGGATCCAGATCAACATACGGATTCTGGATCAGTTTGAAAAATTGATGATGCCTTATGTTCAGCCTCTCTGATCTGGTTCTACAGCACCTTTCTGCTGGTGACTTTGTGCCTTTTAAAGTGTAATGATCATTGTATCACGATCAGGATCACTGACAAATAATCTGAGAAAGAGGAGATTTGGAACATGACAGAGGTTTGCTCTGAGTGCTCTTGTTTATTTTTTTTTATGTGTTTGTTATTTAGTATATATTCCTCACATTTTGTGTTTTTTAGTTGTAGTTTAGTTTGGTTTTTGGAGTCAATTTGTGTATTTTTGATATAATTATTGAAATATTTTTCTCACATTTTTCAGTATTTTTGTACTTTTCCAGGGGACAATTGTGAATAAGAACTGTGTTCTTAATTTATCCTCGCATGGTCAAATAAAAGTTAAACAAAAAATAAAATAAAATTGTGTGTTTTTTTGTACAGTTACTTTGCCCCAGCTGCCAGTTTCTCATGTGTGGTCTAACTGATATTTGCTCTCTCACAGTCTGCAGGACTTTTATAAGTTCTATGAGGTCACTGGTCTGAAGTGGAAGGTAACTAAACCCACGTTTGTGTGCGTGGTTGTTGTTTTTGTCTCATTGTAAAACCTCATGTACAGTGGATGTGTGTTGATAGGCGCGGCCGCAGTGGAGAACATTGGTTCGATGATCTCCCACACACCACTGTTCTAATCTTCAAAGGTTGTTCTCTCTCTTTGTCTCTCTCTCCTGTTGTTCCTGATCCCACTCATGCGTTCCCTCTCACACAGCTCACCTCCCTCTGCTTTAACAGGCATCAACCTGCTGGTGAGTCAAAGGTCCTACCAGTACATCATGTGTAGGTTTTGCTCCATCCCACCATCCACCACATTAGCTCACAGATAACGGGGTCTTTCCGCGTCATTTCAAGACATTTTACCAATTGTTCCGTAATTATTCAATAGGCACACTGTAACATTTTTAGTTTTTATCAGATTAATACTTTTTGAGATATGGCCAATTTAGTGAAACGAGTATTTGTCATTTACATTTTTCAATTACAATTACGTATTCAACTATCCATGTTTAATTACAACTCAGTTACGATTACTGTGACTGAGCTTTTTTTCCAAATACAATTAAAATTGCAATTATTATTTTCCCCCTGAAATTAAATTACAATTACGTTCTCAAATTATGTCTTAAAATACATCTAATTTGTTTCTCATCTCTTGGTTACCTTGTTAGGCTTCCTTATCCATGGAAATATTGGTATTAATATTTTTGGTGTGAATGTCTGAGCCTTTTTTTTTTTGTCAGTATAGCACGAGATTTAAATTTTTATTAAATGGTAAAATGATCCTGAAAACGCCATAAATGTGTTGGGAAGTCACTTTGTTTTTAGAACAAACACAAAAAAAATCACAGTAAGAATAAAACAGTAATTCTATTATTTTATTAAATGGTAAAATGATCCTGAAGAGAACTGACAGGTTGCGGGGGAAAGTAATGTAAACATTTAATAATCATAGAACTGTAACATGGTTCCACAGGTTTTGAGTTTAATTAAACTGTAAGTGAATTTGGTGATTTTTCTAGAAAAAAATTCTATAAAAAACTGTCAATTATCGGAACTCAATTACAATTCAATAACTATTACAACAGCAACAGATTGTTTTCAATACAATTACGTCATAATTGTAATTAATTATCATTTACACAATTACAATTATAAGTGACCCCAACCCTTTTATGGGTTGATTTTCAATCTGAAATTGAAATCTGATATCTTTTTAATTTATTGTATAAGGTTACGCTTTCTTGGGAGTTGTAAACTATTTTTCATTTTATTTTGGACCTCACCTTTGGGTTATTTCACCACTCACAAATATTGAAAATCCTTTGCTTTCCTTCTGTGTCTAATGATCATTTGTTATTAGTTTTTCACACGCTTTTTTGCCAAGTATTCATCCAATCAAAACTAAACAATTTACACTGTGTCTATTGAATAATCATGGAACAGACTGTTTGTTTTGACTTGCAGACGCTGGTTAGTGGCCATCAACGGGCATCAACGGGGTGTGGATTCTTGTAGAGACGTACACGCTCAACAGTAAGACATTATCACGCACGCATGCACGCACACACACACACACACACACACACACCCAACACACACACACACACACACACACACACACACACATTCCTCTTGACAAATATCTCCCTGTTCTCTCTTCTTCAGGTGGCTTTTCCTGGTCCAGACTGGTCCCTGGAGTTACATTGTGTTTCTGACCAGTAGGTGGACCTTTATTGTGAAAAACCAAGAAAAGCTGTAGCCATACCCATGAAACATCCTAACGCTGAATATTATTGAGTTTAACTCAAAGTGTTCACAAATACAGCACGTGCTTCACAACCTAATGCATTTTGTTTGGCAAATAAGAAACAGCATTCAAACAAATCGGGCATGTTTTACACCTACAAAGATTGCAAAAAACCTTTTTACAACAACAAGAAACTGTCATTTGGCACCAATTTTTCATTTTTCAGATCCACACTCAAATGCCTTGTTTTGTACTTGAAGGATTTTCATTGTACTGATTTAATGTTTTGTATTTGCAAATCATATTAAGTTTGTTTGTGAATTTTTGGGGCGAACCAAATTTAGTTTTTCAAAAATATCTGTTGTAAACACACATGTATAATCTTTTTTTAAAACATAGATCTATATATTTTCCTGTGCAACATGCATTTCACAGCATGCCTGTCAAAAGAAAAGTTTCTTTCAAAATAAAAGACAAGTCCAGCATGACAGACATTATTTATTTATTTTTGACCGGCTGTCCTCAACCCACCCAGTACAGGTCCGCGACCCACTTTTGCGTACCGACGCACCAGTTGAGAATCACTGCTCTCATGTTTTATTATGAAAAACCAAGCACATTTGTTGCAGACAGTTTGAGAAACAAATAAAGCTGCTAGCTATAATTTTTCATCAGATAAAGACACAGTGAAGGCCTCATAGATCAATACATCCAGGATCATTTCCTCAAAAAAAAAAAAAGGACTTAAAATTGTCACCCAAAAATTGTTTTAATCTCCACTGTAAATACTCTCTTCTTGATATTGTTGGAAAAGCTTTGTGCATTGCATTGTGGGACGTGAAGTCCCTTAGACGGATGCATAGAAGTGTTTTTACTTCATTCTTACTGTGATTTCTTATATTTCTTCACCAGACAAGTGATTGGCTTGACTCCATTTTTGTTCCAGTTTGTTCCCAGTATTCCCTGTGATATAACCATTCTTTACTAGAAATTCTTTGAAAACGCCATAAATGTGTTTGGAAGTCACTTTGTTTTTAGGACAAACACAAAAAATCACAGTAAGAATAAAACAACACTTCTATGCGTTCATCTATGGGACTCCACATCCCACAATGCAATGCACAAAACATAGCGTGGAGATCAAAACAAATGTTGAACTGGCAATTTCAAACCTTTTATATATTTTTTCTGAGTAAATTATGTTTAAATATGAGGCCTACACTGTCTTTATCTGATAAAAACAAAAACTTCATCTTCATTAAGTAAAAAATAGTTACCATGTCCCATCAAAGACCACTAGAGTCCGCTCTCGGAGCACGATAAGAGAAGAAAAGGAAGTGTGAAGTAAATTCAGTCAGTTGCACACTTTCACCTCATGTACAATCAACAGCACAGAACAGTTTAAGGCCTGTTTGAGTAAATATTGAATAATAAATGTGTGTGTTTAAGGTACTGTGTAACAGTAAGTCTGCATTATAAATAAAGGAAGTAAAAGTAACTCTACTTCCATGTTCTCTTACAGTTTACGGCGTTGAGGTGTTACTGAAAATATCCGGTTTGGGGCCAATGGAATATTTCAGCTCTGGCTGGAATCTGTGAGTTACACACAAGTCAGGATTAATGAACTCAGCATTTAAAAAGCTTCATTAGCTCCTCATCCAGGGTTGGGGTCAATTATAATTGTAATCGCATAATTGATCATTATTAACAGTTATGGTGTAATTATAATTGTAACTGTAATAAAAAAACAGTTGCTGTTGTAATCTTAATTAAATTGTGATTGAGTTTAGATAATTGACTTTATAATTGTAATTGACATGAAAATTCTATAACAATTGTCAATTATGATTTGACGCAAAACTTGGGAACCATGTTACAGATCTATGTACAGTTCTACACATACAGTATGTAGTTAACAATTATTAAAAATTTGTTTCATATCAAGCTTTACCACCTTTTACCATTTAAAAAAAATAAAATAAATCGAGGGGTATATTGACACAAAAAAGGCTCACACGCCCACACCAAAATTATTAAAACCTATATTTTCATTGATTAGGAAACCGGACAAAGTAATCAATAGATAGGAAAGAAATTATATGATAGATATTTGTTTTTAGTGTATTTTACAGCTGATTTAGGACCCTTTATCATAAGCGATGCTAACAGGAAGCTAACACAAGAGAAAGCCTAACTCTTATTCATTTATTTATTTCAGGCTCAGTAATTGTGATTAATTGTAATTGAAGTTTAGTAATTGAGAACGCAATTGTAGTTGACTTTCTAAGGATAAAAAATTATTGTGATTTTAGTTGTAATTGGAAAAAATGCTTGTCACTATAATCAGAATTGAATTGTAATTGTTTCTGCTCTGCTCGTGCTTCCAGGTTCGACTTTTCCGTCACCATCTTTGCCTTCCTGGGTCTGATCGCTCTGGCCTTCAACATGGAGCCTTTCTACTTTGTCGTCATTCTCAGACCTCTTCAGCTGCTCCGGTGAGCTTTACTGTGTGTACTAGTAAACAAACATTCAGTTTTACTAGTAAAGGTTAGAGGCACACTAGTGAACGAGTAGCAACTTACTGCAGTAGTGAAGCTAAATCATCTACTAGGTTATTATTTAGTGTTACAGGTAGTACTAGTCAGGGTTGGGGTCAATTATAATTGTAACCGCACAGTTGATAATTCATTACAATCACGTCATAATTGTAATTAGAATTGGAAAACATCTGCTGCAGATGTAATCGTAATTGGATTGTAATAGAGTTCAGATAATTGTAATTTGTAATTGGCATGGCAATTTTTTAAAAACTGTCAATTACAATTTAAATAAAGGCAAACCTGGGAACCATGTTATAGTTCTACTGCTTACACACATACGTAGTAAAAGTCTGTGTAAAGCAAATTTTCTTCTAAATACATTAAATAGGTCATAACTGTATTCCTTAAAACATGTACAAAGCCATTCAAACATTTATAATGTAATTGTGGAGCTAGGCTTTCACAAAACTGTGTTTCAAATTTCTATGTTCAGGATTTAATGGGCGGGTCAGAAATCATAGCCGCGTTACGTAACATAGCCATCATTAGCATAAACTCGACCCTGCTGCTGAAGCACACCAAACTTCCGCGGCCTCCAGCGAGCGCAATTCACCCCCTAGCCGAAAACAAACCACATATTCAGACTCGGGGGAATAAAACGCGTCACACACTTTTTTTGCACCGCGACTGTGTGTTTCGCCTCTTTTGAATGCAGTTCTGACTCTACTCAGGAGAGATTCACATATTCGGACTCGGGCAGAGCAGACATTTCCGCTGACACCTCGTTTGGCCCGATTCCAGCCCTTTTGGAAAATCAAAGGGAGAAGCACTATTGACGCTGTTCTCTCCCATAGACACAGTAAATGGAGGCGGTACCCTTCCTGCGTGTGGGTGTGGTTCCAGCGCCTCTAACTGACACGCCCCCAGCGCTTCAGAGCAGAGAGAAGTGCTCATTTTTTCAACATTTTGAGAACCTCATTTTTAGCGATATTTTGTTATTTTTCCAATTTGGCTCAGTGGTCAATGACACATGTTGCTGTGGTGTGAAAAACTCATGACACACATTTATTTCTGCTTTACACGGACTTTAACAATTAATAAAATAGATTTCATATTTCTTTTCCCATCGTCAGTTCTCTTGAGGATCATTTTACCATTTCATTTTTTTTTTTTTAAATCCACGGGTATACTTACAGAATAAAGGCTGCCACGCCCACACCAGAAATGTTAATACCAATATTTTCATTGATTAGGATGCCTAACTAGGTAACCAAGGATGAAAAACAAATTACATGATAGATAATATTTTTTTGTGTGTATTTTACAGCTGATTTGGTCAACGCTCAGTAATTGATTAATTTGATTTAAACTTGATAAATTAATTGTAAATAACTTTCAGGGGAAAATTAATAATTGTAATTTTAATTGTAATTTCAAAAAGTGCCGGTCACTGTAATTGTATTTGAGTTGTAATTGAACATGGATAATTTAAGACAGAATTGTAATTAAAAAATGTAATTGACCCCAAACCTGGTATTAATGAAGTTTTTACCAGTAACATTCTAGTTCTAGTAGAAACACAAAATTGTCTATTAGTAGAGGATTTAACTTTACTAATAAGGTCTTCTCATGCAATAGTGCTAGTAAAACAAAATTCTAGTTTACTTGTACTACTAGTACATACAAAATTTAAGTAGTACTACTAGTAAACAGTTTTTAGTTTACTAGTAGTACTAGTAAAGCCAATAGATGCACGAGTAGTAATTACAGCAAGTATTTTTTTCCTTCTTTTTGAATGAAATGTTAAGGTTTAATTTATTCAGACATCTTTTTTCAGGAAGTTTGCTTTGATCTTGACAGTTGAAACATGTCAGGAGATCAAAGTAAATTTCCTCTGAAAAAAAGATGTCAGGGTTAGTTCTGTGCGTACTATGAAATTGAATCCTGGTGGCCCCACTGCTTGTAGGCCTAATGCAAATGAAGTCAGGAGGAATTATAACTGCACTATTTGCTTCTTTACAACTAGTGAAGTCTACTCGTGCACTAGTAAACCAGAATTGAGAACATGTGCTCCAAATGTGAGAACTAGTAGAGCTGGACTATGAGATTACATCAAAGCACAAACAGCTTTCCATACCTTTTAATGTCAGAGTGCAGATTCATTTACACGCTCTCTGTGCCTGTTGCAGGTTATTCAAGATAAAGCAGAGGTATCGTAACGTGTTGGACACCATGTTTGAGCTCCTCCCCAGGATGGCCAGCCTGGGACTCACCCTCATCATTTTCTACTACTCCTTTGCCATTGTGGGAATGGAGTTTTTTGCTGATGTGGTTTACCCAAACTGCTGCAAGTAAGTAGGAGTGAGTGAATTTGAGAATCTCCACCCCGTGATATATGAATTTGATACGGCTGAACAAAACAAACTTAAAATGTGCTACATCAGTGTACATTAAAATTGTTTAATTATTTTCTTTGTTTACCATTTTTTTTTTTTTAAATCTTTTTTTTTATCATTAAGTTTTTTTATATAAATTCCTATGACTTCTGGTTAAATATGGCCCTGTTAGAGCCCAAAATGTAAAAAGACATGAATTGTTATAAAAATAAATTGTAATAAAATATAAATTGTAATAACTGGTCAATAATGTAATAAGATGCTGAACCCAAAATGTAAACACTTTTTTCATTATTACATTATGGAGCAGGAAAAATTGTTTAATAATTGTATTACATCATAGAGTGAGTCAATGATTTATGGATTAAAGGTTTTATTCAACGTAGAGGGTAGTAAGATAAGATCTAAGCTTTATTCGTCCCACAAATGGAAATTTGCAGATAAATAAAATAAAACACAGATATGTGTGTGTGTGTGTGTGCGCTTGCGTGTTAAGGCTAGGTTAATGCCATTGCTAGGCTAATGCTCTTTTGTTGCTGTTGCTAGGCTTATGCAAAGTCTAGGTTAATGCTAATGTTAGGCTAATGCTATCGCTAGGCTATATGTATATGAAAAACTGGACAGCACCAGGCCCTGACATGATACACGCCTACTGGCTAAAGAAACTCACGGCACCCCATGAGCGCTTGGCAGCACAAATGAACCAGCTGCTGAGAGATGGGAATAACCCTGAATGGCTAAACAAAGGGCGCACAATCCTGATCCTCAAGGATCCCTCAAAGGGTACAGTCCCATCCAACTATCGACCCATGACCTGCCTCTTCACAACATGGAAGCTTATGTCTGACATTATAGCGGCTAAGATAAGCGGGCACATGGATCAATACATGAGCACAGCTCAGAAGGGAATCGGTAAAAATACCAGAGGTGCCAAGCACCAGCTCCTGGTTGACAGAACAGTCGCTAGAGACTACAGAACCCGAAACACTAACCTGAGCACTGCCTGGATTGATTACAAGAAAGCCTACAACTCAATGCTACATACTTGGATCATTGAATGCTTGAAGCTATACAACATAAACAGAAGTCAAAGAGCCTTCATTGCAAACTCGATGAGGCTGTGGAAAACCACCTTCTAGGCCAATGGCAAGCCACTTGCACAAGTCTCCATCAAATGTGGCATATACCAAGGAGACGCCCTGTCCCCACTGCTGTTCTGCATAGGTCTGAACCCCCTCAGCCAAATAATCAACAAGACTGGCTATGGATACCAACTCAGGAACGGGGCCACCATCAGCCACCTCCTCTACATGGATGACATCAAGCTGTACGCTAAGAATGAGCGAGACATAGACTCACTGATCGATACCACCCAGATCTACAGCACAGACAATGGGATGTCATTCGGACTAGAGAAGTGTGGTCAGATGGTGACTAAGAGAGGGAAGGTGGTCCACACAGAAGGGGTCTCATTCCCAGAAGGAACAATAGCAGACATTGAGGACAGTTACAAGTACCTCGGAATCCCACAAGCAAATGGCAACCTCGAAGAGGTGACAAGGAAAGCGGCTACGACCAAATACCTCCAACGAGTAAGGCATGTCTTAAGAAGCCAGCTCAATGGCAAGAACAAGTCCCGGGCAATAAACAGCTACGCCCTGCCAGTAATCAGATACCCTGCAGGAATAATAAGCTGGCCAAAGGATGAGATACAGACCACAGATGTTAAAACACGAAAGCTCCTAACCATGCACAGAGGGTTCCACCCCAAATCCAGCACCCTGAGACTGTACGCTAGCCGTAAGGAAGGAGGCCGAGGACTAGTGAGTGTGAGAGCCACTATCCAGGATGAAACATCCAAGATTCATAAGTACATCAAGTACAAGGCTCCAACAGATGACGTGCTCAGTGAATGTCTCAGACAATGGGGAACAGAAGATGAGGTGTTGGAGGTTCCGTCATGGGAGGACAAACCCCTACATGGGATGTACCACCGAAACATTACTGAAGTGGCGGATATCAGGAAATCGTACCAATGACTAGACAGAGCTGGACTGAAGGACAGCACAGAGGCACTCATCATGGCTGCACAGGAGCAGGCCTTGAGCACCAGAGCAATAGAGGCCCAGATCTACCACACCAGACAAGACCCCAGGTGCAGACTGTGCAAAGAGGCTCCCGAGACAATCCAGCACATAACTTCAGGGTGTAAGATGCTGGCAGGGAAAGCTTACATTGAGCGCCATAACCAAGTGGCTGGAATAGTGTACAGAACCATCTGTGCAGAGTATGGGCTGGAAACCCCAAGGTCAAAGTGGGAAACACCTCCAAAGGTGGTAGAGAATGACCGAGCTAAGATCCTGTGGGACTTCCAGATACAGATGGACAGAATGGTAATGGCGAACCAACCGGACATTGTGGTGGTGGACAAAGAGCAGAGGAAAGCCGTTGTGGTTGTCATAGCAATACCGAGTGACTGCAACATCAGGAAAAAGGAACATGAGAAACTAGAGAAATACCAGGGGCTCAGAGAAGAGCTGGAGAAGGCCTGGAGGGTGAAGGCATTAGTGGTGCCCATTTTTTTTTTTTTTTTTTTGTAAATGCACAGTTTTTTCACGTTTTGGGCTCATAATCTTGCTACAATATTGACCAGTTGCAACATCTGGGCCTTTATTACATTTTTAAAATAACAATTCAGGTCTTCATTGTTACATATCAGGCTTATGCTTAAGTATGAAGTTTTAAATTGGCACGGTAAGTGCACACTCAAGATATTTTGTAATGCTTCATCCAACAGTGGTTTGCCATCTGATAGCAAACCAGTAGTACAAGTAGTACCAGTATTACTAGTTCTACTACTTAGTTGTGCCAGCAGTAAAAGTTTTAAAAACCAAAGTGTGCTTCATAGCTGTGGATGGAAAAATGAATGTTTTTTTTCCAAATGTTTCCTATTAGCACAAGCACAGTGGCAGATTCCTACAGACAGATCAACGTCACATACGGAAACAAAACAGTTTTGGAAGAAGGATATTATTATCTCAACAACTTTAACAACATCCTCAGCAGCTTTGGTGAGTTAGAGATTTATCTGTATCTGTGCTTTGATCAATTTAATTTATACAATTGAATAATGAATGCTTCCTCTCTTTACCTCCAGTGACACTGTTCGAACTGACCGTGGTCAACAACTGGTACATAACAATGGTGAGATCACATGACTCGTCTGTGGCAGACATGAGCAACACGCGGCCCGGAGGCCACATGTGGCCTTTGGTCCCCGAAATGAACACACAAAATGTACTCCAAAATTCCCTGATGTGACTGAAAAATACACAAAATGCATTCCAAAAACACACAAGTTGACTACAAGAATACATAACAATATACAAAACAACATTAATATACACAGAAATTACTGCTTAAAGAGACAATCACAAAAAACGACACAAATTGACTCAAAAAACATACAAAATGAGAGAAAAATAAAATATACACAATGACAGGTGTAAAGAGTACTGTTATATCCTACTGAAGTAGAAGTACTGTTACTTGATTGAAATTGTACTCAAGTACAAGTAAGTCATGCATAAAATACTCAAGTGCAAGTGAAAAGTTGCTCAATTAGATAGTACTCAAAGTAAAAGTTACTTGTTATTTTCATCCCCCACAATTTATTTTGGTAATAAATCTTGCACAATTGGAACTGTTTAAAAAAAAGGATTGTCAAAATGTACAATTATTTTTTAAGTAAAATAACACCAATGAATTCAATTCAAAATAAAGTAAGTACAGTATACTGTAGCTACATTTATGAACTCCAAAATAACCTCCATTCAAGGCTGTTTTGGTGTCGTTCATTACGTCTAATCTGATTGGTTGGCTATGATGTGATGCATTTAACTGTTGTCTGGCCATTTCATTTTTTGTAATTTCACAATGTCTGTTGATCATTTTAAAACAAAAAATAATAATTTACTCTGTAACGGTTGGGTGTAGACATGTAAAAAAAATTACTTTACTTCTTTTAAAGTAAAATGACTGATTTAGAAATACTATATACTCAAAAAAAAAAAGTACAAGTATCCATAAAAGCAACTCAATTACAGTAACGTGAGTACTTGTAATCAATTACTTTCACCTCTGCAAAACGACAACACTAAAAAATGAGATAAACGTGACTATTGCTGGTCAGTGGCTGTAACCGTCTCTTGATTCTCCCACAGGAAGGAGTGACTTCTATGACGAGCCACTGGAGTCGTCTCTACTTCATGACTTTCTACATCGTTACTATGGTAACGCCTTTGATACAATAACAAAGCTGTGTGGTTGTGTGTGACATTCTGAGTGTGCGACCGTGTGTGTGTGTGTGATGGTTTATTGGCTTCCTCTACAGGTGGTGATGACCATCATTGTGGCCTTCATACTGGATGCGTTTGTGTTCCGCATGAATTACAGCCGCAAGAACCGGGAGACACCGGAAAATCCCGAGGGTGGGTTTGAGACTTGCTGATGTCAGTAAAGGAGAAGTCTTTAAATATGTTAAGGTTTCTTTTATTCACAAATTGACTTTGATCTCCTAACATGTTTCGACTGCCAACTGATTGCTTTGATGTGTCCATATTAAAGGTGTAAGAAAAAAATCTCAATATTTCACCGTGCGATTATCGTATCGATCCAAAAAATGTCTAAATGTCTTTTTTAACCATGTCTTTTTTAACCATGTTTTTTAACGAAAAAAAACATTTAATTGCGCTCATACATGCCTAGCACGTAAACGCCCGGTCACTGGGTGTCAGTGAATCACATTAGACCTTGTTAAACTACATCACTCCTCAATGCATTTTTGCATTGAGGATTGCACTTTATTTTCATAAAACATACTGGGCACTTTTCTAGAGGTATGTGGTTACTTTTTTAAAGAATTGAAGAACTTAATAGAATCAGAATCTGTTGTAGAAGCAAAAGTTAATCTTTTTGTAAAATGTAATTTCACAGTTTGATAAACATACCACTTGAACTACAATTAGTTACCATTTAAAAAAAAAAAAGTATTTGAAACCACTTTGTACTTGTAAATGTGCAATTTGTAATTATTGATATTGCGATGAATATTGTATTGTCTAGTATTGGGATATATCGTATTGTGACATGTGAATCCTATCGTATCGTCAGATTCATGGCAATGCACACCCCGAGTCCTTATGAGGTCTTTCTGGGCGTGGCCAACCTGAGAGTTTTCTCAGGCTGGCCACGCCCTCTGTCGCCCCCTGGTCTCTGGAGAAGAGAGTCCCAGGTGTGGAAGAGTGAAAATATTTCCTCATCCCTGTTGATGTTGAAGCTCCGCCTTCTGATCTCAATGCTTTTTTGATCCAGCGCTTGTGCTTGTTTCCCAATTATTGTTGTGTTTTCCCACTCCATAAAGTGATTTTCTGTTTTTGCAGTGGTCTTGCAAATATACATACTATATATATTATATATTTATAAATTGCAGATTTGAGACTTTGCTGTTGTGCCTTTTTCTTCCCCATCCTTGTGAGTTGTCCTGCTGCTGCCGTCTCCTTTCCATTCCTTCTGATGTTTGTTTTTCCTTGTATTAATTATTCTTCCTCATAAGGACACATCAAAGCAATTAGCAGACACCTCTGAAGAAGACTGGCAGTTGACAGTCAAAACATGTCAGGAGATCAAATTAAATTTCCTGAAAAAAAGTTGTCTGAATGAAAGAAACCTTAACACAGTGGGTTCCCAACCTTTTTTGGATCGTGACCCCATTTTAATATCACAAATTTCTGTCGACCCCTAAGACTTTATTTTCCTACTTAGTTTTTGATGATGTTTGTTATCCACACATGGTGGTGGTAAGCTACTATTGTAGCTATAGCTTCCCTGGGGCAGACTGTCAGAAGCAAGGCTGACCTCACTCACACACCACATTCATACTAGGCAATGTGGGTAAAATGCCTTGCCCAAGGACACAATGACTTGGACAAAGCGGGATTTAAACCCCCAACCCTTCGGATATTGGACGACCCAGTCTACCACTGAACCACGGTCGCCCCGATAATATATGATTTAATATATAATAAATTATAATATTTAATATTTTTACATTATATTAGATTTATACTTGAGAATGCAAAATAGAATACAGTTGTTTAAGATTGTGTTTTAATTTTTTTAATATATACTTTATTGCATCAATTAACAAAATAAATTTTATTTTTACAGACAGCTGTCAGCATTTTTTTTAATAACACAAAATTGACAAAAACAGAACAGACCAAACAAAAAAATAAAAGACATACATAAAATTAAATTGGGGATAAATAAAAATTATAGGTACCTTTTTTTCACTCAGCTTTTGATGAAATTATGTAATTGTGAAGTCTATTTTCAGAATACAATTTATTCATGTTTGTGTTTAATTTTGAGAAGAATAATTTAAAAAAAAAATTATTCAGTAACTTTTACATTTTTTTATCAATTAGACATTTCAGGTGACCACACATGGGGTCACGACCCCAAGGTTGAAAAACACTCTTTACATATTGTTTAAAAAAAAGACAAATGTGATGTTTGTTTGGCTTACGTGTGTGAGGTTGTGCTGATTCCTCTGTTCCAGATGAGAACGGGATGGTGTTTGAGGTGGAGGTGAGCAGAGAAGAAGCCCTGACGGCTGTGGAGCTTTACAAGCAGATGAGTTCAGGACAGTTCTCGCTCAGCTCTCTACAGGGCGTGGTCCAGGTGATGGAGCGTAGCGGGGTAAGAACCAACACACACACACACACACACACACACACCATAGTTCACTGACTACGCGCTTATGCCTCTCCTCTCCTCTCCTGCCTTGTGCTGTGCAGCATCTGTCACTGGTGTATCAGGGTCGGAGGTCCCGCACAAAAAGTGACCTCAGCATGAAAATGTACGAGGAGGAGATGCAGGTGAGGATCTGATAATAAATAATGGCTCAGTCTGCAAACTGCAGATTACAGCTGGGGGAAAAAAAAGAGCAATTACCACATTATCGCGCCTTGGTTTGCACTTCTACATATAAATAATCAATACAGTATTTAACGCATCAACAATATCTATGCAATAAGTGACAGATATCAGGAGATTCACTTTAAATGTCCATGTTTTTGTGTCTAATCTCTGTTTATTGTAGGGCAGTGGTTCTTAAACCTTTCACAGTCCTGCACACCTTCAGACATTTAACCTGATACTTTATTCATGATACAACATGAATAATAGCTTTATTTTAAATTATTTCACTGACCCATAAGCTACAGCTCCAGGTCCTCAGGCCCCAGTTTGAGAACCACTGCTCTGGTTTGTCCCCCAGGCCTTGAGATGGACATTTGATCTAAACCAGTGGTTCTCAACCTTTTCAGCCTGCGACCCTTAAAATAAAGGTCCCAGAGACCGGGGACCCCCACTGTACCTGAAGGTGGTTAAACGCAGACGTGAACATTGAAGAACAGTCATGTGTAGACAGGGCCATCTATAAGGAGGAATAAAGGGGAGAGATTTTTGGGGTCCATCCATAAAGTCAGCAAAATGATGGTCCATTGTTCTATGAATCTGTGATAAACACATTTATTTATTTATCTGAATAATATCTACTGTTATCCAGAAAGTTTTTTATTTGCACCATAGTATATAGTCATCTTAAAGATGTGAATCCTTGTTTTAATCAGAAATGAAATGGGTTAAAAATGACCAAAAATGGTGGGAAAGGTGGTGAAATGGGATTTTAAAAACCACAGATATTGGTTAAAAGTAGCAAGTTAGAGTGGCCAAAAATGGACGGTAAAAGTGGTAAAGTTCAAAGTTTCAATATTGGCTTAAAAGTTGCATAAATAGGGGGAGGAGGGGTTGGAATAATGCAATTTAAAAAGTTGGAACAATTAGTTTAAACTGGCAAATAATGTGCATAACAAATAGTGAATGTGGTTAAACTGGCAAAAAACAGACATTAATTATGGTGAAATGAGGTTAAGACGATATTTGCGTAGTTAGGTGGGAAAAGTGGTGGGAAGGGTTTATAAGTGCCAAACTATCTTGCAAGTGGGAAAAAAGTGGCAGAAATGGGAGTAATGTAGCAAAAATGCATTAAAATGAGCAAAAATATGGCAAGAAAAGGTGATGAAAATAGGGTAAAATAGGGTGTAGTTGCAGAAAAAGGGTAAAAATAAGCAAAAATGGGTTTAAATTGTTAAAAAAAATCCTAGTTTCCAGATGCCTTTAAGAAACTATTTAAGCCTGTTTTAGGTTTTTTTTTTGCCATTTTCTCAATTTTTCCCTGCTCATTTTTTTCCACTTTCAAGACATTTCTGTCACTTATAAACTCTTTCACCACTTTTCCACCTAATGTTGCATATGCCACTTTTAAGCCAATATTGACACTTTGAACCCTTTTTTTTTTACCACTTTTTCTGTCTGTTTTTGGACCATTCTAATTTGCAACGTTTAACCAATTTCTGTGGTTTTTAATATCCTATTTCAACACCATGTCACCATTTTTGGTCACATTTAACCCATTTTATTTCTGATTAAAAGAAGGATTTACATCTCTAAGATGACTATATACTATGGTGCAAATAATGTTAAACTTCCTGATTAAAGTGGATATTATTCAGTTAAATGTGTTTATCACAGATTCATAGAACAATGGACCATCATTTTGCTGACTTTATGGATGGACCCCAAAAATCTCTCCCCTTTATTACCCCTTATAGATGGCCATGTCTCCATATGACTGTTCTTCAATGTTCACGTCTGTGTTCAACCACCTTCAGCTACAGTGGGGGTCCCTGGTCTCTGGGACCTTTATTTTGGGGATAGACCAAAAAGGTTGAGAACCACTGTTCTAATGAATCAAGAATGGATGAACACTAACGGTTCTGATTCTGTTTCTCTAGGAGTGGTACATCGAGTACTCAAAGGAAAATCTGCCTCAGTCAGACCAAAGCTTGGAGCGAGACGTGGACAGTCCTGGTTCTGGTTCGTCTCCTTTTTCAGGACCTGGTCTCAGCTCAGAGCCTGGAGCTCACACCATAAACTAATACGTGTTAACCCTTTCATCTTCGCTCTCTACTACTAACCTGAAAACGCCTGATGAAAGACCGGTTCCAATGTCGGAAAAACCACAATGCGTTCTTAACGTTTTCATGGTAACCCCATGCCCTAGTTTACAGGCTCATCCGTAACAACACTATTTCCTTTGTTCTCTACAGACCAAAACTATGAACACTGACACTCCGTTTAGTTTCACACAGTGTCTGGACTAACGTCTCAGACTAAGAATATTTTACTTTTTCTACACCTTGACCTTGTGTAATGTATTTGAAATAAGGGATTTTAATAAATAGTCCAATTGTAAAGTCTTTGTTTTATTATTGTACTCTGGTTCTTAATCAATAATCACTGAAGCAATAAAACAAATGTTAAATATGAAATAAAACTCTTTTTAATTCTTCAAAGAGCAGCTTTGCACCCAGTGTGTTTGATTTACAGTAAATTCCAGTTCATTTGGGGAAAAAAAGGCACAGAGTGAAAAAAGTTTTAAATTGTTCCTGGAGAAGTTTTCCTTCCACTGTCACAACTCGCTGTAGTGGATGATTCCAAACTCTGTGAGAAGTGCGATCAGGAGAAATAAGGCGTAGAAGACGAGGAGAAAGATCCCATAGGGCCGACCCAGATGAAACCGGCAGAGCGGGACGGTGATGAAGGACACGACCAGCGACAAACCAAGAGACGCGGCGAGGGTCCACGTCAGAGAACCCTCGGATACAAACTGGAAAAAGGAGGAGATGCATCATCCTCCTATTATCACACATTTTACCCTTGGGGTCAGTCTGACCCCAGGAATATTTGCCTCCTTTTCAGAAAATTGTTGACCAAGTTTTAACACTTTTAGACACTTTATTTATATATTCAACAAATCAACAAACACTTGATAATGATACCGTGACCTGAAACTTATAAATTGGAAATAATTTATTTTCAATGGTTTTCATCCAAAACTTCTCAAATTTACTGACAACGTTAATGACCACAAGCAGGGCCGGCCTTGCCGTGAGGCAACCCAGGCGGCCACCTAGGGCACCGTCTGCTGTAGGGGTGCCAAATTGCAGCCACAACATTGCATTGCCTTTTTACATGGTTTTATTCTATATAATTGTGTTGTTTGCACATTGTGTTCTTTAGTTTTAAGATTTTTGTTACTGACTAGCAAAAACCAAACAGAAAAGTAGAAATTTCCTTGCACTTTTATATTTTATTTCAACTTGTGATCGCACTGTTTGCTTTTGGATTTTGCACCCGCAGGACATTTGCACTATACCTGTAGGTGTTATATTGTAATAGTGTATTATTCTAATTTCTAAAATAGGTTGTATTTTCGTGCAACGGTTTGTTGTGTCACAGAACAAACGCTTTGTTTTGTCTTGATATTTAAAATAAATGTTTACAACCTGTATATAAAATTTTTAAAATATATATATTATTTATTTGGGGGGGGGGGATCCACTCTTGCCTAGGGCACCAACTCAAAACTATCAACTATGAATCTGCAGGTGTGGTGATGTAAGGTCACACATAGTTAAGTTTTACACAGCTAAAGCTGCTCGGGGTCAAATTGACCCCAGAGGAACACCAATATGTGTTTAGCACATTGAAAAAAATATCATGATAATGTTTGACAATTGTACCCATCAAATTAGGAAAAGTCATGAAATATAATGCAAAAAAAAAAGTCATAATTTTTGAATGATAAACATGAATGGGGTGAAATTGACCCAAAGGATAATTGTAGGGTTAATGAACATGTATGTTAAATGATCACCTGCACGTTGGAGTGTGTCTTCACCATCTGCACTAAGCATCCCAGACCAACTCCAAACAGCATGTCTGAGAGAATCCCAGTTAAAGGTGGTTTTCAGAAAGAGTCAGGCTCTCACACACACACACACACACACACACACACACACACACACACACACACACACACACACACACACACACACACACACACACACACACACACACACACACACACACACACACACACACACACACACACACACACACACACACACACACACACACACACACACACACACACACACACACACACACAAAGGATACTGAAAATGATGCCTCCGAAGCAGGCCGATATGGCCATGCGAGGGTAACCCTGTCGGGCAATGGTGATGTCAGAAAAACAGTCTGAAAACAAGGAAATGTACAACTTCTCATTTTAAAGATTTCCATTAAAATACAGTAACAATCAAAATGTATTTATTTTTCAAATTAACATATAAATGTCACTTTTACCAACCATGGCAAACATAATTTTTCTGAACCCTTTAAACTAAATCATTTTAAAGATGAGTTTGGTGATGCAGGTGTTCCAGGTGGAAAACATGGACTGGTTGGTGGTTCATCAAAGACTATGTAGTGCAGGTACTGTACCTCCGATGCTGTTTCCCCAGGCCAGGAGCGTGAGGCCCAGCACAGTGTTACTGAGACGCAGCACCACACCGAGCATGTGTAGCAGGCTGACTACCTCAGAGGCAGCCGCACTGATCAGCACCGCACTCACCACGAAGCCCAGGACAGCAAAGAGCTGAGGAGAAGCAGACGCTCATTATTAAGCTCCTCCCACTCCAGTTGCTTTCATAACAGTGAATTACAAGGCATGATTACATACTTTTTCTGCACATTTTTTTCCACTTTATAGACATTTGCGGCACTTGTAAACCCTTACCGCCACTTTTTCTACCAAATGACGCATATGTTGACCCATTATTTTCACTTTCACCACATTCACCAGTTTAAACTAATTGTTTCTACTTTTTCTGCCACTTTTAAGCCAATATTGACACTTTGAACCATTTTTACCACTTTTTCTGTCCATTTTGGTCACTTTGAACCCATTATATTCCTGATTGAAACAAGGATATTTAAGATGACTATAACTATGGCACAAATAATAAAAATCCTGGATAACAGTGGATATTATTCAGATAAATAAATAAATGTGGTTTTCACAGATTCATAAAACAATGGACCATCATTTTGCTGACATTATAGATGGACCCCAAAAAGCTCTCCCCTTTATTCCCCCTAATAGATGACCCTGTCTCCACATGACTGTTCTTCAATGTCCATGTCTGTGTTCAACCACCTTCAGCTACAGTGGGGGTCCCTGGTCTCTGGAACCTTTATTTTGAGGGTTACAGTCTGAAAAGGTTGAGAACCACTGTTCTATGGGACCATAGTCATTTGGTTCAGTGATAGATATAGTCGTGTGTCGTCTGCATAGCTGATAATCAACCTTACACTTCTATAGAGTTTGTGAGCAAAGGAAAGACCTGAAAAGTGTCAGGGTGACGGCGTGGAAGCTCATACTCACTGAGTGGTATTTAGGAGGATTGTCATTGGTGGTTGAGAAGAAGACGATGGCCGACAGGAAAAAACCCAGCAGTAGAGTGAGGACCCACACAGGAAACTCTCCTCGGATCAGGTACATCCCGTCTGAGCAGTTCACACGAGCAAAGAGTGAAAACAAAAAGTCTGAGATGACGTTATCTCACAGGTTGCCTGGTACATATGAAATCCACTCACAACTTCCAGACTGGAAGGCCAGCACACAGACCAGTGGAGCCGTGACCATCTGGAGGCAGTTGAGAGGACGTCTCCAGTTCTTGTCGTCTTTGTCTGGGTCGACCACGGGAACACAGAGCAGCAGCAGCAGCTCCACAGGAGTCTGAGAGGAGAACAGAGAATGAAAGATGACATGGTCATTCAAACACACATGCACGCACGCGCACAAGCACACACAGTCTTGGGTGTTCTTGGAGTCCTTTTGTGTTTTATTTTTTATTTATTTCGTTTGTGTATTTTTTTTTTGTGAGGACTTTCCATTTAATATGTTTTCCTTTTGTTTTTGTGTATTTTTGTTGTTTTATATCATTTTTAAATAACTTGTGCATTTTTGTAGTTATCTTTGAGTCATTTTGTGTGTTTTTATTGCCATTTTTTATATGTTTCTCTTATTTTGGGTATTCCTGTTGTCGTGTTGCACTTCTGGAGTCATTTTGTGTATTTTTTGTTTCAGACTGTTTTATTTTTATTTAATTTTTTGTGTATTTTGGTTGTCATTTTATATGTTTTTTAAATTCTTCAGTTATCTTTTTTGTTTTTGGAGTCATTTTGTGCGTTTTTGTCGCCATTATATTTATTTTCAGTTATTTTTGTGCATTTTTGTAGTCGTCTTGTGTGTTTTGGGAAGAATTCTGTGTATTTTTGTTATCCTTTTGTGTATTTTTGCTGTTGTTTTGTGTTTTTTGTTTTTGTCATTTTATGTGTTTACTTTGTGGGGGCCAATGTAAAGAAATATAACAATGTGAACAGGTTTAGTTTATCTACAGCATTTAAAAAAATAAAATAAAATGCACAACACACACCTTGAGAATCTTAAGAGCCCTCCATGTCCAGGGTTTCCTCCTCCACTGTCTGTGGTCCACTGGGTTTAAAGAGCTCAGCAGGATCTGAAACGTGGACTCACAGTAAGGCAGAAGTGGTCGGTACTCTGACTCTGGAACACACACACACACACACACAGTGACCTCCTGTTTTTAAACACACAGTAGCTGCTGTTCCCTCTGAGCACAATGACTGGTACCGTAATCGTGCTGCAGGTTTGCAGCGTTCAGACGTGTAACTTCCTCCTCTGACAATGACTCAGAGGAGTGAAACTCTGCTGTAAAGAAGAAAAAGCAGAACATCATAAACTGCCATTATTGTTTTAATCGTGCATGTGTGTGAGTCCAACCTGGAGCAGGGCCAACACTTTGCACGCTGGCGTTTACTGAATATTTCTGCCTCTTGTAGATGTAGGCGCTGATGATGACCATCAGCACGTAAACCACATAGAGACCCAGGTACCCTAAAAGCACAGCACGAGCTTCGTCAACTCTTAAACATTCAGATATATTACTCTCACTTAGTGGGCGCCTTTTTTAAATCTAAATAAACAAATGAAAATAAATAAATACCAGCACACCTCTCAATCAGACATGCAACATCAAACTGGCGGCCCCAGGGCCACAAACGGCCCTCGCTCTTATTATATGCAGCCCCCCAAAGAAAATGCATAAATGACACCAAAAACACAGAAAATTACAAAAGAAATACAGATTACACCCAGGGCGACTACAAAAACACAGAAAACAAATATCAATAAACATATCAATACGACAGGAAAAAACCCATAACTGTCTCTAAAAACCAAAATTCACAAAATGCAGAAAAACAGAAAATGTCAGAAAAATACACATTTACTCCCAAAACACCCAGGGCGACTACAATAATATGGAAAACCAAGAGAAAAATATAAATAAATACAATATATAATAATACAACAATACAACAGAAAATATACACAAATGACTACTCTGCTGCCTGCCTCCTCACGCACACCTGGTCCAGAGAACACATCACCCCCGTTGTCCAACAGCTCCACTGGCTCCCCATTCAATACAAGCTCCTCCTCCTCACCTACAAGTCCCTCCGTAACCTAGCCCCGCCCTACCTCACCAAGCTCCTGCAACAACACCAACCCACCCCGCACCTCCGTCTCACTCCCACCACCCGCACTAACCGCTGGACCTTGGGGGACCGAGCCTTCGCTGCCCCCACCCTTTAGAACTCACTCCCACCGCCCATTAGAAACTCTGACTCACTACCAAACATTACTCAAAACCCACCTGTTCAAACGGGCTTTTCCATAAATCCCCTTTTTTATTTTGAGTGTCAAAAAAAGCACTATCAAAATTTGATGTATTATTATTTATATTACAAAAATACAGAAAAATATACAAAACATCACAAATTGATTTTTTTTTTCTTTTTTTTTTACAAAATTACTATGAAAAACTAAGAAAGATATACAGAAAAAGATCAGAAAAATACCCCAAAAACATGCAAAAATTGAAAAACGCAGCAACAAAAATACACACATTGGCCCTCATTGATCAACCATTCAATATGGCGTTCAATCATATTCAACCAAGCGTCGGTATTTATCAATTCTGCAGTGAGCGCACACTACGAACAGATTATTAAAACTAATTAAACTAAATAAAATGAAATTCAAAAAGGCCTAAAAAAGCAAAACAAAAAAAGAACAGCTGTCCAAGTAGTGTGTGTGTGTGTGTGTGTGTGTGTGTGTGTGTGTGTGTGTGTGTGTGTGTGTGTACCCAGGGTCTCTCCCAGCGTTGTGGTTCCTCTGTACAACATGACAAACGTCCAGAACACAGCCACCATGTAAAAGATGACGTCACGCAGGAACGGACGTGAGGCCACGGCAAATGGTTTGACCAAAGCGATGCTGCCGGCCACCACCGTAGAGACAAAGATACCAGCTCCTGAAAGACCATGCTGCTGTTTATTAAATGCCTTTATTTAGTGTGTGTGTGTGTGTGTGTGTGTGTGTGTGTGTGTGTGTGTGTGTGTGTGTGTGTGTGTGTACCCACCAAATAAAGCTCCTACAGCCATCCCAGCAGTGTGAGGTCTGGAGAACGCTGCCATGGCACTGAAGATGTCTGGAGCTCCGTTACCCAGAGCTAGAAACGTCACGCCCTCAGCACGGACACTGGTCAAGGAAACTGGCTGCCAGGGTTGGGGTCAATTACATTTTTCAATTACAATTAAGTCTACAATTATCCATGTTCAATTACAACTAAATTACAGTGACACATTATTTTTTCCAATTACAATTAAAATTACAACTATTCTTGTCCCCCGGGAAGTCAATTACAATTACATTATCAAATACTAAAGTTGAACTACAATTAATCAATAATAGTAAAATGATCCTGATGAGAAGTGACAGGTAAACTTGATATGAAACACATTTTAATCATTGTTAAAGCAGAACTAAGTAACTTGTGCTTAGCGCTCCCCCTAAAGGTCCCTTTTGGTTATGTCACTGTCGTAAACACTCTGCACCCCCCACAACCTGCCCCACCCCACAGCTACATGAGCACCTTTGCTCTCCCAAGACAGTAGCAACCGATCACTGAAAAATCCTAATACAACAGTGACACTAAGGGTGCTTTCACACATATAGTCCCATGTGACCATGTGAACAGTATGAGGAAGAGAGACAAGTAAAATAAATGAATGATGTGGGAGTAATACGGAAGGGAGTGTGTGTGATGTGTTTGTTTGTTTGTTTGTGTGCTGACAAAGCGACTCTGAAAATGGATGGATGGATGGATGGATTTGTGTGTGTGCTGCCTGATGGAACGCTGGATTGTGTGTGCATGCCTGTTGCCGTGACAACAGTGTGTGTGATTGCTGTGTGTTGCTGCTGAGCTGTCACTGCATAGAGTTGCTCCGTTCCTCAGACAAAGGTCTTCTCTGACATTTTTTTGCTGGCTCCGCATGATATAAGTTTGAGAAAAGTGAATTTGTAGAAAAACATGTGCAGCCACTGGGCTGGTCATAATCTAGCATTAGTTTGTACTGGGCTGCCGTAAAGCAGTACGCCTTGCCACCGTGTCAGATGCAGGAAAGTTGCAAGTGCGATTTTCTGTCCAGAGACAGCAGGGGGAGATGAAAGACCCCCCAACCACCCCATAAACACTTGTATTACCCTCACAGGGACTATGAGAAGGATTTATTAGGGTGAAAAATCGACATAGTTCTGCTTTAACTACATATGTGTAAACATGGCTCCCCAGGTTTGTGTTTAGTTAAATGTAAATGACAGTTTTTATAGAATTTTCAGGCTACTTACATTTACAAAGTCTATTATCTGAACTCAATTATGATTACAACAGATTCTTCCAATCATAATTACAATTATAATTATGTCATAATTGTAATGAATTATCAGATACACAATTACTATTATAGTTACATTTTTTAAGTACAATTACGTCTTCAATTATCAATGTTCAATCATAACTAAATTATGATTACTGTGACCAGAATTTTTTCCAAATACAGTCAAGATTACAAATATTATTTTCCACCTAAAAGTAAATTGCAATTACGTTCTCAATTAATAAAGTTCAATTACAATCAATCACAATTACTGAGCCTGAAACAATCTCTTGTGTTAGCTTTCTGTTAGCATCTCTTATGATAACAGGTCAGTTTTGTCCCATGTCTTAAATCAGCTGTAAAATAAACCAGAAATGTTACATATCATCTAAATTTGTTTCTCATTTCTGGGTATCTTGTTGGGCTTCCTAATCAATGGAAATATTGGTATTAATTTTTTTAGTTGTGGCCGTCTGAGCATTTTTTCTGTCAGTATTGTCCTAGAGTTCAATTATTTTAAAAATGGTAAAATTATACTCAAGAGCACTGAGCGTGAACGGTTAATCTGAAACATATTTTAATAACTACATATGTGTAAGCCATAGAACTGTAACATGGTTTTGCATTTAATTAAATTGTAATTGACAGTTTTTATAGAATTTTCATGTCAATTAAAATGACAAAGTAATTTATCTGAACTCAATTACAATTTCAATATGATTACAACAGCAACAGTGTTTTTCAATTATGATTCCAATTATAATTATGTCATAATTGTAATTAATTATCAATTACAGGATTACAATTATAATTGACACCCACCCTGGTGGCTGCTCAGAGAAAGGATACGGCCACGTTGTGCGTTAGATGTAGACTGCAGGAGATGGCTGACAGGTTTGGACAGAAGCTGTTGGAGGGAGAAAAACAAATATTTTTATTGTGGAAAGATGTCTTTTTTTTTAAATAAAAAAGTCAACACCAGAAGATAGAGATTTAAATCAAACATGGGCAACTAAAGTAAATGCAAAAAAGGCTCCAAAACAAACAATACTACAAAAGAATGCCCTAAATTTGCTCCACAAAAACACAAAACAACATTAAAAATACACAAGAGATTTTTAAAACACAAAACCACAACAATAATCCACGAATTGACTCCCAAAGTACACAAAATGGGAGAAAAACAAAATGCTAATCCACAATAAAAATACAGAAAATGCAGAAAAATATACAAAACTATATCAAAAAAATTTGTAAATATAAAAACATGCAAAATAACAATAATACACAAAACAACTCCAAAAACACACAAGATGGCTACGCAAATACACAGCAAAAAACTTATTCCAAAAACACAAAATCACAAAAAAAAAACACACAAATTGACCCCAAAACGCAACGAAATAAAAGAAAATATACTAAACCGCAATAAAAATACACAAAGCAAAAAACAACAAAAACACAAACAAATAACAGGAAAATATACACAAAGAAAAAACAGAAAACATTCAAAAGAAAAAGAAAAAAAAACACAGATTAGAGAAAAACATACAAAATAACAACAAAAACGCACAAAATGACAGTAAAAAATACACAAATATAACAACAAAGAAACAGCCTTTGTTGTTTGCTGTATTTATGCTCAGATCAGTCATTGTTCCTAATGCTGACATGAATGTTGATAACGTGGCCCTTAAATCAGATAAATTCATGTTTGTGTCACTGCTGTGAGAACATTTCCCATTATTGATTTCAATGATTAGTTCTTCAGTCACAGAGTTTGTTGCTGGTTGTTTTTCAGTTTGTGACAAGAAAGTTATAGAAAAGAAGAACGGAACAAGCTTTACTTCCTCTGGCATATCCCACCATCCCACAATTAGAGAAACAGCAATGGAACACTCTTTACTGTCAGGTGATTGTTTGCATGTGACTGCTTCAAGCACCATAAAGCCACCATCAGATTATCTGTGTGTGTGTGTGTGCGTGTGTGTGTAATTTTCATTTTCCAGCACTGACACAGTGAACAAAGACTAAAAACTCCCACTAAGGACACTTACAACTTTGATGCAGTGAGTCCCAGAATGACGAAGAGGAAGAAAAGCCATACGACCTGAGGAGAAGCACACAAAGTTCAAGTTTTAAGGACACACACACACACGCACGCACGCACACGCACACACACAGTGCACTATTGGACTCATCACACTGAAACTCTAGGAGTTCCTTTTTAATACAGAGGGTGTGGATGGTGAATCGTAGCTAGTGCTATATTTTACTTTCGCTTTGCTTCAGGATTTCAGCCCATTAAGGAATTAAAGTCAATAGGTAATAACTAGAGGTGGGACTCCATTGAAATATATATTATATAAATAATTAGAGACTTTGTCATTAAATAATCTTGATTAATCGCCTAGCAATATTTGACACAGGAAGCAATAGTTTTTCCAATGTAAATGGATTTTGATAAATAACTAATAAATTAGTTTAAACAACAAAAATGTGCTTTTTATGTTCAACACTGAGTGCTAACATTATGGAAGTGGATTAGGGCCAATTTTGATGGAGAAAATAATTTTGGGCATATCAAAAATAAAATGTCAGGAATAATGTCAAAAATAAAGTCTAACTTTCAAAAATGAACTCAAAATATTTAACCTGGCAAGAGCCAGATTGATGTGTAGCCCCTCCCTCTAACTCGAGTTCTCCACATATATCTGAGTCTGTTCCTGGCGAATCCTTTCGGAACCAGGGAGGGACATGAACGGAATGCTTGAAGCTGATTGGGCGAAGCGCCTGTCCGCCATGATTTGTTATAGCCAATCACATATCACCACATTGCATTTTGAGTTAATTTTTTAAACTTCAACTTCAATCTCAACATTATATTTCAACTTTATTCTCAACATTTCAACTTTATTCTCAACATTTCGACTACTTTATTCTTGATTTGGCCGAAATTGTTTTCTCCATAAAAATTGGCCCTGATCCACTTCCTTATTAACATAATGTACAATATGAATAAAGAATGTCATGATTGCATTGTTCACAAAGCACAAACTTAATTTTAAGTAAGCTATATTAATGCTTCGTAAACTTTCTAAAACAAATGTTTTTTTTGGGGAAATAAAATAAAAAACAGTATCGAGTACAGAACATTATAGAGAAGTGGAAACATTGCAAAATAGTTAGAATATCTGTGGCATGAAATAAACAGAGCAACTGATGAAGTTGATGAATTTAGTTTGAAATAGTATTTCTACACAGCAGTTCATCACTTCAAACGACGCTATCTGTAGTATTTTAAGTTTTTAAAAACTAAAATTAACACCCACGAAGCACAGCAATGACCTCCCATCTCTTGTGTTATAGTCTGTGCATCAGTATTTTGGGGATACCGGGAACTCGTGAAATGAGAAAGGTCCTGTGCTGTTTGGAGTGCAAAGAAAAAAAGGTATTTACAACCCAAAGTCAATTTTTTTTTTCTGTAATTAATTAATGGCAATTAACACGATAAAGTCCCAGCCCTAATAATCCATATTGACCAAATATGGCAGTTGATCAGCTGTTCCTTGTTGGCTCCAAAAACACAAAGTATAACGCAATTGGCGCAAATACGGCCAAGAAATATCTAGTTATTGAAAAGAGATAGCTTCATTATCTGTATTTAGAATGTTGGGCACGATTTGAGGGTGTTGGTCAAACTGATATTGCGCTTTAGATTCATTAAGTTAAGTTTAAGGCAAAAACACCTTCTACATCATTTCTATTATTTACCTTAATTCTTTCATTTCTGTCCCTGTTTTTAAATTGAAATTACGTAAATAATGCCGCAAATAGAGGAAATGTAAATGGTTATTGCGAGAAATTCAGCTTTTGAAAACAGGAGGAATCAACGTTTAAATCACAAATTGCTTCACGTCTTACACATAGAGAGATGGTGAGCATGGCGAGGTTGGGGGGCA
This sequence comes from Gouania willdenowi, assembly GCF_900634775.1. Taxonomy (NCBI): domain Eukaryota; kingdom Metazoa; phylum Chordata; class Actinopteri; order Blenniiformes; family Gobiesocidae; genus Gouania; species Gouania willdenowi. The sequence continues at coordinate 35,904,145 of NC_041052.1, forward strand.
GCAGACAAAAAGCCACATCCAGGTAGTTGATGAAGCCATCTTGCATTTTACAGTCTTCTGTGCTCCTGACAAACGCACAGCGCTCTGCGGCCGTCTGATTCATGACAATGTCACACTGCAACACACACACACACACACACAACGGTCAGACATTCACTATTACGTGTAAACATCCAGGTGTACGTACAGAAAAAAAAAAAAAAAAAAAAAAAAAGAGTAGAGCAGGAATCTGCTTTCAGCTGTGAATGTTTACAAAAATGAACAGTTTTAGGGACAAAAGAAAAAGAAAGCTGGATCTACAAAATTAACTCTAACACTAATTTCATTTTTTTTTTTTTAATTGTCATTATGAAATGATCTATTCGCGTGCTAAAGTGTAGGTTTTATTAATATTAATTTTTATTTCCAAAAGCAGGTTTTTTTAATAGGAAATCAGAACAATTTAAATACTACAACTATTTATGACCTTGTAGGTTTTAGTCACAAATATTTTGAATTGAGTTGTTAATTTTTAGCTAATGATTAATATGAATGTATTCATCTATTCTGAAATTTCCCATTTATATAGAGTAGAAAATATAATACAAGTAAATATATGAATAAACGAGAAATATAAATAAATGAATGAATTAATTCAAATCATTATAAAGACTTAATTTCTACTTCCAAAAGCATTTTTAATAGGAAATTTCAATTTCAACACTAGTACTATTTATTATTATTAATATTATTATTATTATTATTATTATTATTATTATTATTATTATTATTATTATTATTATTATCACTACTACTATTTATGACCTTCCAAATGATTTAGTCACACATTTTGAATTGAAACTATATTTTATATGTATTATTTATAGTAAAGTAAATAGTATATAAATGATTATAATACATAATAAATGTAAAAATGTAATATGAAAATATACTACAAATAAATATGAATAAATACGTATTTATAAATATTAGATTTCTATTTCCAGAATCAGATTTTTTTACTATCAAATATTATTTTAACCATAATCCTATTTATTTAATTATCTCGCTGCGTTTAGTCACAAATGTCTTGAATTTAGATGTTTGGCTGTTGTTGTTTCTACTAATGATTCATGGTAATTATAGTTTGAAAATGCTCCTATTTATTGCTTCGTGTTGTAAGTGAACAGACTAAAATGTATTTCTACTCACATTGTACATCAATAAATATTTTTAAATACAGTATTAAAGTTGGATTATACTTTTCCTCCTCTCTGATTGGCTGATTTTGACCACCTGACCGTATCTAACACACCTGAGTGGAGAAGGTTTTATTTTAATTGATTTATCGACATTTCTCTCCTGCATCACGTGACACCACCAGGTCAGCTGACAGCACCTCAGCACGAGCTCACACACCTCATCGTTGTTGTTTTCCAGCATGGAGTTTAGTGATGCGTTCAGGGACCCTCCGGCTGATGCCAACCCGGGCTGCTTTAGGCTCAGGTTCGGGTTAGAGCCGCAGATGAGCTGCAGGTAGCCCGCACCCAGCACCAGGACCGACAGCATGACCCGCAGAGACATGACCCAGGTTTATCCAGGAGCTGCTCCCATGCTGGTGCTGCCTTCACGGAACCGAACCTCACTCTAAACCTGTGGAGTCCATGTTGTGAGTGAGCGGAAGTAGTTCATGTTCAGACCTCCTCCCATGTCGGTGTAGTTTGATCAGCTGTTGGACGTAAACAACACGACAGTCCGACTCCGCTCACACACTGACGTCTCACTGCTGCAGACTGAACAGTGTGTACACCTTCAGCTCTGGCCCCGCCCAGAGGACCCTAGGCTCCGCCCCCGAAAACGTCACAGGCATTGGTCTAATCCAGAGGTGGCCAACATTTTTGTTGTCCTTTTGTGTATTTTTCCTGTAAAATATATGTTGTCATGTTATGTATTTATCTTGTCATTTCGCTTTTTTTGGACTAATTTTTTATGTATTTTTGTTGTCGTTTTGCTTGTTTGTTTTGTCCTGTGGGTTTGCAGTCATTTTTTTGTGTACTTTTGTTGCCATTTTCTGTAATTTTGTATATTGTTTATTCATTTTGTGTATTTTTGTTTTCGTTTTGTGTTACTTGGAGTAATTTTCTGTATTACTGTTGTCATTTTGTTCATTTTTTGGAGTAGTTTTGTGTGTTTTTGGAATGTTTTCTGGGTTGTTGTTTTTTTTTCTGTCTTAATGGGCCTATGTTACAAATCTAGATTGGAATAATCTCCGTTTGCTGGCTTCAACTAACCCAACATTCTCTGTCAAACAGGAGCTGTTTTACGACCGTCGATCAAAACACGCTAATTTAAGCCCAGCGATTACAGCCTCGCTACCTGCGCGTGCACGTGACAGCGGTGGAGATCGCACCGTCTGACCAATCAATGGAAAGAACTGGCAATGAATGGAGGAACAGCTTATGATCTGAAACAAATGTAGTGAATATAAATCCATGATGACAGCAAAGAGCAACAGTGTTAGTGCAGCGCGCAGCAGGAGGCGGAGCTTTCATACTCACCCAGATCTGATCCACTTCATACCTTGGTCCCGACCAGGATAGGTAGATGATGAATGATGAATAATTAAAATCCATAATTTAGACCAAAAACAACACTGTCATAGAAAAGGCAGGTATAAAACAACCCAGGCAGGAAGCTGCTGAAAATGTATAAAAGCCTGTGATTATTTATTAATTAATGATATTAATCCATTGGATGATAAACGGACAGCGCTCTAGTCAGTTAAACTTTATTACAGAACACATGTTCTTTTAAGTACAGCTATTTATCACACACACCTGGATGAGAGATGAGAGCACATTGTTTACCTGTCGGATGTCCTGCTGAGGCTATGAGTGAATTATTTATGAATGACTTCACCACATCCGTGCATACGATCGACACACAGGCTTCATCCGCTGACTATAGAGTTTTTTCACGGTGCATCATCAACCATATTATCAATCCGGAAGTCGCCATTTTGGAGTCAAGCGGCATGAAATGGTGAACTATTGCCGTGATTTTTGAAAAACGTGGAGTTTTATAGACTAGTTCTAACAGATCAGGGAGAACAATGTCTGCATTTTATAGTCAGTAGTTCTACATCAGTGACGTGAGACTAGCTCACCATTGTTGCACCAGTTGTTATTGGTGTATATGCAAACATGGCCGCCCTCATCTCCAGTCTTACATTTAAATCCAGGTAGTCCAGGTAGTTCTCCAGACATTAGAACACAGGATGGAAGAAAGCGGGCATTCTCTGAGGATTAGCTTTTAGCGTGGTTGCTAGTCCAGCTCCTGCTTCTGATCCCACCGCTTATGTCTCCTCCACTGGCGGACACCGCTGGTATGAGGGTCTGCTGCATCGCAGGTCGCTGGATGTACAGTAGCTATCGTAGCAATCCAAGAATCAAGGTCCAGAGTAGTCGCATCTAACGGACGATAACAGTTTGATTTGCCTTAATCTAAGGTGGTCGTATACTATTTTAGAGTAACTACGCTGCAGGTTCACTGAGAACTGACTAGTTATCTGCCGATATACGGTATATCCATTGCTAACGCGAGCCTCTGCAGCCGACCTTCAAACTTCTATAAGATTTAAAGTCTTCTGCTGTCTTAGGGCTTGGTGAAATCCATGTAATAGTTATGATATCAGGATATATAATAGTCCAGATTTTTACCTCGTAGATCCTGGTTTAGCTTTGCTAGCCACAAGCGCCTCCTTTCCTCTGATAACTTGTGAGATTGTTCTCCCTGATTTGTGATGATTTTTTGGCAATCTATAAAATTCCAAATGTGTCTCACTGTTTGACTGATTGGTACAGCCAAAAACACGGCAATAGTTCACTGTTTAGTCTTAAACTTTGGGATTTTCCTGTCTGCGTGCTGTTTGTAGACCTGCTGCTTTATCTCCAAAATGGCGACTTCCGGGTTGATGACGCGGTTGATGACGCGCCGTGAAAACCCTCTATAGATCAGTCCATCAAATATGAATCTATATCTTTCCTAAAGGATGTCATCGGTAAATGAAAGGATTGCATTTATCATTAATAATCTTCTTTCCTAAACTCAGCTGTCAGATCTACACCAACCAGGATCTTCTATCAATGGGCAGGTCATTTTCTAAAATATCTGATTGCTCAGGAGGCGGGGCTTTAGTACTAGCTAATTCCATTATTTCCATAGTGATTAAGCTCCAATGAGCTTCGTAGTCCAGCACACACTGATTCAATTCTGGAAGTTAGGGCGATAAGAGGTCATCTAGATTTGTAGTACATGTCCTTACTGTATTCAATGGTGTAAGTCGTTGTATTTTTGCATAAAATTAAACCAAGGGCCGCATGTGGCCCGTGGGCCATCAGATGACTCCAAAAACAAAAAAAGACTACAAAAACTATTCAAAATTACAGAAAAATGCACAAAGTTAAAACAAAAATACACAAAACAACACCCTAAAACAAGGGTTCTCAACTGGTCTCACCCTGGGACCCACATTTTCCCACGGTCTTTAAATCGCAACCAAATTTTTGTTAGAATTCAACCGACCAAATTTAGTTTTTCAAAAATAGCTGTTGAAAACACACATACATATTCTTTTTAAAAACATTAATCTATACAGTTTTCTGTGCAACAAAAAAAAAAGTTTCTTTCAAAATAAAAGAGAAGTCCAACATGAGAGACATTAAGTATGTATTTGTTTTTGACCAGATGTTCGCAACCCACCCAGTACAGGTCTGCAACTAACCTTTGGGTCCTGACCCACCAGTTGAGAATCCTGCCCTAAAACATACAAAATTAAAGAAAATTGCACAATATGACAACAAAAACAGACAAAATTACCCACAAAACAGACAAGACAACTACATGTCTTTTTTTGTATGCTGCTGGCTCCGAGGTACAAATTTTTTTTTTATGGAAACCTAAAAATCATTATAAAAACTTGAAAAAACATTGACACAAACCCTGAAAAATATACAGTAATAAAAAAATACACAACACGGCTTCAAAAATACAAAAAATAAATAAATACATGTACAAAACGACGGCCAAAATACCCAAAACCACACAAAAAAACAACAACAAAAACTACATGGAATGAAATAACAATACACACACAATGAAAATCACATCTTTGTGGACCCCTCCGTGATAAAAGTGGCCAATCTCTGTTCTAATTTTATGAGAAAAATATTAGTACTATTATAAGTATTACGCAGATAAAATCCTACTGTCACAAGTAAAAAAATCTTACAATGAAAAAAGTTGGAATTCTACGGAGAAAAAACATTACGAGAATAAAGTATTTTGTTACAAGAATAAAGGTCAAAATATTAGAAGAAGAACGTTTTATGAGAATAAAGTCATAATTTCCAGAAACCCAGTCAAAACTCCCTTTAGTTTTTGTAAAAATACACAGAAATCTAACAACGTGAACAGGTTTAGTTCTTCTACAGAACTTAAAAAATAATAAAATCAAATAAAATGCACAATGGTTATTTGTAATCACAGAGCTTGCCTAACCTTTGTTTATTGGATCCACATTATACACACCTGAGCAGTTAACAAACAGGAGAGATTATGTTGAAGATAAATTATCATAGGTGAAAAAAACAACCACTAGGCTTTGTGTCACGAGTCATTTGGTTGCTCACATGCAGTTTTTTAGGTGAATCATTAGCCTTGGATTAAACCATCTACAGCGTCTAACACAGCCTGTCTTGTCTCCCAGCACTCCTCTCATTAATCCACACACAGTGAGCTTTTACCAAAAGCTTCCATTCAATTGTAAAAGTCACTGTTTTTTATGTTTTTACAGTAAATATAAGATTAAAAAAAGATTAGTGATTGCTAAAATAATAAAGACTTTCACCCTGCGACCCCCAAACAAAAGGTTGCAGAGACCGTACTGGAGGAAAAGACCAAGAATCCCAAATATCCCATTTTTGATTCTGTCTAGAATACAGACTTTTCTGTATTCTAGACATATCTGGTCAAATATGAACCCAACATACAGGTACTGTACATCAGGAAGACAATATATTGTGCAAGCAATATTTAGATTTTGTCATGTATGTGTTCCGTAAATGTCCTCAGGGTGAAAATACCCAGAAATCCTAGATATTCGTTTTTGGATTGTGTCTAGAATAAGGACATCTCTGATGCATATCCTGAGTTTTGTTGATACGCACCATTACTGGTCAAATATGAACCTAATATACAGCATGAAGACAATATATTGTACTGGGATACAAACAATATTTAGATTTTGTCATGTATGTGTTTTATATATGACATTAGGTCATATCTGATGACAGTATTTTTCTAGAATACTGATTAACTCTATGGCATTTCTGGATGTGTCATATATTGATTGTATAGTGTATATCCCTCAAAGCCATATCTTGACTCTGGAACTACTACAAAATATGCATATTTAAGGTTTTGTTAACATGAACCATATCTAATCAAATATAGATGAAGTATACATCTTCTTGTCATATACAAAGTATGAAGATAACGCGATGCAGAATATAGGAAATCAACTTTGAGTAGAATAATGCCAATATCTGTAGCATATATCATCACCTTTTCTCATATAAAACATGTTTATTACAGATTTTTTCATCAGGCCAGTTTTAGGTGAGATATTTAACTGATATCGACAGGTCATGACAATGGACAGATTCTGGTAATTCATACTGGGCAAAAAGGGCCAGAATCCCAGAATATCTCACTGGATATGTCACTGAATTTTCTGTACAATACAGAACATTTCTAATCTATATCCTGGGTTTATTGATATCCCATGACAATATACATCATTAGGACATATCTTATATTAGGATACCAGCAACATCTAGTTTTCGTCGCGTTGTCGATGTTGTACGAGTTAGTGACCTCCATATACATTTCGGGCATGCTAGAAAATTTCTCGTTGTGACAGACAGCAGTCCTAAATCACGATTCTGTACACTATAATAAGTTTAAACTACAATGAATTGATCCGTCCCAAGAAAAAGAAGAAAGAATGGGTGGAGTGAGTGTCAGGGACCAATAGGAACAAATGTCAATTTAAGATTTAGAATTGAGCAGTTCTGACTTTGACCTTGATTTTAAGGCACTTGCAGGGGGGATACAGAAACCACATTCACCTCAGTTGTACATTGTGAGTCAAAGTTTCAGAATCTGTCCTTTGTTTGTCTCTGCATTGTTGCTAGGCCTCAGGGCCACCCAAAACGCCAATTAAGAAACATGGCGACATTGTGAACTTTGACCTTGATTTGATTTGTTTTTCATTTCTTTGTTAAATTGTTTGGCTTCTTTTTTTCTTGTCTGCACATGCTGTCAATGGTCAACACTACAAGAAGTGCAATCTTTTTTAGACAGCAATGCATTTTTTTTATTGTTTTTTTTGTTATTGCAATTAAATAAATTGCATTATTTTATTGCATACTTGTGACCATCACCAGCCCTCCCTAAGGAAGGGTAAGAAACACTTTATTAAAGGGAGAATATAAAAAGAGAGAGCAGTGTTACACCTAGGTGAGGGGGTGGGGGGAGAGAGCAGGGAGGAGCGATTCAAGTGGAGGGGTGGGGAAGAGTTGATTACCGAAAAGTGAGATGTGAAGTTGTAGACGTGAGGCTTAACTCTAATGGTGGTGGCTGTGGGCAGAGGGAAGGAGTGAGTGGTAATACCTGAAACAGGTATTTGGGATCAACGTGTCTAAAGTTAAGCCCACTACAAGTTTTATCCCACATTCCAAGGCATGCTAGTGCATCGCAGACCAATGTATGTGCAAGAAACTGCCACTGCAAACCCAAGCGCCGCCCCCGGACTCGAGGACGCAGCCACCGCCCCCAACCACCCCGGAAAACCCGCGCCAGGACCGGCCAAGCCCGACGGTCCCCAAGAGCACCCATCCGGGACCGGGAACCCCCAAGGGCGAGATCCCGGGCGAATTGTTTGGCTTCTTAATCAATGAAAATATTGATAGTAACATTTTTGGTGTGGGGGCATCTGAGCCTTTTTGTTTCAGTGTACCCCTCGATTTAATTTTTTTTTTAAATGGTAAAATGGTGTTCATAACATAGCTCATAACAGCCCTGATTAACATGATAAAAAAAAACTCCCATTTACAAGGTACAACAGACCATGATTCATGCTGAACTACTACCTGTATGGGTTTGAAGATTCACAAGGTATTATGCACCGTGGCACCCGAGGAATGCACACCTATAGAATGCAACAACCAACCCTGATGAACAGGTTGGGAATAATCCACCTTTTGGGAGGTGGAGCAGATAGAAGGATGCCAGTTGAGCAATTGAGAAAATTAAGAAATACAATAGGTCAATGACTTTGCACTCACAATGGCAGTGCGGGCCGGGCCAGGTCGTGCATGTGTGAAACCATTGGAGGCCCATTGTGTGGCATGTTTAATTAACATTAACTGCAATGTGGGGGAGGGACACAAAGCCTTCTTGGCCTTGTTGGTCAGTTTAAAGAGGATTTCATTTTTATTCTGAATTAAAGAGGAGCTAAAGCTCCCATGTAATGTGATGTGTAATGAATGTCTCAAAGTGTTTCTCCGGGCATAACTTTATGCTGGTGCGTTGCTTTTTCCCTATTTATTTATTGAAGTACATGAAAATACAATAGTTATCACTCTACACATTTCACAACAAACCTAAATGTCCCTGACGTCCCACCTTCAAACACAACCTCATTTGGCCATCCATGAAAAAGCTACTTAACCACGCACTGTTCTATAGCAATACATACTTCCTCGGGGCACTGCACTAGTTAGACTAATACAGTGGTGAGGAGCAGAAAGCATTAATATTTCTAATATGAAAAATACAAATAAAAATAACCTTTCACAATTAGGTCGCAGTGGTGCTGTATCAATACCAGTGAGCCCCTCTGTGTGTGTAAGGTTTAGTACCGATGCATCACGATTTCACCCGTCAATTGTACCAATGCACACTGAATGAATCGATGCACTCACATCTAGATACCGATTCGTATCAATGAATCTCCACATCCTTATTGCACATGTATTTTGAAGGCAGGGACAAGGCTGTTTTTATAGAATTTTCATGCCAGTTACAAAATCAATTATCTAAATTCAATTACGATTCAATTAAGTTTACAACAGCAACACATTTGTTCAAGTACAATTATAATTATAATTACGCCATAATTCTAATTAATTATCATTTACGCGGGTAGAATTATAATTGACCCCAACCCTGCCTGTGTCACACCTGGGCCATGTTTGGTTCACATGCCTTATGCCAGCTGCATGCTACTGTGCCGGCTTCATGCCAAACGTGGGTCAATCACTTAATGTCATTATTGACTCTGGACCCACTATAGAATTCCAAAAATCTCCAATGCAAATTCAGTGTTTTCTTGGCATAAACAATATCTACTCAAATGGATGAAGTAGTCATCTCCCTATCATATACTAAGTATAAATATGACATAATGCATTATAGAACATATTTACACCCTATTTTGAGTAAAATGGCAATATAGTTGTAGCTCATATCATCACTGTGCCTCAATAAATATACGTACAGATTTGTCATCTCAGCTCAATGTTTTCAGAATGCTGATTAAATCTCTGGCATACTGTATCTGTACGTGTCAAAATGCAGTCAATATTTACTTCAAATTTACGTTTAATGGGTACCTGTGTCAGTATACACTAAGAAAATGTCAATTGATGGCCCAGACGGCTGGCATAGACACAGGAGTCAGGAGCAGTCAGCAGGAGTCAGTAGGATTCGTGAGGAGTCAGGAGGGAGTGGCTGGATGTCAGATAGTAAAAAGGGAGTCTCATTTCGTTGACTCCGTCAAAAATGTTAGAAACATAGAAAATTCCAATAGGCGTTATTGTGATAGCCTGCTTACAGAGGAAGAAGTTGTTAAATCCATTGGCCTCCTCAAAAATAATAAATCACCGGGCACTGATAGATTATTTGCAGAATTGTATAAATTATTTTCAGATGATTTGGCACCATTTTACGACAAGTTTTCATAGAAACCATTGAAAAAAGTTTTCTTCCACCGAGTCTTAATCAAGGTCTAATTACTTTCCCAAACCTAACAAAGACACACTATTTATTGATAATTGGCGACCAATATGTTTACTGAATAATGACTACAAAATGAAGGCTCTTATGCTTGCAACAAGAATTAATGATGTTTTACATATAATCATCGATGAGACACAGTCTGGCTTTATGAAAAACCGACACATATCTAATAATAATAGACTTGTGCTAAATATTCTAGACTACTTTGACTTTTATAAAGCCTTCAACATGAATTTATCTTTCTATCGCTTAAAAAATTTGGCTTTGGTGATGTGTTCTGTAGTGCCATAAATGCTCTATAAGTATGAAAAATGGCACAACATCCAGAGTCAATCTTAAACGCGGTATCCGTCAGGGATGCTCGATAAGCCCATATCTTTACTTGCTTTGTACTCAAATCCAGCGTCTTATATTTATACTACTGGTATGAGAGGAATTTCGGTAACTGGTAGAGAATTTTAATAAGCCAACTGGCTTTCTAAAAAATAATAGTCAGGTACTTATTGCTCTGCAAATCATAGACGACTTCTCTAATGCTTCTGGATTGTCTCTGAATTTAAACAAATGCAAAATGCTACCAATAAAAAAATTTGTATTGATTCAAGTATCTGTAATATAAGCATAGTAGAAGAAGTTACTTACTTACGTTTATTCATTTGTAAAGACCCAAAACTTCAAATGTCAATAAATTTTACCCCAATGATCAAGAAAACACAAACTAAATTGAATCAGTGGTTGCAAAGAGATTTAATTCTTAGAGGAAGAGTTGTCAGAGCACGGCTGTCAGAGATGATTGAAACCTGCCAGAAGGCACTGGACAGTAATAGAAAAAAGGGTGTCGAGCCAAGATCTACTCACCTACACACAGACAGTCAACACTTTTCAAAAGCCCCCCCCCCCCCCCTCCTACTTCAGACAGAACATCTATCTATCTGCATGTGAGTGAGGTGGAAGAAAACTCAGGAGATGTGTAAAACATTTATTGTTTCTGTGGTGTGTGTTTTTTATTTTTCCTACCTCGTTCTAATTTTAGCGTGTGGGTACTGTGTATGTGTATAGGGTCAAAATGTTTACACTGTACTATAGCACACTCATTGTAATAGAATAAAAAGTGGACTCTTCAAAGTAGAGCAGCCATTTTTGATGAGACACTTGGTGTAGAGGGGAAAAAAGATCAAGCAGATCTAGTATAGAGTTAGGGACATTGCACTAAACTGTCCTGGGTAGTGGCAGAAATGGGAATAGTGTAGCAAAAATGCATTAAAAGAAGCAAAAATATGTCAAGAAAATATGATGAAAATAGGTTAAAGTTTACTGAAATTGCCAAACAAAAAAGGGTAGAAGTAAGCAAAAATGGGCTCTATTCTCCTGTTTGTGCTTAAGCTTATGTGCATATCTCCTACCACACGTAAATAGACTCACAGCGCATTGAGTCTGTGAATGAAGGCGGTCTGAAGTGATTTATGTACAATGAGGCGGACTGGGCCATGATGTCATTTTTTGGGCTGTCTGGAAATCACGGTTTTCCTAACACTTGTAAACGTCATTGAAATCCGTGAAAATGAAAAAGCACACTTAATTTGAAAAGCATTTGCTGCAGGTTTGCAGAAAAAATGCTAGGTGTAGAAGCTGCGATCCAATGAGTGTCCTTCTTTAATACAGAGGAGATGGAGATGTTTTTTTAAATATGTTACGCTTTCATTTATTCAGACAACTTTCATTGAAATTTACTTTGATCTCCTGACAATTTTGACTGCCAACTGTCAGTCTTCCTCAGAAGCATCTACTGATCGCTTTGATGTGTTCTTATGAGGTCTTTCTGTCAATATCTCTGTGGAAAACTGACAACTGGCAGTCGAAACATGTCAGTAGATCAAAGTACCGGTAAATTTCAAAGTAAACTTCTTGAAAAAAGTTGTCTGAATAAATAAATAACATATTACATTCAGTTTTGTCTCGTCTTGAACTGGTAAATTTGTAAATGTTGATGGATAAGCCTTTGGCATGTTCGTGTTGCCCCTCCCCCACAAGTTATCATCTCAATTAATGTTTCCAGGCCTCTCCAATAGAAGCAATCACATAACTGGCTGATCAATAATCAGTATGAATAGATTTTTTCTGAGTCTCTTTTTAACAATATACATTTTAGGACATCCTCAGGTCTCAGAGTGAGGTCATAGACATCAGGTAAACCTCTGTTATTTATCAGAACAAACGGCATCAAATGACACGGCCTAAGGCTTCAAAATAAAAGTTATCAGACTCAATGGCTTCAGGCCGTAAAACAAGACATGATTTTTGGAGAAACTGGAAATACACTTGACGTCATCATTCCATTTGGTCTTATAAATGACAGGTTTTCCTGATACTTCACTGAAACCTGATGATGTTCTAAAATGTGCACCATACTTTTGCCATATTATGAGTCTGTGTTGCATAAATTGTAACTAAGTCCAAACTTCTCGTACAATATATGAACTTAAGCAGACAGGAGAATGCATGTCAGGCCAGATTTGACTGGGAATGCGCACATTCACTGGGAAAAGCTGGGAAATGATTACAGCTACTGGTATCTAATGTGTGTGCTATTTGGGGCTTAGATTTCGTGGTTAAAATCCTAATCCTATCAGTGATCACTCTTTGGCCGTCCTCCAGCCTTGTGTTGGACGCTCAAAGACCAGCGCAGCATCAAGTGTTGGAAAGCCTGCATCATAGTGACCTCTTCTTTGTTTAGTTGTCACGAGACACAAGTCCTGTTCACACCACCTGATGAGAGGAACACACTTACATTACACACTCAGTACAATAAAGATGGGCAACTTTTATCACAGCAAGGACACAAACGTTGTTACGACTGAGGTCGTATATGTGAGTGTGTCTGTCTATGCTGTGTGTGTGTGTGCTTTGGTGGGTGTGTCTTGTCAGCCTATCATCTGGGATTCATTCCACCTGCGGAGGAAGGGATAGAGTGACGGGTCCCTTCCTGATTGGTCAAACCTCCACAGGCCGACCAGTCAAAGGGGAGGAGACAACGCTGCCTGACGGCGCGGCGGGGCAGAGAGAGGCTCATCGTGTCACTCTTCACTGGTCTCAACCATCGGAGCAGACAGCAGTCAGGAGTGTAAGACGAGTGTGAGAGACTTTTGAGCGGCCGTATTTGTTTTGTGTTTATTTTGGCCCACAGCTCCCTCCTTTAGTTGATTCTCTTTTGTGTTGTAAATTGTAAATAAATAATTGTAAACTTAGTTTTGCTGATGTGTCTGCTTGAGACCAGGGAAAGGTGGCACACCTTCATCTTACGGTCCAGTTCTCCTAGGCTGGGCCACAACAACATGATCATTTTATCAACATTATTGTCAGCAATAGAATAATTACCAAACTGAGCATTAACACAGAAAAGAATTGTGTGTGTTTTACTGTTTATTTTTTATTTTTGCTGTCATCTTGTGTGTTTTTTGGAGTCAATTTGTGCAATTTGTATGTTTCTTGTTATTTCATGTTAATGTTTCCATCGTTGTTTTGTGTGTTTGTTGTGATTTTGGGTTTTAAGAGTCAGTTTTATGTAATTTTGTGTATTTCTTTGATCATTTTGTAGCTTTGTTGGTGTTTTGTGTTATTAATTGTGATTTTCTCTTTCTGGAGTTCTTAATGTAAATTTTTGTTTTTTAAAAAAATATTTTTCTCTAATTTTATGTTTTGGAGTTTTTTGAGTACGGTATCAAATTTGTATTTTTTGATGTCATTTGGACAACTTTCAGTCATTTGTGTGTTTTTGGAGTCATTTTATGTATTTTGGGGGGTGTTTTGTATTATGTTTTTGTTATTTGTTCATTTTTGTCATTTTTTGTGTGCTTTTAGGGTCTGTACTACAAAGCTAGAAAATGCATCCGGGATATCTCTCCATTTGCGGGCTTCACCTAACCAAACAATCTCCGACATAGGGCAGCTGTACTAGGAAGCAGATTATGAACATGTTAACCCAGGTGATTTCAACCTGGCGACATGCACGTTCACATGAAATGGGTGAAGATTGAAGCGTCTGCATGTACTGCTGAAGCTGCCACTTCAGCTGCTGCTTAAACTGCAGCTTCATCTACTGCTGCACGCTGAGCTGTTCCTCGTGAAGACCTGCTCCTACTTGCTGAGGCCCTGTTGCTTTCTGAGGTTCTGTTGCTTCCAGAGGTCCTTCTACTTGCTGAGGTCCTCTAACTTGCTGTGGTCCTCTAACTTGCTGTGGTCCTCTAACTTGCTGTGGTCCTCTAACTTGCTGAGGTCTTCTTACTTGCTGAGGTCTTCTTACTTGCTGAGGTCCTTCTACTTGCTGAGGTCCTCTTACTTGCTGAAGCCCTGCTGCTTGCTGAGGTCCTCTTACTTGCAGAGGTCCTCTTACTAGCTGTGGTAAGTAAGATCCTCCTTCTACTTGCTGAGGTCATCTCACTTGCTGTGGTAAGATCCTCATTCTACTTGCTGAGGTCCTCTTACTTGCTGAAGACCTCCTACTCCCATTATCTGACTCATAGTGTTCATCTGACGCTCCCAGGGAAACTGTATATATTTTTGAAAGATCTGCTGCGTGTGTCAAACCTTTACCACGTTCCAAACAGACTGAACTTTAACCCTTCTTCTTCTTCTTTCTTGGTTATTAACATGTTGCAACCAACTTGAATAGGAATATGTTGCCACCTACTGTACTGGTATGTATAAACTGTACTGGACTGTGGTAAGCTTCTATATATACTCCTACTCTAATCCTGAGATAAAAGCCACAAAAAAGAACCCTGGCACTGAGACTCCTCCCACTTTAGAACTCTCCATACATGAAATATTCTTCACGATGAGAATGCTTTTGACGACATATCGTAAACGATAACATATTGCACATTCTTACTGCGATCATAAAAGCAGAATGAAATGTAGATTTTTAAAAAGATCTGAGGCACTCAGAGAGTCTGTAGCTAAAAAGCCTTTATTCCATTAGGGCTATTTAATTATAAAAACAATGCCAACATGTTTCAGCCTAACAGGCCTTCACTTTTAAACTAAAGTCTCTCTTACCGCTTTTCCACCGGGCAGGAGCTGGAGCTAAATTGGAGCTTGCGCGTGTTTTGGCTCCGAGCCATTCTGTTTCCACCAACATAGCTCCAGCTCTCGGAGCCAAAAACCAAAAAAGTAGATGCAGTAGGTTTGGGCTTAAAGAGAGATCAGCTTTTTTGGGTTCAACGTTTTCTTTTGGCAAAACGTTGTTGTGTAAACAGTGCATTAATGTTCATACTGAAGCATGGACACTATGTGACTCTTCTTTAGAGATTCCTGCCGCTGCATCTCCTGCTGCAGAATCTGCTTGGAGGTCTGTGCGTCACTCTCATGCAGCAGTCGCTGCATGTACTGCTGAAGCTGCGACTTCAGCTGCTGCTTAAACTGCAGCTTCATCTGCTGCTGCACGCTGTGCTGTTCCTCCTGAAGACCTGCTCCTACTTGCTGAGGCCCTGTTGCTTGCAGAGGTCCTCCTACATGCTGTGGTAAGTGAGATCCTCCTCCTACTTGCTGAGGTCCTCTCACTTGCTGAGGTTGTCTTACTTGCTGTGGTAAGTAAGATCCTCCTCCTACTTGCTGAGGTCCTCTCACTTGCTGTGGTCCTCTTTCTTGCTGAGGTCCTCTTACTTGCTGAGGTCGTCTTACTTGCTGTGATCCTCTTTCTTGCTGAGGTCCTCTTACTTGCTGAGGTCGTCTTACTTGCTGAGGTCCTCTCACTTGCTGTGGTCCTCTTTCTTGCTGATGTCCTCTTACTTGCCGAGGTTGTCTTACTTGCTGTGGTAAGTAAGATCCTCCTCCTACTTGCTGAGGTCCTCTCACTTGCTGTGGTCCTCTTTCTTGCTGAGGTCCTCTTACTTGCTGAGGTCGTCTTACTTGCTGTGATCCTCTTTCTTGCTGAGGTCCTCTCACTTGCTGAGGTCCTCTCACTTGCTGTGGTAAGTGAGATCCTCCTTCTACATGCTGAGGTCCTCTCACTTGCTGTGGTAAGTGAGATCCTCCTTCTACATGCTGAGGTCCTCTCACTTGCTTTGGTAAGTAAGATCCTCCTTCTACTTGCTGAGGTCCTCTCACTTGCTGTGGTAAGTAAGATCCTCCTTCTACTTGCTGAGGTCCTCTCACTTGCTGTGGTAAGTAAGATCCTCCTTCTACTTGCTGAGGTCCTCTTACTTGCTGTGGTAAGTAAGATCCTCCTTCTACTTGCTGAGGTCCTCTTACTTGCTGTGGTAAGTAAGATCCTCCTTCTACTTGCTGAGGTCCTCTCACTTGCTGTGGTAAGTAAGATCCTCCTTCTACTTGCTGAGGTCCTCTCACTTGCTGTGGTAAGTAAGATCCTCCTTCTACTTGCTGAGGTCCTCTCACTTGCTGTGGTAAGTAAGATCCTCCTTCTACTTGCTGAGGTCCTCTCACTTGCTGTGGTAAGTAAGATCCTCCTTCTACTTGCTGAGGTCCTCTCACTTGCTGTGGTAAGTAAGATCCTCCTTCTACTTGCTGAGGTCCTCTCACTTGCTGTGGTAAGTAAGATCCTCCTTCTACTTGCTGAGGTCCTCTCACTTGCTGTGGTAAGTAAGATCCTCCTTCTACTTGCTGAGGTCCTCTCACTTGCTGTGGTAAGTAATATCCTCCTCCTACTTGCTGAGGTCCTCTCACTTGCTGTGGTAAGTAAGATCCTCCTTCTACTTGCTGAGGTCCTCTCACTTGCTGTGGTAAGTAAGATCCTCCTTCTACTTGCTGAGGTCCTCTCACTTGCTGTGGTAAGTAAGATCCTCCTTCTACTTGCTGAGGTCCTCTTACTTCCTGTGGTAAGTAATATCCTCCTCCTACTTGCTGAGGTCCTCTCACTTGCTGTGGTAAGTAAGATCCTCCTTCTACTTGCTGAGGTCCTCTTACTTGCTGTGGTAAGTAATATCCTCCTCCTACTTGCTGAGGTCCTCTCACTTGCTGTGGTAAGTTAGATCCTCCTTCTACTTGCTGAGGTCCTCTTACTTGCTGTGGTAAGTAATATCCTCCTCCAACTTGCTGAGGTCCTCTCACTTGCTGTGGTAAGTAAGATCCTCCTTCAACTTGCTGAGGTCCTCTTACTTGCTGAAGACCTCCTACTCCCATTATTTGACTCATAGTGTTCATCTGACGCTCCCAGGGAAACTGTATATATTTTGAAAGTTCTGCTGCGTGTGTCTAACCTTTACCACGTCCTAAACAGACTGAACTGTGGTAAGCTTCTATATATACTCCTACTCTAATCCTGAGATAAAAGCCACAAAAAAGAACCCTGGCACTGAGGCTCCTCCCACTTTAGAACTCTCCATACATGAAATATTCTTCACGATGAGAATGCTTTTGACGATATATCGTAAATGATAACATATTGCACATTCTTACTGCGATCATAAAAGCAGAATGAAATGTAGATTTTTAAAAGGATCTGAGGCACTCAGAGAGTCTGTAGCTAAAAAGCCTTTATTCCATTAGGGCTATTTAATTATAAAAACAATGCCAACATGTTTCAGCCTAACAGGCCTTCACTTTTAAACTAAAGTCTCTCTTACCGCTTTTCCACCGGGCAGGAGCTGGAGCTAAATTGGAGCTTGCACGTGTTTTGGCTCCGAGCCATTCTGTTTCCACCAACATAGCTCCAGCTCTCGGAGCCAAAAACCAGAGTTACAGGTCTGGGTATATAATGGGTAGATAATCCCTAATTCATCTGTGAAAAAAAATAAAAGAACGTTTTTTCTTCCTCTCCTTTTCAAACTAGAAAACCGTTTTACTGTTTTAATCAAAAAAACATAAAACAAACTAATATTGGCCAGTTTTTCGATTGTTGTGTGTCCTTTTCTTCTTTTCCTTTTTACAATTGAATATTGAAAAACAGCAGTTTCCGTTTTCCATTTCCTTTCCCCTTTTAGAATTAAAAGTAGAAAATCAGCTGTTTCCTTTTTCCATTCTGAACTTTGAAGCGAAAAAAGTCACATGACACGAGGTCACGTGGTCTGGCTTTTTTTTTTTTTTTTTTTTTTTTCAGCCGACATGCGGAAGTGATCGTGTCAGAATAAAAGCATAGAGGGAGAGAAAATATAAAGCAGGCACATGATCGATTACAGAGGGTGATAGATCATTAAAACGGTTTATAAAATCTACATAAAGATCCATTTTTGGGTCATTTTTATTTCGACATGAAATTAAACTGACGCTTACCACCAGCACGAACGGAGTTACAAAAAATGACCAGCAGGTGGCACTGTGGGGATATGTTTCTTCGTTGCAGGCACGATTTCATGAATGTTCACATGTAAAAAAAAAAAAAAAAAATACAGTGAACACATGAGTTGGAGATTGTCTTTTTATGAACCATATGGTTTACCTAGCAATGTAATTTTGGAGCTCTTGAATGAGCTCAGAGCAGGCTTGATTTATTTATTTATTTATTATTATTATTATTATTATTCAGTTTTTATTTAAATTTGCATTTACATTATTTAAATAATTACAAGATCAAACACTATATGATTCCATATGGCAAATCAATATACAATATAAAAAGTGCAGGAACCAGGAAGAAAACATGGGCACAATGAACATCCTAGTAGATGTAAAAGGTCAGAGTTACTGTAACTATCTATAGGTTTACAAGCAAAAAAGATAAGTTTCTCCTAAATCCAACTTGCATCACAAGATCATTATCTATTGGCAATCATTAATCAAATGTATTATAATATCTGGTACATTTACAACATTTATTACTTTTATTTTTGTATTTATTTACTTTTTGTGATTATTATTATTGTTGTTGTTGTTATTATTATTATTAAATACCTTAAAGATGCCTTAATAGAGGGCATATTTGCAGTTAGTAAAGACAGTTTGAAGTCTTTATTGTGAGGTCAGGATTCTGATGGCCTGGGGAATGAAACTATTGCTGGACCTAGCAGTTCTGTGTCTGACGCTGTGGAACATGTGTCAAACTCTAGGCCCGGGGGCCAAGAGTTTGACATTTATAAATGCAAATTTAAATAAAAACTGATTTATGTATATAAAACCTATGTAGAATACATATTGTGAAAAGAGTAACATAAGCTAAATATTTTTTTGTTTGATATTATGTAGAGAACCTTGTTTAGTTTTGTTGTGATAAGGTACGTATGTATAAGCTTTGCTTCAACCTACACCCTATCGGCTGAAGAATTACATAATTGAGTGTTGTTTGTTTTTGTTTTTTTGTTGTGAAGACTGTCGAAATAAATAAAACATTCAAACGTTAAAAAAAGGAAGAAAATGGCAATGCAGATTTTCTTCCATGGAGCAGTCAGAGACGTGGTTCATGGACCAGAACCAACAGGACCAGGACTACGTCCATGGTCCATAACCTCCAGCTCATGATGAACTCCAAAGCACTGGTTGGACAGGTGTTGATTCTGGAGCAGACAGAGGCAAGCTTTGGCCCTTTGTAATAGAAAACCCAGAATCCTTTTTAAGTAAATGTTTATATATAGAGTCGGTTTGTAAATCCATTTTTACTTTGTGTAAATAAAGTTACTTATTCTTTATTCAACAAGGACTTTGTTCATTGTTTAATGCCTACTTGTAAGCACACACATTTATTTTATTTTTTTTCAGATAATTTAATTGCTCTTCACATCCACACATTCTGAGTTTCAAACATCAGCATTTGATTTATTTATTTTGTGCCACAAGATAGAAACAAAACATGCCCTACACACTATTAGGTTTGTATTTTTTTTATTTTGATACATTTATAGAATTGAAAAGTTCATGCAATACACACATTAAAATAGAATGCAATTGAGATGTCCTCAAATCAGTATTTATTGAAACAAATCAAACAGCAGCAATAGGTATAACACAGATGTGGGAGTCAATAAGGTGTCGTTGATCATTATTAACACAAGTTGGACAGCATGATGAGGGCACACAAACATGTTTCAATACAGCAACCATTCAGTCATACACAGTAGGTCCTTGGTCCAAACGTAGATGAATGGAACGACATCAGGACACGTTAGTCACAAATGATCTGCTTGTGACTGCTGACCAGGGCTCTCCATCCCTCCTCCTGCTCTTGGACCTCTCAGCCACCTTCGACACTGTTGATCATACCATCCTCCTACGCCGTCTGCAACACTGGCATCTCACATACAGCACTTCAGTGGTTTCAGTCCTACTTGACTGATAAAGTTGAGTATGTGGCCCTGGGGGGAGCCAGGTCGAGGACTTACACTATCACCTGTGGAGTGCCTCAGGGGTCGTTCTCGGCCTCACCCTCTTTTCCATCTACAGTATATGCTCCACCTGGGCCACATCATCAGCAGGCATGGAGTTGCCTGCCACTGCTATGCTGATGATACTCAGCTCTATGTCAGGTTGTACCCCACATCCCCCACATCATCCCTCCCCACTCTCACCGCCTGCCTGGAGGAGACAAAGACATGAATGACTGACAACTTCCTTCAGTTAAACAGCTCTAAAACTGAAGGTCTCCTCATTGGGACCCCACACCAACTTTGATCCTCCCCCCTGACCGTTTACTCATTTGCTGGCCATGACATTCCTCTCACATCCTCCATTATAAACTTGTTTGTTTGATTTGACCCCCACCTATCATTTAACAACCACATCCAACATATCTGGAAGACTGTCTTCTTTCACCTCCAGAACACCTCCCTCTCCCGTCTTGATGCAGAGAAGCTGGTTCATGCCTTTGTCTCCTCCCGGCTCGATTACTGCAATGCGCTCCTCATCGGGAACCCTGGCAGGAGCCTGCAGAGATTGCAGGACATTCAGAACTGCGCTACCAGGGTCCTGATGAGGGTGCGCAAATCTGAACACACCACACCCATCCTGTGTAACCCTCATTGGCTTCCCGTTAGGTTCAGGATTGAGTATAAACTCTGCCTCCTGACCTATCAGTGTGTCTACGGCAGTGCACCAGTATACCTCAAAGAACTCCTCCATAGTCACAAACCTACTCAACATCTCTGCTCCTCTAACAGTCACCAACTCCATGCCCCCAAGACAAATTTTCGAACTATGGGAGATGAGGCCTTTCAGGCGGTTGCGCCTCGACTGTGGATGCCCTCCCCAAATACTTGAGGGTACCACGATCTATTGAGGCTTTTAAAAACAAACTACAAACCCACCTATTCGCTATTGCATTTTCTTAATATGTTTCTTGCTGTTTTTACTGTTTGGTGTTTTTATTTCCATGTAGCACTTTGAGATGAGTTTTTCATATGTAACGTGCAGTACAAATAAAATGTATTATTATTATTAGTTTGACACAAACTTCTGATGATTCTGGTCGTATTGAGTCGCAGCAACAGTGCGGTCACGGACGTGCACAGCCAGCAATAAGAACATCTGTAATGATAAATGATAAACTCTATAATGATAAACAAACATATCATAATAAAGTTATTGCCTTTATCTGCTGTACAGGCGTAGTTGAAGCTAAGTAGCTTAGCAAAGGCTAACACTAACACGGTAATTCTTAGGCAATAAAACGTCTTTGATAATTACCTGTTCACAAACGTTGTTGCAGATTCCTGTGACTCCGATGAAGACGGGTAGAGTTGTTCAGCAGAATCTTTACGTAGGATAGGATGTCAACAGTCAAAGCATGGGCTTCATTATGGCGCAAGTGCTTAATGGTAAACTGCTACGTAATCAGTGACGTACTGACGTTTTGTGGTGACGCAAGGACGTGGCTCCAACTTGCCGCTGCTGCGGTGGAATACCAAACCGGCTCCTCAGCTAAACAGGAGTAGCTCTGAAGTAGCACTAACTCCAACTATAGCTCCAAACAAAAACCCTGTGCTCTTGGTGGAAAAGCCCTATCTGAGTGCCTCAGATATTTTTGAAACTCTAAGTTGGATCCCAGAACTGAAGAGCACAAGGAAGACAACAGATTTTTTCAAGCAACTTTCTAACACAAGAAACCCATGCAGCACTCCATGCAACCGTTTTTTGAAATGTAGATTTGTTTTTAAAACTATTACAAATACAAGGAAAGAAAAACATATATGTACACATCCATGCACACTAATTGGTTGTGGCTCTCCAAGTTTGGCTCTGTGGCTCACTTTGGCTCTGTCCTGACGAGACTTCGCGCTCATTGGACAGCGTAATTGTCCTTGGCCTCCACTTTTATAATTGCAGACTCTTCATTGATTTGTCTCATTTATTTTCATTGTTTAGCATTTCTGTTGTTTATAAACCAATGTGTTGAATTGTTGATGTAATCCTTGATTATTGCTTATTTTTTTATTATCTGTTGTTTTTGGTTTATTTGGGTAGGGTTATTACGTCTACTTTGTTTGTGGTGGTATGGGGGCTGCCCTTATTGCACGTGTTTAATTGTGTTTTCTTTTTGTTTGACAGGTGTTGGGTACTGTGCAGTTTGGATCCTGCGCTTTTTGTTACAGCTATCGTGGTATGCCCCAGCCCTGCCTTTTCCTTTGCAGGTCCTCATACCATTTGTTTTCCTCTGTTTAGTCTGCTTGTATTACTTAGTGTTAATAAAGTAGTTATAAGTGTTTGGAATCATCCTCTGAACTGTGCGCCATATTTATTACAATTTATATCCTGGGGTGCAAGTCCCAAGATGGCGTTGTTGCCATTAGCATTGCAACACATCAACGGCCATCGTCCTAATCCTACTTATTGTACCTATTGTATCTTCTGTAATATGGTGGGTTTTTGGAGTAATTTTGTTTACTTTGGGGGCCACAAAATTAGACCAAGGGCATGTGGCTGCGAGGCCATCAGCTAGATGTATATGTCTGGAGTATAACAATAGACAATCTATAGCATGCACAGTATAACAGGGTATAACAATTTAAGATACCATTCACATATATTATTGTACATACCTGAGAGCAGCGTATACATCCACTGAGGACGCCTCTTTCCAGCATGCCTGATCAATGAGAAGAGCACCTGTGGAAGGAAGGAAACATTCATGTTCAACATGTTCATTCATTTCATTCTAACTTGTTTCATTCTTGAGTTAAAATGTGACAATAGTATCGATATTGGATCGTCAGTTAGTTTAATACTGTATATGGCATTAAGATTAACAATTTTTTTGATTTAATAACACAACTTAAGCATTGCATTAAAAGGACAATGTAATAAAACTAAAGTAGTATAATTGGCAGCTGACTATTAAATAGATATTATTAGATTAATTTGTGTCCCCATAAAGGGAACTGACATTAAATTTGACGAGTTTAATATTAAGGAAATGCAATCAACGTTTTTTATTCTTTATATATATATATATATATATAGAGAGAGAGAGAGAGATACTGTATATATCTAGTTATTTTCTAACTATTTTCTTTTCTACAGTTTTTTTTTACCATTAATAAAAAAACTATTATTATTATTATTTTTATTATTATTAATACTATGAAATTATTATTCTTTTTCCCTCTCAACTCTTTCCTTTCTACTTCACACATAAAAGTGACTGCATCATATGAACAATTGAAGTCACTGTAAACATTTCTAAACATACGTTTTTCACTTATGGAGCCAATAACTCATTGTTAAAAACAAATTACCAA